>NC_139042.1:201409538-201946745 GCF_965140915.1 Aythya marila | reverse complement strand
TCTCTCTCCCTCCAACAACAGTGGAGATAAACCAGTAACTAGCTAACAGAGACATATATTTTTTAGACAGGCAATGTCATATAAGATTATAATTCAGTTTGTAAGAAAGAGCATTGAATAGGTAATGCTAACAGACATATTTTAAATAGAACACTTTGAATCATGTATTTTTTTCTGCTTTGAGATTAAAGACATAAAGACGAAATAAACTTTACCATTATTACCCTATATTCTTGTTAACATATGTTGCAGTCTGGATAACCATAAAAACTTCCTGTGTAAACAAGGTTTACACGTTTACACTCACAAGGCTTGGGAATGCAAGGTGTTTTCAAGCAAGGTGTAACTACATATTTAAAAAGATTAACATAATGGTGCATGCATATATGGCACCTTATTTCTAATATTTCTTGCCTGAGGAAGAGGGCAATCAATTCAAACAGAGGTACCTGTACAGGGCGGGCTGTCTCTCTTGCATTTAACTCATTCATGATGAATTTGGGGAGGAAGTCTTCTTGCCAACAGCCAAGCACACCCCTTTGGAATTAATCAGGATTATAAACAGGGGTGAATAGTTCATATAATCATAGAATCACAGAATGGTTTTGGTTGAAAGCAACCTTAAATCCTATCTAATTCCAACCCCCTTACTGTGGGCAGGACATCTCCAACCAGGCCAGATTGCTCATCCAAGCTGGCCTTAAACAATTCCAGGGATGGGGCATCCACAGATTCTCTGGGCAACCTGTTCCAGGGCCTCACCACCTTCAGAGTGAAAAATTTCTTTATAATATCTAATATAAATAAATAAATAAATAAGTAGATAAATAAATAGAGGCTGGACACACATAGGTACTCCCACAACCAAGAGGAGACAGACAGTAATTTGTCTTCTGTATCTCAGTCCTCAAGTTTCCAGAAGTCTTCTCAGATGATATAAGATACTTGAATTCTAGGTGACAAGTACCCTATACCATGTACGTTCAAAACTAAGAACTCTGATTCATAAGAAACAAACAAACAAGCAACAGCAACATTCCCTCCCACCATAAAAAAAAAAATAAATGTTTTTTAAAGACACATAAATGTTTTTAAAGACACATTTTCATGAGTCACTCTATATAGATTCATGCCATTCCATCCTTGGAAGATTTCTAGCTTATTTATTTTTATCTCCTATATCTCCACCACCTGACAGTCTTGTTGGTTTTGGTTTTCTTTTTCCTTTACTGTAATCTTGAATATAAGTCATCCAGACTAAAGAAACAGCATGCAATTCATATCTGGACACCACTAAGCAAAATATAATCATTTCACATTCAGTCTCAAAAGTACTTTGCAGGAGTTGGCTGCCTTTATTTATGTCACATAGTGCATCAATGAGAAACCGCAAGAGATAAAAAACATGACCCAGCTTCACTTGTAAGCAATGGAGCTATCTCAGCTTATTTTGTTTTGTGGGGCTCTAGAACTATTGTGTGACCTTGTTGTATCCAAAAAAAATAAAAAATAAAAATGAAACTATCAAATTTTAAAAAGTTTCATGTGTTTGTGGGTGAAGGTCACTGAAGTGAAAATCTTTCCAAAGAATCAAATGTGTTTCCAAGTAATTTATTAAAATAACATAAGACAAGCTCAGAAAACACATTTCTGTTCCTGTCACTGTGAAATCCTTGAACTGGAGTATTCCTGGCAGAACAGAACCAGCTGGAGCTATTGAGCATAATTCTGGTGGTAGCTTACATTTTTATAGCTCTGGAGGCCTGTAGTGTACAAGGCAAATTTGGCACCACAAAAGACAATATTAAGTTTTGATGCCAATCTTTGTTTAAAAAGAAAAAATGTATTTCTGTTCAGCACATAGAAAGCAGATGCTTTTTCTAGGTGTCTCCAGGTACACAGGAATGATGAATACATTCCACATTTTTCAATTACACAACTGACATATTTACAAAAATGGCACATTGAGAATTTCCATATAAGCTTGGAGCTTGTCCCTGAAATAGCTTAAAGAAAAGAAAAAAAGAGAGAGTGAGAAAAGATACAGAGCCAAACCAGTTATAGTCTTCTGTCCACAGACTAATTTGCCTTTCCTTGTTCTACCAGTAAGAATAGAGTTGGGCTGTGTCAGCAAATTGTGGAATTAATCTATTGAATTACCTAACAGTTTTTCTTGAAGAGTGTCTTTAAAGTTACACAGCTCTTCAAATGGATCAAAGCAAAGTTTATGCACCACACAAGAACATCCTAAGTGCAGCCAAAAGATTGTTCTCAACTGAACTTTGCATTCCCTTTGAAAAAGGATCTTATGCAATGTCATCAGCACTCCAGATGCCAATTTATAGTTGAGAAGAAAAACAGCTGCTAGTTTGGTTATTTAGAAAAGTTTATTTACAAATATGACCACTGAGAAAGTCAAAATCATAGGTGTAGTTTATGTTTTCAGCCATGTTTTGCACTGTCCGTCCTGTTATCTTACAAATAATTCACTATCACTATTTGTGGTGAAACAATGTAAGATACATGTCTGAGCATTTAAAAGTCAGAAAATGCTCCTGATTCTCCTCTGATGGCTGTTGGCAAACTACAGAGTCCCATTGTTCTGTACCTATCTGCAGCAGCAACCTTTTCTGCACTGCAAGTGGTTCTGTTTCTGGTTGGCTCCAAATACCTGCACAACTCACCTATTTGTCCTACTTGTGTGGGCCTGATTGGCATAGCAACAGAGTGGCTTGCAAACCACATCTGTTACCTAATGATACTGCCTGCTGACACATTCATATATCTTTTAGGGAGTTTTTTCTACCGCTGCTCACAGCTGCTTCCAGTTCCTTTCTGGTCCCATTCACCTTGATTTTTGCATAGCAGTGTGAGTTTCTCCACAGTTTGGATCCTAATTCTTATTTCTCTGTCCTTCTGTGTGAATTGTACTTGCTTCAGATTCACTTTGCTGGAGCTAGGTGCTTCAAGATTTAAATGAAAAGGAGCTAATTGTAAGGGATTTTTAGCACAACTCAAAGAAGCAACTTTTTTTCTGCCTCCTTCACAGCCAAACAATTTTCAACTCATATGGGGCCAGTCCTCAGCTGACATAAACAACCCGACAGACATCAGAGCAGCTTGGCAGACTTATATCAGCTAAGGAACTGGCTTTCCAAGGTATGCCAAAGGCCTATCTTCTCACACAGGCTTTTGCTTTTCAGATCGTCAGAAAGACACTGGACTTAACCTTCACTGTTGACTTGACCTTTAAAGTCTAGTCCCAAGTGCCACTTTTCCCCTCCTGAAATGAAGAGTCTGCTCAAGCTCCCTCATTCTGAGAAAGCCTGGCAGGACATCTCCCTTGGTGCCTGAGCTTTGGCATGCACCCTGGGTCAGGGATAACTGAGGCAACTGCAGACCTCTTCAGTGTCCAAAGGCATCCAGGGAGGGTGTTTTGACTTGAAATGCAGTTTATGTAGCTGGAATTCTTTTTTCTTATTGTTGCAACATGTGAGCTTGCTGCTGCTAGTGTTAGCTGTAGGTATGGAGGTATACTTAAGCAACTGTAAGGGCACCTGAAGCTCAGGGAAAGACTACAAATATGAACATTTTTGATTGCTCTGATCTTAATTTTCCAGTCTTGGAGCAATTTTGTGATCACCTACGGTCTCACTTAGTATATCAAGCTGAACACACAAAACTGAGATACACCACACAGTAACTAAAAACACTGATCATTTTCTCTAATATTTTGTCTGGTGCTATTTTTTAAACTACTTTATGTATCATAATTGATGACCTGTGTTTTAACTTGTTTAATGGGACCATTCTGAGTGTTCTAGTGCTTAGACATTGAGCAATGCACCACAGAAACCTGGAACCAAATGAAGAGGAATATTATTCTGTATACAGCTTGCTAGGCTGTACTTGCAGTAACAGTAAACTGCATCACTGAAAATGGTCCCATATGATTTTAGGCAACCTTGCCAAATAATCCCATTCATAAATCCCATTCTTATTCCACCTCCTGTATTTCATATACTGTGCCAGGTTTCTCTGATCATAATAATCTTGTATATCTTCTAAGTCTAAATTTATTCATTATTCCTACATTATATCCACACATAATTTGCAATGTCCAATATTGCAAAGTAGTAGCAACAAGCATCTTTTGACCTTCTTCACAAAGTTCATAATTAAATCTAAGAGACACAAATCGCATTCTGCAGCAAGGTGGGCTTTCTATGTGCCTTTAGAGCATGTAAGGAAATATCTGTTTATGCAGCACAATGGATAAAGAGAATCTAAATTCATACCAATTGCAGAGATAAATTTGTTAAAGTATATGGCACTAAGCACAATCACAGAATGCAAGAATGTTTTGCGTAATTTCTGTTGCTAAATTGCATGTTCTGAATATTTCCCATGTTGCCAACTCAAGCTTCAGTAGAGAACTACAAACAGGTTCCTAAATTCCAGCAAAGACTTACAACTAAAGCCCTCGGCTGGGCTTTCTGAAGCATGTTTACAGACATAGTCAGGTAAAATTTCCTACTGATCTATGAAAAACTAAAGTTTAAACAGTATCATTTAGCTACAACCACCTGTTTCAATTAATTCTCTTACATGTTTCATGCCCTGCAAGCTTTCTTCTTCCTCTTTAAGTCACTCTGTCAAAGACCACAGATGTTTTATTTTTGTTATAGTCCTATTATGCTTTCAGTGATTACAAGAGGTGAATTCAATAAATTTGAAAAATACAGCATACATGTACATGGGCATCAATCATCACTTGCAAAATATGTAGGCATAGTTGTCAGGTAAGAGAAACAATCCTAAAAGACTTAGAAAGACAACAACCAACCTTGTACTTTGTTTGCTGAATATCACTTTTAGTTATAAGCTTAGGGAAGGAAATGCAGTCTCATAAGTGGGGCACTAGACATGGAACTGAACTGCTGGTTATAATCTTTGTTCTCCTGCTGGCCTGGCAGGCAGTATTTTACCTTCCACTCCATCTTGTGAATTTATGCTGAGATCTCTCTTTTCTTAATGCGTGGGGCATCACCTTTAGCAAGAGTCTTTCAGTATAATACTGATATGGACAGTAATCCTTATAACACCAAAAAATCATAAATGTTTTTTTACATTCTTAACAAAAACAGGTACTATAGCAAGCAGTGTGTAGCTAGCAATACTCAGCATAAAAGTAAGCAGATACTTAGCTGAAATGCAATGAAGGATGGTCAAATACTTTCAAAATACTCAGCTTTTTTTCTTACCTATTTCTTTCATATAATATGAAGACATCCTGGTCCTGCCACCATCCTTACCGTGTAGGTTCTGAGGTTCTGCCACAGGTAATCGGTGCTTCTCTAAGGTCTGCAGTTCCTTGAATGTGTATCAAAAGTATATTAGATTGCAAAATATTTGATAAAACTGCATTCCAATAGCTATGAAGAAAGAGAGAGAGAGAGGAGGAAAAGGAAGCAAGGAAGCAAGGAAGGAAGGAAGGAAAGAAGGAAGGAAGGGAATGTGACATCACTTATCGGCCACTATGCAAACATATGACTTTAATATGGGGCGTTGGAGAGAAAGATCTTAGAATAGTGTTCTATTCTGTTGGTAGAGTTGGAGGCATAAGTGAAAGCACTGCAAAAATAAAAGAATTATTTCCAAATATGGACAGGATAACATTTTAAACAGGTAAAATGTTATTTTGAAACAATGATAGGGATAAATCAAGCAGGGTAAACCCTGAGAAACTGATATTCTCCAACAAAATTTTCAGATTTAAGATTTCTGTGTGTGGAAAACATTTCCTGGAACTACCTGCCTATTGACAGACCAAGGCTTTCATTATTCTTCTTGTCATCCTGTATCAAGGTGCTGCAATTATACTGTACGTATCTCTATATTTTTAATTCAGCATGAGATTTTGTCAGAAGTCTTTGCCAAACTCAGCTCAAGATCACATATACATGTAAGGAAGCTTTACTGTTGATTATACTAGAAACAGATAGACCAATGTTTCTCAACATCTTGTTCCAAATGGGCAAGGATAAAGCACTGGGTCTGAAAGTCTCTTGGCTGTAGCATGAAACTGGATTGAAGCTGAACATTAGATCTACATGAGCATTATTAACATTTCCCTCTGCTGCTAAAATTCTGGTGTTTTGGGAGAAGGTTTCAGCATTTAAAATCGTGAAGCTCTCAGCAAGTACTTTGCAAATGCCATAAATTACTTCATTTAAAATATGCTGAGATCCTAGCAAAGTAACAAGATTTGCCTAGAAAACATTAATGGTGCATCCAAAGATTTAGATCAAGGCTTAGATCCTTTTATTTAAAGTAGGTTGAAGATGTTGGTTTAATGTCTCCTAATGTGACTTGCAGAAGTTACCAAGGAGAGAAAGATCAAGGAAAAAAAAAAAAAAATCCTTTTTTTTTCCTTTTTTTTTTCCTTTTTTTTTTTTCCTTTTTTCTTTTTTTTTTCTCTCTTTCATTTTAGGGAAACAGGCAATGCATCTTAAAAAGGAAGTGTCACAAAGCTACAGGGACCACTACTGATATCACAAGGGCAATTACTACTACTTTCCTTTGAACAAAATTATACACAGCTACAGATTTCCAGGCATACAACAAAATGGAAAGATTACTTACTGGAAAGCTTAGATGTAGACTTCTACTCATTTTAAGTCCAGGTCCACATTTATTACTTTTACACTTATTTTTCCACACACTTCTCTTTGGCTCCAGCCAACCATAACAGTAGCTGTCCTTGTAGAAATAGGCATATGGAACTTGGCACATGGAGAAACCAACAGCCATCCAAGGAAATAATTCTAAGTGTCTTTTGATGTATGTGTTTCTATCTACATCACAATCCAGAGGTGGGTTGCAGTCCTGTGTAGATATACCCAAATTAACATTAGTCTAGCTGTGTCTCCATGGTAGCAAGGACTTCCTTTGAGATGTACAATCCAGCAAGACTTGAGGTGTGTATGCAGGAAAAGCTGTACCTCCTGTGTTTCACGGCTATCACATTAAAGCTCATTTGGAAATGTCTATGCAAGATGCCATCATACATCGGGACCATGAGAGTTAGACGTGTTTTTGTTTGTTGTTGAACACTACTGAAAGAGGGCTAGGTCACTTCTGAGTTGTTGATTCAAACCTTTACAGCTTCAAGAGGGAATGAAATCTGGAGTGCTTATCCATTTAGGGCAAAAACAGAAGAGCATCTGACTTTCAAACAAGGTCTCTGTGGAGACACAGACACCTGTAACCCTGATTAAGGTACCTAATTTCTAAAGAGTTCATTCTAAAGCCCAATGTTTTCTTGTAGATAGAAGAAACACAGGCACTGAAGTTTTATTTTACCAAGTCCTCAAACCCTTATGTTTTCCATGTGGCTCATCCTCAAACACAGATAGATCTATTTCATTATATTCATGGGACTTCTCTCCTCTGTTCTGAACTCAGTCAGAAATAACTCATATCCAGGCATCTAACTAGCTGCAAAGACTAGAAAGAGTGAGATTAGCTCTCAGAAAAGTTTCCAGGTTGAGGATAATATAGATATTTCATGTGTCACTTTCTTATTGTTATCACAGACATCTATATAAATGAGTTTCTGACATTCTCCTACTTATCTGTTACACAGCATTACAGATTTGTAAGATTATGCTTTCTCTGGGCTCCAAGATTCCCTCTTGAATCCAAACATTCAGCATTGTTTTCATCACACTTGGACTTTGTTCCACTTTTAGTAGCAGCATGATGTCAGTCACATTTAAATCAGATGAAAACCTGAATTTTTCATATTAATTAAAGTTCAATGGATTCCTTATAAAGAATAGATGAAAGGAGCAGCAGTGACAGGGGAGTCATGTAGGCCGGATTTTCTGCAGATTAGCTAAAGCTGGTATGAACTTCCTCCCTAGCTTTCTGGAATGTTTCCTGATTTTTTGAAGAGATTGACAAATCAGGTTTTGCATAATAGCACAGGAGCAATTTCCTCATCATTTCCACAATATAAAGAGGAGGCATAAAGAGAAAAAAAAAAAAAAAAACACGCTTTCTCTCCAAAATGTTGTTTCTTGAATTGCTGTTAAACACATAAGGGCCAAACTCACCTCAATTACTATTCTCCTGGGATACAGCACTGTGTTACAGCAGTGATGAATTTGGCTTTGGTGTGTTTAGGTCTGGTGCCCTGGAAAAAGCACAAGTAGAGCCTCTTAGAATTGTCAGTTTTTGGAGACTGCTCATAATTGTTATTTACAAAGGAAACCACTGACATTACTTTGTCCCACACCCTCACTCCACAGTTAGCCCCTCAAAGGACAGCATCTCATAGCACTGATGGCATTTGATCACCTAGAAACCTCCCAATACTCCTGTAGCAGCAAGGACAGTTTCCTCACCTCCCCAGGATGACTCTGAAGCTGGGAAACCCAATGCTGGGCTACCAGGGCCCTGAGCTACTTCAGGTAGTTTCATGGGCAGCTACCTAACACATCCGTTGGGTCAAGCCAGGAAGCACTGGTGTACCTGGGTGGGACAGGAAAAGAAATCCCACCCACCACGGCCTCTATAAAAGGCCCCAGAATGACTTTTTCAGTACTGTAGAAATACTCGATCCAATCAAAGAAGGTCAACCAAACACATTGCTCCATCTAAGCAAATACAAACCAAAAATTAGATCAAATACTGCACATTCAAGCAAGTTACTTGAAGGAATAATGTCAGGCAACCATCTCTCTCCCTTTTAAAGAGGTGGTGTGGTTTAAGCTGGCAGGCAGCTAAGTACTACATAGCCTCTCACTTCCTCTCCCCAGATAGAACTGGGGAGAGAATTGGAAAGGTAAAAGTGCAAGAATTTATGCCTTAAGATCAAGACAGATTGCTAGGTAAAGCAAAAGCCACTTATGCAAGCAAAGCAAAACAAGGAATTCATCTGTTTCTTCCTATCAGCAGACAGGTGTCAGCCTCTTCCAGAAAAGCAGGGCTTATCATGTGTAAGAGTTTCTTGGGAAGACAAACATTATCACTGAGCATCCTCTCATTATTCTTTCTTTATCCCAGCTTTTAATGCTGAACATGACACCACATGGTATGGAATATCCATACCATGGATAAGGTAAGCCTGGGCCAGCTGTCCTGGCTGTGTCTACTCCCAGCTCCTTGTGCATTCCCAGCCTCCTCCCTGGCAGAGCAGCATGAAAAGTGGAAGAGTCATTGGCTCTGTGTAAGCACTGCTCTGCAACCACTAATTTATGTCACTTAGAGATTCTACCCTATTTTTTTTAGCCTGTACAGCTACCTGGTATATATCCCAGCATGACAACTTTTAATATATTAAAAAGGAACCCAGACTATTAGCCAAGCAATGAGAAAAGCAGTGATGTTTTTAAGTAGATTAACTTCTTTCTCCATCTCTGCCAAAGCCATATGTACTTTGCCTTTTTACAAATAGCAATACTAGCTTGAACATACAAATATGGTGATTCTTAACTAGTATTTCTGCAAGGGAACTGATAAGATAACATCCACTTGAACATGGTTTTAACATTTACTACTACCTTCTCATTAAAGCTGCCCATGAGAGAGTCAGCAGCAAGGTCCAAATGGTTTAGTATTATGTGGAGCATGAAGAGAAATTCTCAGCAGAAGGCTCCATTGATTCTCCCTTGTTCCCATCTAAATTCCCCCAAATTGCCTTTTAGATCGAGGGTCTGTTTTAAGGAAGTAACTTTTCGTTTCATAAAGACTTTTAGACTGCAGCTATCTTCGGGTTCTGATCTAGCTCTGTAAGTAAGCCATCTTGCCTTGCATTCCCCTCTGACATCGGGGAAAAGTACCTGCAACCTAGGTTATGGTTTTCAGGCAAGTCCATGTTTCCCAGAATGGAAGAGCTGGCTTGCTTTGGGGGATATGCAGTTCCACAAGGGCACAGAACTGATGTACAAAGTTGTAGAAAATGTTGGAAAACCATGTCAGGCCCAAACAGTAGCTCTCTCAGTTATGCGATCTTCAAAATTGACTGTGAGGACACATTACAGAGCACTATGAGTCAGGTGCTTCCTACATGACTACCTCATTCTTCTAGTGAGATAATCATGACATTGGCACATGCACTCTAATGACAATACAGCATGAACCATTGGGAGTTTACTTATTCTGTCTGTTGGAGGAAGGCCCAGAACCTCAAGAAGCATTCAAGCAACTTCCTCCTAATTTGAGATAAAGGTCCAGGGGCTCCCCTAACTCCTTCTACAACACAAAAATTCAAATGATCCTTCAGCTACATGGTAAACACCAACTTTCTGCATTGTTATCTACTAAACTTTTATTTACAGATGCTGTAATTAAGCAGCAGTATAACATATTTCAGAACAATTTGATAAGAACTTGGATTACGTTCATTTTCTAGCCAGAAAGAAGATTACTACTTAAACATTTGTGTTTTGGTTTTTTTTAAGAATCAAAGCAATATCTATACCAGTGAGCTATGCAAAGAGAAAGTATACTGACTATTTTATTTGGGTTTGAGGAGTTTTAGTTTTACTTACCATTATTTATAGTAGATATTCTAAGTATGGAGAAACATCTTTATATTGTCACTCACATTGAAAACAGTCTAGAGTGTTCTAAAATGATGGGTAATGAAAAACAAAGTTGAAAGTTGCTGGAAAGTGTCTAGCAGGTACTGTTGGAGTCAGGTCAGGCCTTAATGTCTTCATTTTGATCCAAGGGAAAAGAGTAAACAGAATACTAATGAAAGATGCGGATGGTACTAAAATCGGTAAAGGTTATCAGTGAAATAATGCTAGAGGACCTGAATAGGTTAGAAATATGGGCTTAAAGCAAAATTATGTTTAGCATGGAAAATTGCAAGCTAATCCCAATAGAGAAAAATAATTAATGTTGAGTAACAAAGGAACAAAAGTAAAAAGAACCTGAAAAGAAGGTTTATTGAAAGAGATATAGGGTGAAAGAAATCTTAGAGATAATTTGCAACGTGAAGCAAGAAAAAAAAATACTTTTGATCTAAAGGCTTAGGAAAAAATCACATGCCATAAAATGTGATGAAACGTAGTTGTGTGCATGGCAATATCTGACAGACCATCTGCAAATTAAAGTATCTCTGTACCAGAGAGCAACATGTGAGAAGACTTTTTTTTTGTTTGTTTCTTCCCTGCCAGGAATAATTGATTTATAAGGATACACAGTAGTCCATGAAGAAGCAATGTGAAAGTGGGCACACCCACTCAAATAAATATTTTCCTCTTATACTATTATTTTCATTATAGTTGGCCAATGAGAATGAAATTAAATTAAAGAGATAAAAGTCAAGATCTATTAGCCGGTGTAAGAGCAATATATAGAGACGACATAAGTTTTAGCACTCCAGGCATTTGAAGTAAAGATCAGGCAACATTGGAGCCATGCAATAATGAACTTTGGTAAAACTGGAAATTAAACTGCTAAACACAGCATTTGTAACCTGTTCTACTTCCTGTCCCACCTGATAAAATACAATTTATAGAAAAGCATGTCTCAAATTCATTAGGTCTCCTGAAGGGACTTACTTCAGTGTTTTCTTGTGGGTTAGAATATTTTGTTTCTCTCCCTTAGGAAAATATTATTCACTGAGAAGGTGTCTGGGCACTGGCACAGGCTCCCCAGGGCAGTAAACATGGCACTGAGCTTGCTAGAGTTCAAGTGCTTGGACAACACTCCCAACAACAAGGTGTGCTTTTGGGACGGTTCTGTGTGGACCCAGAAGTTGGACTCCGCAATCCTTGTGGGTCCCTTCCAGCTCAGGATATTTTGTTATTCTATAATTGTTTGTTTGGTTTCTTCTGTTTTGTTGTTCCTGGTTTGTTTCTGTTTGTTATTTGTTTGCCAGGTCTGACTAGTCTAATTAATAGGACAAATATAGCAGATCAGCTCTAGTACCTAGTTAATTACTACTTCATCTAAACCACTTTGGAAATAAAACAGTAACAGTATGTCCCAAGGGATTGCACTCTGTGTCCAGAGATTGTTCTTTCTTCCTGTCCTCGACTTTCTCTTTATCTGTGGGGATGTTCTATCTTTTAAACTTACCTTATATATTGACAGTATGGAGATAGTAGTGTACATTTTCATAAATTGTTCTCAGCATATGGAATGTCCTCTATCAGTGCAATTTTATATCATGAAGTATTTCCCGTCTATCTACTGATATTTCTTTATAAATTAACTCTATGGTTTTGCTCAATTAAACTACTGAAATTTGTTTCTAAAAGCTCTTAATTTTGAATATTTTTTTATTAAATGCTTTATAGTCCAGAAGACTTTCCTCAGTAAACAGTAATTTTCAGATTGATCTAATTTATATGACTTTTTTATTTCCTCTGATATATCCTGTTTCTATGATTTCAGTGAGAGATTCCTATTTTATGTACAATACTTAAGAATGATTAATGAGTTTCATTGTTAGGAACAAAACTTTAATAAAATCTATCTTAATTTCTGCTATAAATAATGACTGCTTCCATTGAATTATCTAAAGTCAAATAAATTGAAACAAATATAGTTTACATGGGGGAAAAAAATCCCTTACTGCTGCACTGTTTATGCAAGGTGCAACATTCAAATTGCTCTGGCAACCTAAACAATTAGCCATAGAGCAATAATGCAATAATACCTAGGAATGCCTGTGCTTAAGGTCGTTGCTTTTTCTATTTCATGGCAAATGATCGTTTAATGTCCTATTAAAGGAACAGAGATTTCTGACAATATAGGCATGAAGCAGACAGAATGCTGTTTTGCACACTTCCCATTGTCCTTAGGAAAATCCAGTCCTACTCCTGTCTCATTAGAGAACAAAGTAATCCAGAAGGAGAGTTCAGCTGCAATCTTGGGATGATTATAGAGAAAGTTTTTCAGACAGACAGTAGGGCTTTGACACATATTTTAACCCCTAGGCATATCTCCAGGTCTGTACAGGAGACCATCACAGCACCATTGGAATACAATTCTTCAAGCAAGCCACTCACATGACCTCTGGCTTGGGGAACGTGCCTGAAGCGTAGGATCTGGCAGCAAGGCAGAGATGTACTGCAGCCTGTAAAGTGACAGCTAGGGTGCACTGATACATAAGTGCCTGGCAACTGCTCTGATTTATTGCAGTGGCTGTTATGGCTCTCTGTGAAGCCTAAAATAATCTATGAATGTTTCACATTTTAATAGTATTCATGTTGAGGGCCTCTGTGTGACTGCAGCTATATGATAACATATGCCCCAATTCGATCTGCCCTTTGTGTACAAGATGACACAATTTGTGCATAGTTAGCCATGAGGGAGACAGAGTTTACCCATTTCCAGTGCAGGCAACACTGGGTCTCCCAGCCACTCATATATACCAAAGAGAGAAGTATTCTTCTTCTTAAGAACATTTACACCCTCGGAGCTCAATAGATGGAATGTTCTTGCCCTTCAAGGCAAAGCTCTGCTGTTAGAACAAACACACAGAGGAAAAAAAATAAGTAACAAGCAAAGAAACTAGTTAAGATTTTAACGGGATTTGACTGGTTATTACATTGCCAGTAATTATGATTAATTTAAATGTTCAGTAACACCATGGACCTCAAGCAAGGGACATCATTAAGAGTACATACAGTTCCTAACAAAGCAAAAAGCTGTTCAAGAACATCACTGTTAATAGAAGTTGAGGAATTAAAGAGTTAGGAAAGCTATGGTTAAGACCACTCACAATATTCATTCCTTCCCCTGAAGCCCATGTTATACAATGGGAGCAGCTAAAGGAACTGCGGTTGTTTAGACTGGAGCAGAGGACACTCAGGGGAGACCTTATTGCTCTCTACAACTACCTGAAAGGAAGTTGTGGGGAGCTGGGGGCCAGCCTCTTCTCACAGTGATAGGACTAGAGGGAATGGCCTCAAGTTGTACCGGGGAGGTTTAGGTTGGAAATGAGGAGACATTCTTGAGGAGGCATTGGAACGGGTTGTCCAAGGAAGTGGTGGAGTCACCGTCCCTGGGGGTCTTTAAGGAAAGATTGGATGTGGTGCTTAGCGACATGACTTAGTGGGTGATTGGTAGTAGGTAGAGGTCTTTTCCAACCTTGATGATTCTCTGATTCAATGATGCTAAGCGATCTTCATTACACATCTTCTCTTTACCTATCCAGCCTATTTCCAACAGCATTTCTCCAGTCTCCATCTCTGAAACAATTCCACTGGATGCATGCTCCCTCCTTACTTCCAGGCAAGGAGCCCTGCACAGAAAACCCATACTGCTCTCCAGTAACACCTCAGTATTAGTTCTCTTGTTTCCAGGTATATTCTGACCTTTCTTTCTCTGACATATTCCTTCCTATCCAGCTCTTGCTTTGCTCATCTTCAGTTTCAAAGTATTCCTACCAAAAGTTCAAGTGCTCAGCACTTACAGTAATGGCCATATCTACACTATTAAGTGAAGTAGGCTATAGCCAACTAGAGCAAAAGGCACTGCACTGCTAAAATCCATATGCCCAAGCCTTCCACTCTGAATGTTCTCCTTGAAAATCAGGATGGTGTGATCCTGCCATCCCAGTCATGCTGCACCATCTCCTAAGCCATGCAGTACATAGCTTGGGCATCCTGTGTTTCTCTACAGCTTCTCCAGAAGTGCATTTATTTGTATAATTTTCTTTATGGATTTTTTTGTTTGTTTGTTTGCTTGACATAAATGCTACCTTTCTGGACAAATTTGAAGTCTCTGCATGAAATCTGGCAGAAACACAATAGCTGCAGATCTCCTGAAAGAAAAGCTTACTGACATCTTAAGATGCTTTTCCCACAGCCTGGCTCTCAGCAAAGACTGGGTTGATTTGGCTGAAATTTTCCAACAATCAAAGGCAGACCCCTAGCAGAGAAAATTTAATCCCAAAATATTGTGTGGTAAAAAGCCAGAAGCAACTGAAAATAGGCTTATAGAAAGAGAAATATTGGGAAAGTATGAAAAGTGTTTCTCCTAGTCCTATTAATGATACCTTTTGGACTGGTCTGATATTCCTTGATTCTCCTATAGAGATTGCAAAAGATAAAGAAGATTTTACAGACAGGCTCAATAAATGCCAATTCATGGCTTTGACTGTATATTTGCATACTTCTCACCTGTTAAGTTTTAAGCTGGAAAACAATAAAAGTATTGTTGGTTCAGGAGCCACCAACCTGCACTTTCTGAATTCATGTTGGATCCCTCCTAGATTTACACATTTAGGTGGGAACTCAAAAATCAAATATCAGGGTCACTGCTATATACATGGATGCCTTTTTACTCAGGAGCTCACAGAGCGCACTCCTATGGTATGTGTCAGGATTTACTAAGCACATTCAGGGAAGCTGCCAAAGTGTTTGGAGTGCTTTGGCAGCAGAAGAAACAGCTGGTCCCATCAAAGTGATCACATTCTTGGGCATTAATTTAGAGTCCGAGAGGATGGAGTGATGTTTGCCAGGGAATAAGCTCCACAATCGTAAAGGGTTCATGACTCAGAAATCACAGGCTAATAAAGGTATGGTTAAAGCAGTTGCTTTTTTAACTAGTCATTTGGACCTTGAAGAAAAGGGTATTTAGGCAGAATGTCTGATCTGACTAGTTCTTTCAATAGCAGAAGCTATAGGTGGACTGATGTCATAAGAGCATTTGACTCTGAGTACTGGAAGCTATTCTATGCATTCTCAGTATATCAGCAAATAATAAGTCAGTGCTAGTGGAAGAATGAATTATTCATAACTATGTATTGTGAAAATATATTTGAATGTGCCTGGAAGGTTTCCTTCTGAGGAACACATGCTGGAGTTATGCAGAGATGTGTATCAGAAAAAAAAAAATAATAATATTCTGTATTTAGATTAGATATAAGAAATTCTTCACTGTGAAGGTGGTGAGGCACTGGAACAGGCTGCCCAGAGAGTCTGTCGATGCCCCATCCCTGGAGGTGTTCAAGGGCAAGTTGGATGGGACTTTGAGCAACTTAGTCTAGTGGAAAGTGCCCCTGCCTATGGCAGAGGGGTTGGAGTTAAATGATCCTTAGGATCCCTTCCAACCCAAACCATTTTATGATTCTTGTTATGGACACTTAAACTTGATATATGTTTGATTGTTTTCTTTCCTTCTGCTACTTACACCAGCACAGAAACCATCCCCTTCCTGCTTGGAGCTAAGGCTACCATTGCACCATTACAAAATTGTTGCCTAATTCTTTCTCTTTTTAACTATTCCAGCAGCTGGAATTTTCCATCAAATGATCGGTTAACAACACATTGAATGCAAACAATCATCAAAACATACCCAAAACTCTTAATGAATAGAGGTGACATGTTTATCTTTCACATTATACTTGTGAAAAAAAGAGGGAACATACACAACCTCTATGTCTCTCTCTTGTCTTAGGGTTTTATTTCCATGCCTTAAGACATGAACGTGTCTTAAGATATGAACATTGGGAAGGCTAACAGATGAAAAATGACTTTATTTATAAAAACACCAAATTTTGTAGAGGTTTGTTGTTGTTGTGTTTATCCCTCTTTGAGGAGACAACAGGATGTACCAAGAATACAGCAACATAGGTATGAGTAATGAATTCAACCACAGGCGAGGCAACTGGAAAGGTCTATGATGTGTAACAGTTGTTTATTAAACCACATAAACTACAGATTTATTTTTTTTTCTCCATAAGAGATTTTGGTAAGCAGAGCTACACATTGCAAATGTGTTTTAAAGGAAACTAATAGATGTGTAATTTTTTTCTTCTGGGAAAAGAAAGAAAAAAAAAAAAAGTGTTTAATAACCACACAGCAATCAGAAGTTAACAACCTTACTTTTCACTTTATCAAACCCTTTTTATGGGGTGCTCTTTGCTGAGGGAAGGTGAGAGCTTCTGCTGTTACTCCGCGTCCTCCTCTCCCCCTTCCCCCTCCCCCACACACACACCCAGCACAGAGTAATTAAACTTATATAGGTCAGCATATCAGATATAAGGATCCTCTAAGAACACACCACTTCTGATACAATGTACTGGATTCAAAGACTATACAGAACTGTAGACAAAGTCAAGTGTGTAGCTCTGCTAACAAAGTGCTAACAGCAGGTGCTGTACAAAAAAAAAAAAAAAAGTATCTTTAAGAAAGCTTTTAAGCTTTTAATTACTGTATATCTTTGTTTAGAAGCCACCTTCAACCACCTTTTCCTTGTGAGCTGCAGGGGAAAGCAATTAAATGTATGAGAAATCCACCCTTAATTTAAAGCTGCAGGAGGAAGCAATTAGTGTAACAGAAGTATTAGCTTGTACACTAAGAAATACGGTACATGGAATCACTGGAGGCTGGCTATTACTTCGACATAATTAATACAGATTGTAATTCTTAAAATGTGTGAAACCACTGAAAGGTGAAAGTCATAGCTGGTCCATGTTTATTTCCAAGTCTCCTTATGACAAAGGACTTAACTCTTTACACAAAAACACATTGATACCTATTGGACATATAATTCACACCTTCTCTATATTCCCTTTACATATGTAAACCAACACCAAATATTTTATGATTCTATGATTCTGTGAGCTCCTGTATTTCTAAGGGGCAGGAGGCACAATGGAATGGAATGGAATGGAATGGAAATTTCCAAAATGGTTTCAGTGTTTTTAGGACCCAATCCTTGGTCAACAATGACATGTAAACTGAAAAAATCCCAGTCAATATGAACTCCACTGAATTTGAAGGCAAAAATATTACTCAAACAAGATCAGAAAATGTTTCACTTAATGGTGTTTTGTAAAGGATACATAGGTTAATTTGACACTTCTTGTTGTATTAGATAGTATGAAACTTCAATTAATTACTACTTTAATTTAACTGGTTCATTAAGAACTGATTATGGAACCACAAAGCAAGTACTACTTCTTTCTTGGTACCTGACATAGCTTACTTCTACAGTCTAAAGTATATGATCCTTAATCAAAATTAGATTTCAACAAAGATGTTAAATGGTTAATAGTAACACACAGCATCACTAAAACTCTAAAATAAATTGAGCTTTCACAGCTTTCAATCATACTATTCTCTTCGAAATACCTCAGTGTTAGTCCTTGTGTTGTCTGGTGTCCTTTATTATTAGCAGCTTACTTTACTACTAGTTTTATCTGAAGTTAACAGCACAAGTAAGCTGTTTCTATAAATGTTTGATTTTATGATCTCTTGTGCATTTTTCTCAACCAATTAGTCAAATTGCCTTCTTGACTGTATCTCCTTGCTAAATCTTGCTTTTTTAGTTTTTGTTATTTAGTGCACTACCTTATTCCATTAAAGACAAAGTTCAATTATTTGTCTTTTGAAGCTCTGAGTGCCTTGTTTAAAATGCCAAGTGCATTAAAAACAGGCCACCCTTGACTTTTGCAAGGAGATATAGAAGGATAATAAGTTAGTTTAATTTAATGGAATTTTGAAATTGAGCAAGCGTATGTATGTGTGCATGTGTATGTGTATGAAAATACCAAAATAGAGATGAAATGTTGTCAAGTCATCAAGAACACTTTTTTTTCTTCTTTTTGCCATTTTCTATTTTTTAATGTTAAAAAGTAGCAAGAAAGAAGGAAAGCCTTGTGGCTAAAACGAAGGACAGAGAGACAAGGGACATTGGAGTTGGAGAAAAATGTATTCTAGAAAATTTTGCTAGCATTAAAATAGAGCTTCATTGCCACACAAGTGTAAATGAACACAACATTCTAGCAGAGAAGAGCTGCATTTTTGCTGACCACTTGGTGAATCTGCCATTGTACCTGTTCCAAATCCTATTCAATGTCCTTATCTATTTACATTTCAATTTTGAAGACAACTCTATGCTGTCTTTTGCCTCTACACTGAGACTGAGCCCAAAAATTATAGCAAAAAATACTTATTTACAGCCTGAAACTGTGAAGAGAGCTTGGCAAACTTTGCAAAGAAATGGATCTTAGCTATCAATTTAAGACCTAGGGTGAGAGATCTCTACCATTTGTAGAAAAAACTTGAGATGGTAATGTGTTAAAGGGATCTGGAGGTTTTAAAAGTGGAGAAAGCAACTTAAAAGGTGAATGTGGCACCAATATAATATAGCAGTCACTATAATTGTAACAGGAGTCTTATGCGAGCTGTAGGGCAGACCCTACACATTGAGCCTTGTTGTGCAGCTTTTAGTGGCAGGAGTCATCCAGTTGAAGCTACTTTGATTAATAAAGGCAGCAGAAGGGGTGCAGCTACAGTAGCAATTAGTTTCTGCAGAGTTTTTACAAATCTGTTTAGAAGCCAATTGTCTATGGCAGGCATGTTCAGCATACATGTATCTCTTCTTGTGTAAATGGCAAAACTCGAGTAAAACAGAGATTAATTTAATTAAGTTTAAACATTTCAGCTTTTTTTATTTTATGGTTACACACATAAGTAGAGCAATCACTGAATACAAATATCGCGTATTTACTGTGGCATGATCCAGGCAATTACTACTAAAGTATTAAGGAAAAGCATCATTTCACTCTTTTAATTTTATTTTATAATTAGATGGGAACCATATTTTGGTGAATACATTTATAGTTAGAAGTTGTAGATTATGTCTCTCTTTGTTTTGGAAGGATGATTTTAGCCCTGTTGCTAAAAGCCTGTTAGCAACAATAAAAATAGCTATAAAAAGGCGTTTATAGCCCTTGTACTTGATTTTCTTGTTGGTTTTCATCAAATATTTCACACTCATATGATGTATGCAATCTACTAATAGTAACACAGACCTTCAAGAGTGATTTTAAACATCTGGTTAAAAACAGCTTTTTATGTACTCAGATTGTACTCAGATTTTTGGTTCGTTCATTTACATGGGTGTTTTGCCAGTTGTTCATTATGCCTCTGACTTCTGTCAGTTTTTGTTCTTAAAAAATGATTTGACAAAGTTTAGTAGGAAAAACTAAAAGCATAGCAAAGAAAAAACTACTGGCATCTCTTTTGTATGCCAGAGTTTTAATCACTTTGTGTTGAAAGACTTCCCTGACTTCCCTTTCAAGCAAACATTTTTGTACACAGTATTACAGGAAGGGCTGAATGCAGTCTACTAAATGCAACAAGGTAAATGTCTGCATGTATTCTAGATATACCATACTGTTAAAATCAGTCTGTTCGGGTTAGTTTCCATTTTGAGGAGAGCTGAGAAATACAACCACCAGTTTCTGTCACGTGCTGCATCATATCAATTAAAATTAAATTAAATTTCATGCAAAGAACACAACTTAGAAAATCCCAGCAAACAACAACGGAACCTTTCCACTAATGATTTCCAGTCATCAGAAGTGGAGAGAGACTCAGACAGCAGACAGCATGGTCCCAGCATGCTTTTTGCCTTTTTTTTTGTTTGCACAGTAGCTGTCAGTTGCAGCCCTGCAGGTAGTAGAACCCAGTGGGAAGAGGGGCGGGACAGAGCGATGCTGCCTGAACTGACAGCAAATTTAAATTACTGAGCTTTCTTTTTCTTTTTTTTTTTTCTTTCTTTGCTTTTTTTTTTTTTTTTTTTTTTTTTTCTGTATTTTTCTACTCTGCGACAAACTGCAAAGATTCTAGTACACGCTAATTTAACAACCCTGCTTCGTCTTCTTTTTTTTTTCCCCCCCTTTCTGCTTCCAGGATAATTAAAAGAGAAACCTGTAAAGGCAACATTCCTTTAAGCAAGTTGGTGCTGCAACGTGCTGGTAAGGCGAATTTAATTTTTTTGTTCTCTTCCCCATCTTTTCTTTTCCTTTTTTGGAGCTGAAAGCTTTTGTATATCTAACGCAGTCATAAGTGTGGTTCCCCTGCTGTGGAGGGTTAGGATGTAATGAAAAGGTGTAACTGCTTGATATGTGACCTTCTCCTATTACTTAAAATGGATAATAACAGCTTTCGTGTCTGTCCTCATGATGCTTTTCTCTCTGTGAATTGACTATTTGCTCAACAGAAGCGGTGCTGTGATTGTCGCACTATGACAATGAGGACTTGATTGTTTTTTGGGTGCTGTTCCATGCTCCTATCAGAAAAGATACTTGAGTTGGGGGGTTTGTGTGTGTGATTTTTTTCAAACGCTGCCTGAAGCACTGATACGACGGGGGTGGAGATGGGGGTGGAGGAGATGGTCTTGGGTATCATTCTGCCTGTTCAGCTGTTTACTAGGTAGAGAAGTGCAACACTGAAACTTTTTTAAAAATAAATAAATATTTTTCAGCTTGCATTGAGTGAGATCACTGTCTCCGGGATTTATTGTATACTGGGTAAAGTTCTTGCTCTCCCTTGCATTGTTCTTCTGGAGAAAGGGGGGAGGGATGTTCTACTTCATACCTTGTCATAGCTTTGGAGCAGCTAATTGCAAGGAAGTGTCAAACTTTGAGATGAAATACCTGCCATTGTTTTTGCAAAGGATGGGTTTGATGCTCTGGATAGTTTCCTATGAATGCAAGCCTGCCAGATATAATCAGACCTGTATTATAAATGTTGCAATTCCTGCCTTACAAATCCCCTGATTTTTTGAGATCTGCTTTCTAGCCTTTTCCTGACATTAATACATTTTTTTTTTTTTCAGAAAATTAGAGATGTTCTGGCTTTTCTTTGTTTCAACCCTTATGAAACTTGTAAAGCAAGTTATTTTTGTTTTGTTTTATTTTTATTTTCAGACTTTCTACATATGATTCTGACAGGTATTAAATGCTACAACAGCTACTAAAATCAAGAGGAAGTCTGAGCTTGTCCTGTATTTAAGAGGAAATTGATGAGTACTCCCAGGACTGAATCTTACGATTGCTGAAATCTCTTTTTCTAATTGCAATTGCCGTTACACTTAAGAAGTGATCCTGCAGGTTTTTACTGAAATATTTAGAGTAAACTATGTAAATAAACACTACTCTTACAGTTAAATATTTAGAGGTTTTGTGGCTGTACTGAGGAAAACTTTTTGAATGTAAGATATGATTTTTCAGAGAAAGATAGTGGAGCTGGAAATCCAGTGTGATTCAGTCCTCTAACTTCTTGAAAGCTACTTTCCTCAATATTTAAAATGACGTGTCTCAAAAGTAATCATCTACAGGGTGATACTTTGAGGTTTCCAAATTTAAAGGTCTATTTTGCTAAATGCATACCATGATTATAGGGGTCAAGTTGTGCAGGGAGAAGGGAGATGAGTATCAGGGACTGAACACAGGCTTCCTTTCATGTCCCTGGAGAGAAGGACGTGCCAATGCCATATGGAAAGTTACATTCTTTCACAGGAACTTGTTAGGGCATAGGGTTAAAGGGTGCTGCACTTGCAGAGGTTTGTCACTCCCTATGTCAGCCTTGATTTCAAGCACTGTGATACTTTTTTCTGAAGATTTACTTTACTTGTGCATAAAATGTTGGTATCTTCGGAAATGAGGTCATTGTAGCTCTCACACCTTACTTTTGCCCTGATAACTTTCATCCCCTCCTCGCCAACAACAAGGCCCAGAAAATTAGGCTTTGTCCCTTGTAATCCTAAACTCTCATCCATTTATAACAGGAGAAGAAAAGGATTGAATTCAGTGTTCTTGTTATGGAAATAAGTTTTTATTCACTCTGTATCAACTGACAGTTAGAAGCGTATCTGATGTAATATGAATAAACTGTAGGCAGTTGACAGTAAATTATGCAGCTATAGTCTCACATGCTCTTAGAAACAGTGCTTTTACAATGTTCAAGTGGCTTAATGGAGTGAAAAAACTGCCAATAGGCTCATTTGAGTTTGGTGATCACCCAAAGCCATGAGAAGTCCACAATGGTTGATACCCACTGCCCATGGCTGGCACCACAGTAGTGGAAAAAGCTGCAAGAAGTAGGGCTTGGGCATAGCCAGGTGTAGTCTGTCATAGAGGTGATGCCAAAGTTACTGTTATGAGGCAGCAGAACAGCAAAGTACAGCCAAGTTCATATGTTGAACTTGGTGAAAAGGCTTTGTTCCTAAAGCATTAAAGAAAAAAAAAAAAAAAAAAAAAAAAAAAAAGTCAGCTCTATCTTTAAGAAATAATAAACTATCAGTCTACTTTCTATTTGAATTTCGTCTCTATTTTTTAACCTTTTTTTTTTTTTTTAAACTATCCCATCCACTTGAAATTCTTGTTGGCTTCTAGCAATACTCTTCTCTACCCAGCATCTGGAAATTTCTTGTTGAACAGAATTGCTTTCAATACAACAAAAAAAGCAAGGCAGAAAACTTGCTGTAATTTCCTGTCAGTATCACAGAAATAAGAAAACACTAGGCTAATAAAAATGATAATCTGAGTTTACAACTGTTAACAAGATTCCTGAATAGAAATGGTGCTATTATGTGCAAAGAACTTTTATCATCAGTAGAGGAATGTAGTATAAAATTATGAGTTTTATTATTAGGGCCCTGTCACCCAATCAGAAATCAACCTATAATCTTAATTTGTGAAAAGCCATAAGTTTTGGCATCTTCCCTCCCCTCCTATTAATAAAATATTAAAGACATTTTATGATTAGAAACTTTGATAACATAGCTATGAATTTTCTTTACAGGAAAAAAGCTGGCATAATTCTGTATTTCTTCCATTTCTCCAGCTCTCCATATAAAATCACTGCAAGTCTGAGTTACATGCAGCAGATAGAACTGGGGTAAATCCCAAAGTTGCTATGGGCAGTAATGATGGGATTTCATGGACTTCTGTCTTCTGAGAGAGACCAGATTCTCAGGCTTTCTCAGGACGCTGCAGAAGAATTTATGAATATGCTATGGAACCTCTTTCATAAAAAAATTGGGGTTGGAAGAGACCTTAGCGAGCATCTAATTCCAACCCTCCTGGGATTGGAACACCTCCCACAACAGAAGGTTGCCCAAAGCCCCACCCAACCAGGTCTTGAACAATTCCAGAGATGGGGCACCCACAGCTTCTCTGGGCAGCCTGTACCACTGCCTCATCACCCTCAGAGTGAAGAATTTCCTCTTTTTCTAAATCTAATTTCCCCCTTAGCCTAAATCCACCCTCTTTCAGTTTAAAACCATTATCCCTTGTCCTACAACTACATTCCCTACCAGAGAGTCCCTCCCCAGCTTTCCTGTAGCCCCCTTTAGGTACTGGAAGGCCTTTGTGAGGTCTCCCTGGAGCCTTATTTTCTCTAGACTGAACAACACCAGCTCCCTCAGCTTGTATTCAGAGGAAAATTTCCCTGAATGTGATTATTTATCAATGTTACATTTCTGAATTGAAGCATCAAAAATGCTTAAATTTCAACCTATTCAATATTTTATTTCATTCTAGTAATAACAGACTTTTACCTTTCACTTCTGACTGCAAATGGTTGGTTCTCCCCCACACACACACACACATGTAAATGATTTACAGTATTATAAAGGCCTTGCTGTGTTTCCATTTGCTTTAATGAATTAGCCATGGTCTTCTTTCAGTAAGAACCACTGTGGAAGCTCTACATCACCAAAGGAAGCAAGACAGCTGTATCTTTGCTCAGTGGCTCCAGTCTCTGGTACTCCCCCATTACCCGATTGATAACAGATTGGGCCAACACTTGCCAAGATACACTCCTTCCACAAGCCTGGCAGCCAGTCATATATCTTTCATCTCCTGGTGCTGTGTGCATGGTTCACTGTAGACTCCTTAGGACCCCTGAACCTGTGCAGGGTATATGAAACGCTAAAAATAATCTAATACTTCCTAATTACTTTCATCACCCCCTAGGCAATACAGCAGTAGTTATCAGCTCACTAGATATGAATTAAGAATATAAATAAATATTTTATTCTATTAAGGTAAAAAGTAAAATGTTAGCAAGAATGAAACAAAGCTAAAAGAGAAGCAGAGCCCCAGAGAGTGCAGTTCTAGACTATAATTATCACACAAAGTCTTCCTTCCTTGGCTGCTATGTGTCTCCAACGGCCTGCAAGGTTTATAACTTAGCTCCCATCCTAAGGGTGATGTGCTCCAAGAACTCTTAGAGCTAAGTCTTTCCTACTCCCATTGTTAAAGACACTGTCATTTCCATGGGGAAGATAACAAAGGGGCAGCAAGCCAGAAGTGCTGCATACACTTTTTTTTTTTTTTTTTTTTTTTTCCCAAACAGGAATTGTCAGCCACCTATATATACCTCATCTAAATGTCTTCTCTCTGGTCTTGGTGTTTGGACACCAGAGGTAGGATTTATCTCACCCAAATTTATATATTTATGCTGTATACACCTACATCTGAGCTAACCACCTCAGGATCCTGTTACAGTCAAAGGAAACAGGTGTTTTCAAGGAGTGATTTATCTGACCTATTTTAAATGACTATTTTCTTTGAATCCCACTGTAGGACATCACATCCAAGACAGATCATTTAACCTCCTCTCCTCAAATTTTCTTAATTAACCGTACTGTTGCATTGCTTAATTTAGACATCTTATCATCTGCTTAGATTCTCTTGTAACTACTTCATGAATGCACAGTGCTTAAAACTCTGTAAATTATATACCTTGAAAAACAGTCATAGTACTATTGACTTACCAAGCCTCATATACCTGGCAGTCAACTTAAAACAAGGCTAATCATAGTGAAATTAGGACTGGATTGCATAGCAGGGTAATGTTGCTCATGTATATCATTAGTCCTCAAGCGCTGCTGGGGGGATGCTGTCAAAAGTGCATTCCAAGCAGCGTGTTTAATGTACAATTAATCTTGTTCCTCATGGTTACTTTTATTAGGCTGAACTGAGCTAGTGAAAGGAGCTGTTGTGATTGTTTTATTTGTTCTACTTTGCAGACCAGTGGCATTTAAAAGCTACGCTGCAATGCTTTAACATACGTGAGAATCAGGAAACACCACGAATACACCGAAGTCCACCTGATTTAGACACCTGCATTTTAATGAGCTGATGTTCCTGACATAAATTCCCTCACCCAAAGGAAGCTCAGTGCATTTGAAGGCTTCCAGACAGAGATTATGCCTTCCTAAGTTTGTACAGTTAAGGCTCCATTTACACCACTAAAAATATCTGCTACCCTGGCTCCCCGGTGTCACAGCATAGCTCACCATGTCTCATGTAACCACCTGTAGAGGAGCTTCTTGTGTCATCTGGGTCCTGTGTGGGCCCCAGGTGTTTACTTTTGTGCCCCATTACATGGTGTTAATATTTGTGGGTGATGTTGGCAGGCTCACAGACCACTTGAACAGAGGGATGTAAAGAAAAAAAGGCTGGAGCAACCTTTTTCATAAAGCCTAGAGAGTGTGAACCCTACAGATGACCATAGCCAGCATCATAATCAGGATTTTCTACAATGAGAACTTGATTAATTCCAAAATTACTTTTGTCAGTACAGAAATACATATTCATATGTATATAAATATACAATATAGATGTTGGAGACATGAGAACACACTAGGTAGCTAAGTCATTCCACAGTACAGACACGCTATACATCGGACAAATATGTTTTTTAGGATTCATTTCTCTCTTCACTTAGGTAATCTTCAGTGTCCTAAAGATTGGTTTTAAGTTAGGGAAAAAAAAAAAAAAAAAAAAAAAAAAAAAGAATTCAAGAATTCTACCACTCATTTGGAAAAAAAAAAAAAAAAGGTTGATCATCAGGCATGAGCGATGTAAGTCTATGCTGAACCGGAGCTGCAGTGTTTTTCAGAAACAATATTCAGTAAGGCAAGAACAGCAGCCTGTTTTTGAAACATGAAGAAAATGTGACAATAATCAATAGAACTGCTCACAAAAATAAGAGCTCTCAACACAAGGTTTTATGTATTATACTTTTGCTATTTTCAGTGATTAATTTATAGGCACTGTGCAAACCACTGACACAGTAAGTAATCCAGAAAGCCTGTTGTCTATGTTTTGGATAACAAGAAGCAGAAGTATAGATTAATAGTGGCTCTTAATCAATCTGATGTAGTCAATGTTTTCCATAGGCACTCCATTAATAAGCCGCTCAGCTAAAGCCTTTCTTTTGCCATATCCTAAGTCACTGACAATTATGAAGGTCATATGCATACTAAATGAAGCTTTCGCGCTTGAGTGAAGAACAATAGCAGCCTATCCAGTATCACACAGCAAGAGAGACCACACTTGCAGGACATTAAAAGCTGGGTACTCTTGCTGAACAGGTTTACACATTTAAGCCTTGATCCTGCAAAGACTTACACACATGCTTAACCTTACACACTGCGAATGAAATCCTGGGCCTCTCAAAATCAATGACAAAACTCCACTAACTTCAAAGGGCCACTCTGTGAATAGCCTTTTTGGCATCAGTGCAGCCACACAGAGTGTAGAAGTGTGTGAGCTGATCTCCCCAACCTTGTTGCTTGCGTGAAGCCTTAAGAGATTGAGGGAGCTGCTAAGTGTAACTTCCAAAACACCTCTTCTGTCTCACAACAAGCCACAAGCTTTCAAAGATGTTTTCTTGTTTGATCTGTGTTCTTTAGGGGTTTTGCCCAAACCCCATGGTAAAACCTGCAGGAGTGGTTTCTGCAGGAGAAATCTGTGAACAATCCTTTTCCTGGCTAACATTGCACTCTGAAAGGGTTGTTTCCTTTACTTTCCAGAAGATCCAATCCCTGGAGTTAAGTGGTTATGATTAAATTACATCTTTACTTAATATATATATGTATGTATATCTATATATTATGTGTCATGTGATTTAACAGGAAATCTGGGAAATATCTACTGAAATAACTTACAGGTCAAAAAAAAAAAAAAAACCAACGATTTTTTGCAGGATTAAAATGCAGCTTTTTTCTGCTTGCTGTTGGCAATTGAGAAGAACTAACAGTTTGGTGACAAGCTGGGGAAGAGGAACAGTGGTCAGTCCCATTTTCAGCATGGATTTTTGTGCACAGTGACCCAGGTCAATTCTCTGACTGCCTACGCAGTCCTGCTGGGTCTACATGTGATGCAACACTCACCCAACGCTCACACTGGCTGAGCCGCTGATGTTAGGTAGTCTTCGGCAGCTCCGAATAACACTAAGGTGTCTCCTAGCTCCAGAAGCAAAGCTTGTGCTTGTAAATCTAGATCTCCCAGGCTTCAACAAAATGTTTAAAAACTGGTGTGGGGATTGCAAATTGTGCTAGGAAATAGGAGAGTTTTTGCCACCATCCCCCTAAACTGACAAAAAGATGGTTATCTCAGAGTAAGCATCGTGTAACAGGGAGGAAGCATTCTTTGGAAAAGAATTTTAAAAAGTTTTGCATCCCAGTTATGCTTTAGGATAAGCCCATTTTAGTATTTGTGTAAACCAAATGATCGTTTCTCCAGTAAATCGGTGGCATTCACTTGAAAAGAAGACTAGTGTAGGTAATCCCAGCAAAGATTTTTGTTTCCATTTCAGCATTTTTCTCTGACACATTTCGTTGCTCAAGCAATGAAAAATTCCACAGACCTTACTCTTTTTGGCTTTTAGTGTAAAGGTATTTTAATTTTATCTTCATCATGCTTCTGTACAAATGGGCTTTACATATTCCCAGCAAACTCCTGTGTGAAATTCTTAACCATAGAGATTACAGAAATTTACTGCTTCACTGGCATGGTCAAGTTGCCACAAAATTGCATTTGTTAATGTAGCTGTGAAAACACATGACACCTGCCATCTCTTAGTGTAAGGATTTTAAATATGGCTGGGAAGAATTTAAGAATGCCTATAAAATGGGGTTTGGCCATGTCAGTTCAGCTTTAGAAAGGAGACTGTGTTATAAAATCTTCACCTATAATTGGACACAAGTGACAGCTTTGCTTAACTAGTGTTCACAAATGAACGAGCAGTGAAAATGCTCTGCCTTTCTCACCCCAGAAGAATGACCATGGCAGATGTTAACACCGTTGAGAACAGCTTTATTGTAACTACAGGTGAGACAAATGGGAGATTTATTAGTCTGGGCATTGAGGGAAGGGGAGGGAGGGTAAAAGTTGTATCCAGTGCTGTTCCAAAGAAATGTAATGCACATTGTGAAACACATTGCATGCCACACACAGTGCTCTAAAACAGGGACTATTCTGTGCCTATGAATTCATGAGCATGACAGCATTCTTGTTTGCTTTTCAAGCACCCAGAATCACAAATACACACGATTCTGCTTTCTCTTTTTTTCATGCACTATCCTGTACCCATTTAAATTTGATGGAAAATCTCTAACTTCAATGATGATACAGTACAATCAATGACTCCAAGTCTGGGAACTCAGTGACCTGCAAAACAGTAAACAACAGACAATGAGGCTTCTATGATGGAAGTCTTGAGCTGAGACCTGATCCAATGTAAGCAGGATCCTTCCTATTCATTGTAATGAGCTAACAATTGGTCCCTGACATAATATGCATTCAAGAGAAATCTGCAGTGGTTGTTCAGGCAGTGATCCAGTAAAGCCCTTAATTATGTGCTCAAAAATATGGCATGGGAATAGTCCCAAAAGAAGCCACTGCAACCACAAAAATGTTTTAAGTTCACCAAGTAAGTAAATGTTCAGCTGCTGCAGTATGATGCTTGGTGTTTTTGGTTGGTTGGTTGGTTTGGTTTGGTTTGGTTTGTGTTTTTTTGTTGTTTTTTTTTTTTTGTTGTTCAGTCAATGCCCTCTGCCAAGCAAACCAACAAGTTTTCTTCAAATCCAACACATTGAGATGCCATAAATGTGTTGATATTCAGATTTGTACCCAAATTTTGTTGTTGCTTTATACTCCTTTATGCCCAGAGATACCAAAACACTTTGCTGAAATTGTGATATGGATATAAATAGGAATATTTACAACTTGAAATTCAAAGCTTCCTTCCTTTTTAGATTCAGGGTACACTTGCATATGATGCTGCTGTCTGCTCATCAGTAGAATAACTAAAATAAAATAGAATATTGGTAGAATCAGTAGAATAGGTAGGATAAAATTGTTTTAAAAAATGTTTGCAGTATAGGCAGGAAAATATAATATTCTGTAGTTCAAGTAAATTCTCTTTGCCTCAAACTCTTGAAGCAGATGCTTACTTAGAAGAGCTGATTAAAGGCAGTTTGAACTTTTGTGCCATGTGGAACACATACAGTTTAACTGCTTCACTTCAGCTCATCTCATTTAACTAGGGGGTACTATATTTCTGTATTATTTTGCTTTCATGAAACCAGTGATATTCACCAGGTTTTTCAGCTAATACTGTTTACAGCAAACACTGCTTATGGTGTTTCCAAAAGTTTCCTGCTGTCAGAAGCATGAGGGCCAAATTGAAAATATTGGTTTGGGAGAATGTAATCTTTTCAGTACAGACTTTGGTATTCAGTGTAAGTGCCCAATAGTAATGATGTCCAGGCATAGGGCCAAATGTTAAAACTGCCCCCAGAGTGGATATACTCATACTCTGCAAGAGAAGCAGTAAAGTGTGCTCGTATTCTGGCCAGCAGCATCCAAAAGCACAGCTCCCCATGAGCATAATTCTTGCCAGGAGTATGAATAAGCTGCATCGAGGCTATGCATTATGGCAAGTGCTGCATCAGGGACTGCTAAGTAACTCATAAATAAGCAGCCTCTGCTGCCCCCAATTCCTGTATCGAGCTTCAGAAGGCACTTATATAGCTCCAAGTATGAAAGGCTTGTATAGTGGTCTCAGTGGGCTTCAAGAAGCGCCAAAACCAAGGTGGCTCTTTTCCATCCCCTGTTCCTTCAACTGGCCATAATTTTTCTGGCAAGCACATACATGCAGCGCCTAGAAGGATTTGGCTTCTATTCTTCAGCTCATATTCATCATTTGGGTTGCTTCAGTGAAGTTATGAATCTAGGATCTCCTGCTATGGTAGAATAAAGACTCCAACACAGATGAAATCTTTATTAATAAATGAATTATGAATTAAAAAAAAAAAAAAATAGTCACACTTTAGTAAGCCCACCAACCTTTTTGGTTTGGGTGCACAAGTGTATTTATGCCCGCATCAGAACTATTTTTTTTGTTTGTTTGTTTGTTTTACATTAGTGCTCATTTCAGTATTTTTTTTATTGAGAGTGACCACAGTTCTACTCACATAACTGAAGTCTGCCAGGCTTTCACCTCATAAAAATCAGAGTAACCTCTTGCAGTTTGTTGATCCTCTGCCCCAGAACTGCATATGATATTTCTAGAGCCTGATTAGTCTTTAAAGATGATAGAAGTTACTGATCCAGCATGCACAACTTTTTGCATAACACAGACAAAATACTTTTAGCCAGGAGTTTCTATATAGGGGCTAACCATATCTATGAGGTTGTAGTAAAAGTAAACTGTATTATTACAGCAAAGTATCCTTTCTTGTTTTGGAGGTTTAAAACTTGCTTATTTGGAAGCAGTAGTTCAGAGGAGTTTTGTGCAGACAGGTAATAGTAAATATAAAAAGAATATGAGCATCAGATCTCTATACTCTTTTAGAGTATCTCTGCAGTAGAAGTTCTCCCAGTTCTAACTGCTAACCAACAAAGATCCAGATGTTGCTTCATTGCAGCAGAATCATAAATTATATGTTCAAATGAGCCAATAAAATGATTTACTGGAAGGCAATGTTCTGTCCACATATTCCTTTTCTTTAGATACATTTTTCTTGCCTTTCAGGACATTTTATAATCTACTGCACAGATACCATCTTTTGGAAAATCGTGGAAATATTGTCAGCTGATGCATTTATCTAAATAAAGAGCCGTATAATTCAGAGCAAGGATAATCAACCATTTCTATATGTAAAGACAAGCTGACCACCATAAAACCAACCAATAATGTCATCGTTTATTTTTTTGTCCTTTTATTTCAATGGTAAATATATATATATATATATATATATATATATATAAAATAAGCAGTTGCAGCACTAAAGTATATATATATATATAAACTTATATATATATATATAAAGTGTATATATATATACACTTTAATGCTGCAACTGCTTATCTTTCTTTGAATCTAAGACTGAATATACAGAAGCAGTTCTTTTTCTTGTTATTTCCAATCAACTTCATACTTCCAACTACTAAAAACCTCAGGCAAGTCTTTCTCATGAGGTCTGATTCAAATATTCCTATGAGTTAGTCTTCAAAGCTTTTACAAGAACAAATATGGTAATCCATGAATCCTACTAGTGGTTTATGTTATCTAAACATATATCTCTGTGCAAGTTTCAGAAAATATGCTAGGAAAAATTAAATGACATTGAAGCAGGACACAAAACACTTCAAATGGAACTAATTTTCACACATTGCAAAACTAGTCTGAGGCAATCCTTACTTCAAAACATTCTCCATTCCTCAATGTTTCTTTACACAGTTTCACTTGTTGCCTTAAAAATTACTTTTCCTGGAAGGGAAAACTTGATCTCAGGACTGACAAGTGAAACAGAAGGTAATAAAACTGTTTCTGAATGTTCTGGTGATAGTGGTTTATGCCACAACATTGTCCATGCCTTACCTGTGGGTGTGCACCTATGATTACGTCAGTAGTATGGAATAAAACAGTCAAGGACAACCCTATTGTCCCAAGGCCCATTGGCACACCATAGCTCATATCCACCTGCATGCACTCACTGCAACCCCAAAAAGATTGGCAACATCATAGAATCATAGAATGGCTCAGGTTGGAAGAGACCTTCTAGTTCCAACCCACCTGCCATAGGCAGGGATGTCACCCACTAGATCAGGTTGCCTAGGGCCTCATCTAACTTGGTCTTGAACACCACCAGAGATGGGGCATCCACAGCCTCTCTGGGCAACCTGTTCCTGTGCCTCACCACCCACATGATGAAGAATTTCCATCCAGCCTCACTATTGGGAACAGCCCCAACAGCGCTGTCCCTCAAGCCAGGTTTGGGCATTCTGAAGGAGCTGGTGTAACCCAAAGCTCTGCAGGGGAGCACATCATCAATTAAACATTTACAAATTATCCGGCAATACTATTTGAGCCACAACCCTGGCCTTGTTTTTTATATTAGTACATAATACAAACAAATACATAATTAGTACATAATACAAACACAGAACAAAGGGAATCTCCTCTCCAGAGAACTCATCTTCTCTGATTTGAACTTCAGGTAGGTGTACTTTCACATCTTGTTAACCATGTTAATAGGGAACTTGAAAAGAGGAGAAGGAAGTAATTAGTAGTGGGTAACTGTACAGACTAAGCAGGGCATTTTCGAATATAAAAGTACATCCCTAACTTGTGTAACAAAAATAGAGTATTCTCGGGATATCTTTGAACCACAAAGTTTTGGAAGATAGGAAAATATTGCTTTGCTTTTGCATCCTGCTTTAGACATACACTTTTGGCCTCTGATGGAAACAGGACAGTGGGTTGGATAGACATCTGGTATATCCTACAGCAACCCTAGTGCAGAATCCTTTTGTTACATGAAGGGGTGTGGGCAGAGGCAAGGAAACTTTTCTCCTTCTTTGAGCTGTCTATTGGTACTGAGCCACTGAGACCTGATGAGGACTGCTGGAGCCAAACTGGCTTTCAGACCAAATAAACTTGCACATCTGTATCTATCTAAATAAACACACCAGGTACTCATCAATACACCCTTGTCTAGGAGCAAATTGGATTCTGAACAAGCATCCAAAGATATAAAAGTGCAAATACACTAATGCTGTCCCTTTGGAAAAGTCATCTGCATACATTTAACAGAGCAGGGGGAAAGGGGATATAATTCAACTCACTTGAAATGTCACTTTAGATAATTTTTCTAATTGAGTCTTAATATTTCACTGCTTCCCATATCTCTCAAAATGATTATTAACAAATAAACAGATCTTTCTCAGTTGTCTCTGAAATAATAATGGCAAAGGCTTCATTGCATATTCAGGAGCTTCAATTTACGTGAAAATTATTTCTGGCAAAACAGCATGCAGCATCATGCAGACACATCTACTAATAATGCCACTTCCTTCAGTATGTGTTATAGAAGCATCTATGGCAGGGCATGTTCCAGGACTGATTCTATCAAATCAACAATACACACTGCCAGTGAGTGCTATGTCAGTGGAAAATATAAACACAGTATGCATGCAATATGATGATGCAAAAATGCATGTAGAGACCACATACATTGTGTGTCCCTTCTGCAGGGTTTTGGCAGGCTTACTCCGTAGCTGGCCAGTTTAGAATTAACAGGGTCAGAAGAGATGTCCCAGAATTTAATATAATTTGGATTTATCAATGCCAGACTCCTCTGGGGAAAAATAAGTCATTTTTCCACAGCATAGATAAATCTTCCCAGAATATTTCCCCAGACAGATTCTCTCTTCTGCATCCCTTTGCCAACTGGAACCTTTTGATCTCAACATCCTTAGTGCCAAATTCTTTAATGGTGTAAATGAGTGAAACTCCACCTAAGGCAGTGGAGCAGATCCCATTTACACCTGCAGAGAACTTGGCTTTGATTCTGTAGCCAAGGAGAGATTAAAACCATTGGTTCTAGCAGATTTGTAAGCCTGTAAAAAATGCTCTTCATCTCCTGTTGCAGATACTTCTGTTATCCAGACCAAATATGATAGGAAAAGCAACAGAAAATGCTCTTGAGGGGCTGAATCTTGGTCTGGGAGGGTGATACATTGGAGAATTTAACTGAATGTTGTGATTTTTATCATATAATCGAGTATACATTGTTATCATTTTGATTCCGATCTCTTCACTTGTACTCTGTGCCACTTTTTTCCAGATCTAATATGAATCACTTATTCCAGATTGCTCTTTGAAGAAGGCCTCCACTGATATATCTGAGATTAAATGAGTCACTCATGATGGATTGTGCTTCATGGCTTTATATACCACAGAAAATTATGCATTTTGCACTACCTTGTAAAATAACCATTTATCTAAGTAAACATATTGACTCCTTTTGGGTTCATATGTAAACTATCCTGGGTTGTGAATCTTAATTTAGCAAGCTCTTGACAGGCAGGAAAAAAGACAGCTAACAATGATGGAGAAGAATCAGTTACTTGAATGTCAATAGAGGGAGTTTAAAAAATGAGCTCAAAGTAACAGATCAATTTGTTCTCAAGTGTCCAGTCAGAGATAGAAGCTAGACAACTTCCATCACCTTTATATGCTGATGTGCTGATACGGAGTCAATTCAAACACAACAGAATGTGTTAGAGAAAGAAATGAGGCTAAATGTTTAGAACAAAAAGGAACTCTTAGATATTGTTTTCCAGGGATCCAATCTCTTTCTTTCCACACTTGCTGTAGGTAACAAAGCAAGATAGCTCATTTCCTAAACACCTCAGTTGGCACATCTGTAATATGGAAATTATACTTCTGTGACAGATTCATTTTAGGGTTGTTCCATGTGCCATAATGATTAGACATCTGAATCTTTGGTAAAATTGGATCAACAGAAATGTCTTCCAGTTCCTTTTCCAACTGGATGCTGTCAGAAGGCAAAAGTATTGTGTAAGCATGAAGGTTCATGAATGGGGTATAATAGCCTTGTTCCAGAACCTTTGGAAAGCCCTGTATTTGTCTGCCTAGGGAGCAAGAGTACAAGTTAGCACTAAAGAAGTCTCACTCAGCTTTCAAAAAATGACAGGTTGGATTTTTTTATACTTGACCAGTTCTATTTGCAACCCCAGATAGCACTTAATTGGTGCACCTTCCCAGTTTCTGTCCTCTTCACATCCTCCTCCTGCAAAGTATTTACACCCTTCTCACTCATGATAGGGTCTAAGATGTTGAATGCAGCATTGACTTCAGCAAGTTCTGGATCAGACCTGTAATCACTTAAAACCTCTGACTAGCTGGCTCTAAGTATTTAGGACAAATCATCTCAGAGACAAAGGAGAATATCAGAGCAAAGTATTATCTTATATATTACTGCTTCCCCAATGGTTTACTCTTCAAAAACTCCATTGTCCTATATGTAGTGTAAAATAATTCACCATGGAGCAAAACATTGTATCATGATACAGATCTGGGCAGTGATTGAAATAATAACAGACTGTTTAATTGCTAAATTACAGTGGTGATATTATGAAATAACATATTATATCCGCATTTATAATAAATTAATCCATCATGATTAAAGGTCTCTCAATGAATACCAAATGAATTAATACATGATTGGCCTTTATAAGTATAAGCCTTTAAAATTATGCAGTATTCTGCAAGCAGCTAACAGCCCACAGAATAAAGTTGCAATGAGAAAATGTGTCACAGAAAACTTTCCTACATTTCATGTGAAACACCTTTTCTTTCAGAACATTTTTGCATTGAATCTGTTAGCAATTATGACAGATAGCTTTTTAACAGGAGAAAATATATCCATAATCGCACAATGTTTGGGGGAGAAGGGAAAATTACCACAATATGACTAATTTTATGAAAGACATCTGTCTTTTTCTACTGTTGCAATACAAGCTGTTTAGCAAGTAAATTTAATTAACCAGATTTCTCATTTTAAAAAGGAAAGAAATAAAAAGAAAGAAAGAAAGAAAGAAAGAAAGAAAGAAAGAAAGAAAGAAAGAAAGAAAGAAAGAAAGAAAGAAAGAAAGAAAGAAAGAAGGAAAGAAGGAAAGAAAGAAAAGGCTTTTACAGCATGCCGGGAGCATATCCCTTGAATATAGTTTGTTTAATGTGTCCAATTAGACTGAATCATCAAATTTTCTGAACCTTAAATATCTCAAATTAATTTGTTTCCACATTGTTTTGCTATATACCATTTTTCAGCCATTTGTAATGTGAAGTCGATGTTGTTTATTATTGATACTATTTGATACTGTTGAGCCTCTGCTTAGAATCGACACTTTTGTGAGTGCAGCATTGTATATAAAGAAAAAAAACCTCTACAAAAAGTTTCCCATTGAAAAAGAGACATACAAAAAAGTGAAAAGGGTTCTCCCAGAGAAGAAGAGCAGAGAGCAGGTGTGTCTGTCCTAGGTCATTAATAATTCAGTGCAACATCTGAGTCCTGTTCTAGGGTTCTGTCAACTACTAGACTACACTATCTTCTTGACTTAGAAAAAGATACACTTGTAAATTAACAGTAAATTCCCACTTAGAAATATGGAATGTCTTTCTTTTTTTTTTTTTTTTAAATGAGGATAGTATGGTCCATGTTACACAAAATGTGTGTTGTCCCTACTTTGTGGAGCTGAGACCATAAATAAGGATGGTCTGTAAAGGGGCTTTTATTGGTAATATAAATATTAGTATTTATGTTGCATTTTTCCAATGACAAGAAACAAAATAAACACAAGCAAACATACAAAATATTCTGGCTTTACTGGTGTCAGTGTATAGCCTGGGATAGTTCCACTGACTGTAGTTTAAAGTAACTAAGATCAAAATCCAACCAGAAAGCTTCATAAGCTTCATCCTTAATTAAAACATAAATAATATTAAAATAGTTGCTTGTAACATAATATCATTTTCTTAAACTGTTCTCAGGAATGCTTAAGCTGGTAGAAGCTACTCAGTTCTGAAACAAATTCTCTTGGTGCATATCTGATGTTAGTATACCTTCTGAATTCTGCTCCTAAAAATAAGAACAATACGAAAATTAGTATTTTCTGCTCTTGTACACAGAGAAAAGACTTCCTCCCTATAAAGAAAAAAGCAATCCTTACAAAAGATATCTATGTCCATCCTGTACAGAATTTCATTGAAGAATTAAATGTCTCTCTTTTTTCCTTTTTTTTTTTTTTTTTGTTTTGTTTTGTTTTGTTTAATATAGAACCATTTACATAGGTTATGAATGGAAAGCACAACATTAATCTGGCAAATTTTTATTATCCTAACCTCACAGTAGATTTAGGAAGTTAATTGTACATAATATGTTTCTGGCATTTAGAAAGCATCACTCAATTATTAGTGTGAATAAAGTTACTGAATTTGGGGAATAAGTTAGTCTAGAAGATAATAGATTGCTTACTGAGGTAGAATAATCATGCAGAAAAGTGGGTTGGGAAAACTGAAGGACTTTGGTTGTTCTCATGCACACCCATATGTTGTAAATCTGCTAGATATGGAAACTTAAACTCAGCATCTAGGTCTTTAGACTGAGAGTTTCTTACACATTCGACTGCAGAAGAGTACTCTGATCGTTCCAGCAAATGCCCCCTATGTGCTACACGGGGCTTTTAGGTGAGCTGCCATGGGGAAGGGTCAGAAAGTCAGCAGAACAGTACCAGGCTAAGAGCTGATATGTGAATTTAAGTATCTTTTTTGGCTGTGGTGTTTTTACCCTGCTGCTAAATTCCACCACCCTCTCACTCCCCCTCCTCAAACAGAGAGGGGAAGAAAATATGATGGAAAAGGCTCATGGGTTGAGATAAGGACAGGGAGATCACTAACCAATTACTGTCATGGGCAAAACAGACTCAGCATAGGGCGATTAATATAATTTATTGCCTATCACTAGCAGATTAGCAGAGTAAGAAACTAAAAGCAATCCATAAACACCTTCCCCCCATACACCCTCTTCTATGTCCTCCCCCTGAGCAGTGCAAGGAAACGAAGAATGGGGGTGCGGTCAATCCCTGATGTTTCATCTCCACCACTCCTTCACAGTCACTCTGTGCCCCTGCTCCACATAGGGTCCCTCCCACAGGATGCCATCCTTCCCAAACTGATCCTTCTTGGGCTTCCCACAGGCAGCAGCTCTTCAAGAACTGCTGCCACATGGCTCTGTACCACGGGCAGCAACTCCCCCCAAACCTATGTGGGTTCCTCTCCACAGGCTGCAGCTCTGGCCCAGGGCCTGCTCTGCGGGGGCTCTCCATGGGCCGCAGCCTCCTCCAGGCCACATCCACCTGCTCCAGCGTGGGTTCCTCCATGGGCTGCAGTGTGGAGATCTGCTCCATGTGGGACCCACGAGCTGCAGGGGGACAGCCTGCTCCACCAGGGGCCTCTCCACAGGCCACAGGGGAACTTCGTCTGCATGCCTGGAGCACCTCCTGCCTTCCCTCTACCTTGAGAGCTGCAGTGCTATTTTGCACTCCTCTCTCTCCTAGTTGATGTCGCACAGCAGGTTTTGTTGTTGTTGTAGTTTGTTTGTTTGTTTGTTTTTTCACCCATTCTTAAATCTGCTTTCCCAGAGGCCCAAGCAGCATCACTCACTGGCTCAGCTCTGGCCAGTGGCAGGTCCCTTTTGGAGCCAGCTGGAGCTGGCTAGCTGGCTCTTATCTAACATGGGGCAGCTTCTGGACTGTTCTCACAGAGGCCACCCCTACAGCCCCCCTGCTACCAAACCCTTGCCACATAAACCCAGTACACTGGCAAAGGCTCACTGTGTCACCGTTATCAAGACACTCAGGACTACAGTCAGGCAGCATGAAGCACCCATATCTGTTCAGGGGACAGAGCTGGATGCTTATGAATAACTATGGTGATGCCTTCATAAGGCAGCATCCAAAGCCGTGGTTACAATTCAGGCCAATTGAATATGACCCTTTGATTCCCTTTGCTTTAATTCCTCATCGATGAAAGAGCACTTTCTAAATGTTCCAGACACATAAACACAATGGAGGTTAGTATGAGAGGACATACAAATACCTGTGCTACGCAGATAGAAGAAATAAGTGCATTCAGACATGAAACAAATCCATCCCTGAAAGGTCAGCAACAGAAGAGGAGTTAGAAGCTCAGGAGAATTTTATCTCAGCAAAAGCAATAGGATCTGAACAGCTTTTAAGTGAGCATAGACAATCCTGCAATTAATGGAGACATATCTACTCAGTATTACAGTACAGCCGACCTGCATCCTTGGCTTATTAATTTCTCCCTCTAGTACAAGTAGGTTGACGTCTTCTAAATTAAAAACAGTTCCGCCTTAGGAAGAATTGCCAAAGAATTTGTACGTTGAAAGTCTCAGGAGATGCAACACTTGCATGCTGCCTTCTCTGGGAAAGAGTACATGCTTATCCTTCAGGAAGTGTCATCTGCCAATTATGACAGCTACACATTTGTATTCAGTTACGAATTCAAAATTTACAACTGTGGCTATTTAACACAACAATTCCCTGGAAAATCTTTGGACTCTGTGCTTGCATAATAAGAAAAAACTTTCAAGAACAGCTCTTTTTCCTCCTTTCTTGTTATTATTGTTTTGTACCCAAATAATTCTACACAAGAATAATTTAAGACTGCACTTGGCAGGGTTGTTCTGGTTTCTGTGCACATAGGAAACTTGTGAATCTCTTGCCATAGGGGACAACATTTCTAACTGGGTGCATTCTGGAGGGTTGATTTTATTACTCTGTGGAAAGACTAGTCTGTCACCTGGGCAAGTATGACAGCTAACTGGAGCGGGACTCCAGATACTGAACCTCTGTTCCTCACTCAACTGCAGATGTCCCTAAATAAATAACTTAATGTGTTAACTTAATGATTGACCCTAAATAAATAACTTAATCTAGCTGGTTCTTCAGCTTTGTATGATGGCAAAATAGGACGAATATTTTTTCTTTTCCCAGGCACACTGTGACCCAAGCTGTCCATAACTGAGGTGTTTAGATATCTCAATGTCAACTCCATCATGTATTTGGTCTGTAAATATGCATTGCTTCCTGAAGGTCAGCCACAGCTTCCACTGAGGCTCTTGGCTCTGCTGCTTCCAGGTGCATTCCCTTGTGAAAGCTGAGGTGATGGTGGCCACCACCAATTGAGTTTTTAGGTCAAGAGACTGAGAAGGAAACAAAAGGCTGTAAAACTCTCTCAACACAAAAGAGAATATTAAATATGAAAAATACCTGTGATGAAGAAGCAAAAATCAGCTTTTCATTTTTCTAATTTTGGACTATTTCACTTGATTTCAACAACTGCATTTAAATATCTGTATATGCAGATCAAAAGTTGATCCAAAAAAATATTTGAGTAAGTCAGATTTTTGTTTTCTTTCTTGGCTTCTCTGTTCATTGATGGTGGGTGATGAGGGAGAGGAAGAGAGTTTTGATTTGGATGGGAGCAGGCATTATTTTAATAGAATATTGGCCTCTGAGCAGTACAGTGAAACAAGCAGAAGAGATTTGTCGATAGACTTGTACCTCAGAGAAGGTGAAGCAACATGGTGCTTACTGCATGTGTAATAATGGGAGATTTATGAGGTTATAGGAATAGAACATATTAATCTTCAGCTTCTCATGACCAGAAATAAAATGCAATGGTCAAAAAAAAAAAAAAAATCCTTTAGGCTGGTTTCACCATAATTTTACAAAGTTCTTAAAGTTTCCCAGGAAAGAGACTTTTTCTTCTTTTTCTCTCAAGTTCCTGTGCTATCCTATATGTGATGCAGAATACATCTAGCCAAGCTATAGGTTCACAGTAGCATTCCTCATCATCATAACTTTGTTTCACTTCTAGTTAGAAGTCAGCATCCATTCCTAGTGAGCTGGCTCCCACCTTCCTTTCTTCTCTCCCTTAACCATAGCTAACAAGGTATGAGTAACAGAACTGTATTTTTTGATTGTTATCTGCTGATTAACCTGAACACCATGGGTAAGTGAATTTACATTTATAACATTGAAATGAAGCCCGTTGCAGGAATAAGTGTGAACATTATTATTATTATTATTAATAATAATAATAATAATAATAATAATAATTTAAAAATAAAGGTGAGATAAGCCTCCTTTAACAATACACAGAAAATAAAATTCAGCAAAAATCTGAACTCTCTTTGTAACATGTAAGGATTTCAGAGGTGCTGTGTGATGCTGAAACCATCCGCATAGCTTGGCAGTATCTTAGTAAAATAGATTGGGCTTACAATTAGCCACTGAATTTTGCTTTGTGTCTGAATTTCTCCACTTTCATGTACTGCTATTCAGTATGTCTGCTATTTTATGATTTACAGTTATCTTTAAAAATATCTTTACAGTACTAGAGACTCTGACCAGAAAGAGATCACAGATTCCATGGAGTCATTTTTCTTCACAGAGTAGTAGAAGTAGCACTGTCACAACAGCAAAATTGTATTCTATCCAGGGAGTAAATATATTGATCACTTACTTAGCAGAACTAGCATATAACGCACATTACACCTATTTTCGGCACCTTGCACTGACTTCCAATTTGCTTTTGGATGTTGGGCGTGATGTATAAAGCCATGTTTTCTGTGCCTGTGACTGTTTTTCTTCTTATTCTCTCCTTCCTTTGTCCTGCCACTAGAGATCAGTTGGGATCCATCTGCTAACAGACCCCATTACCTCAGAGGAACCCAAGCTTCTGCTATATGAAATACGATATCCTGCTGCCCCAGTACCTGATATAAAGAATATTTACTCAGATGTTGTCCTGGTAAATGAATGAATACTGAGTTGGGAATCACAGAATCACATACTGTCTGAGGTTGGAAGGGACCTCAGGAGGTCATCTGGTCCAACCCCACTGCTCTACCAGGGCAGGTTGCCCAGGACCATGTCCAGGTGGCTTTTGAAGCTTGGTCAACCACAAAGCAACGTTTTTTTTTTTGATGTTTAAATGAAATCTCCTGTATTCCAGTTTGTACCCATTGCTTCTTGTCCTGGCACTGAAAAGAGCCTGGCTTCACCTTCATTGCATCCCCCCTTCAGGTATTTACAGACTTTGATGATATCCACCCAAGCCTTCTCTTCTCTAAGCCCAAAAGTCACTCTCAGCCTTTACTCATTGAAGAATTGCTCCAGCCCCTTAATCATATTTAGATATATATAGGTATTTTCTATTTGACATCATTTAGTCTGTTTTGCAATCATCTTATTGGTCCTCTGTCTGTGACATTTGTATCATTGTAGATTTTTATTTCCCAAAACTAATCAAATACAATGGGGTTTTAAGTTATCACATCAACTTGAATTTATGTTAGCAGTAAGCACATGCTGTCCAGATATATGGTTCCTCAGTTGCTGCAGTGAAAAGATTGAAGTTCTCAACCTAAAACCAGCATCAGTGAAGACTTCTCTGACTGGTGGTATGAGCAAAGAGTTCCCAGATCTGAATTCAATAGAAATCTTTCATTTAAACAGTCTTTGCAACAAGGCATTGGACAGTCACTTTGGGGAGCCTTGCAGCTCTTCTGCAAAAATTGCTTGTGCTCTTGAGGGAAATGTAGAGCCTCAAATACTCTGTGCTATCAGCTGAGCTTCTCACCAGCACACACATTTTTAAATGCAGCTGAGTAGATCAGTAAATGAATGTTTGACTAAGCAACTTACACTTGAAGTTTCATTAGTTTCGCTTTGCCTTTGAGAGTTTTGTTCACTCTAGCCATGTTTTCCCTCATGAACCGAGATGCCTATGATATGGGATTGCTAATCAGTATCTCCATGGAATTTAACACACATAGATAAAGAAATTCTGCCTGGATACAAGGTTTGGTACTGTATTTCTGGTAATACACTGATTGTGCTAGTTAGCAAATGGTGGGCAGCACCACATAGCACCAACCCGGTTTTGCTCATTTGACTAATTCTGACAAGTTGACATCCACACTGAACTGAAACATCACTTCAGCCTGTTAGCTTCAAAGTAGCTTTTGAAGTCAACATTTTAGAGGCTTTATTTTCTTAATACTTAGTTGGTTCCTCGATGGACACAGCTTCTGTTTCTGTGGCTTCCCCATAAGTTGAAGTAAAGCCAAGACGTGTGCACCTCCTCACTGCAGCCACTGTTTGAACCCACCTTCAGCCCATGAGATACCTGGAAAAATTTCAACTGAGAGTTTGCAATAGGAGATCCTGCATTGAAAAATTCTCTGTTTTATAGGCAGTATAGTGATTCTGGCAGAAATTTTACTCAAAATATCTCATGTGAGTAAAAATTGGTCACCTAGAAGTAAAAATAATAAAAAATTATTATTATTAATAATAATAATAATAAAGTGGCTGGTTACTGTGGTACTCATCTAGGTTGTGGGAAACAAGGGAGTTTCAGAGTAGAAAATAAGTTCAGGTCTCCCTCAGCAGAAAAAACTCTGACTGGTTACATTTTCACCCTAAAGAAAGCAATAATAATCCCACATATTTTCTGAAATTCTGAAATGAGCAAGCAGTTCCCTATCTAGCTATTCCACAAACTGTGAATGTTTGTGTAAACTCCAAATAAATAAATAAATTTAAAAACTTTACTGTTGAGCCCATTCCCTCCAGAAAAAGATTGTATTTTTGTCTTGCAGACAGAGATAACCTTTATCTTGGTCTTCTTAGAAAACAAGGCTTATGTGATAACAGTGCTTGTCCTCCAGGCCACCCTTACTAATAACTTCTGAGCCCACAAGCAGACTTCAGCCAAGTTTTCCAGCCACTCTATATTTTACATCATCAATTGGTTCTGCACACATTAAAGCCAGGACTGATTGTAGATTATGATGTCTCTTGCCTTCTGAGATTTCATGGGGAGGACTAACCCAGGCATTAGTTTGGACAAACCCCAAACAGGGAACAACAGGGGTAATAACCAGCAGGATGTTGGGCTTCATTAATTCTGTATTTTGCACAACAGTTTGGGGGTGAGGATGTGGATTGACAAGAAGGGATTAAATATTTTGTATTTGGAGGACCCCTTGAAATGACATACAAAGCAAATCCTCCTCTGCTCTGCAGAGTTTACTGGGAAATGACTGCCCGTCTTCATCACAGCTTATCTCCTGTGTGGTGTCCTTTTAGTGCTTGCACACCCAGTCCAATCAGACCACCGAGCTGCTGCGTTATCACAACCAAAAGCCCTCTCCTCCTCACTCTGAGAGAACAGATAAATGGGAATCAGGTGTGTTGTATCCTGCATGTTAACTGAGTAAGTGCTCCCCAAATCTGCTTCTTCAGCTCTTGCTTTTATCTTGTCTTTAACACCAAGCAGCCACCGCTGATAACAAGCAGATTAAAAACACTATCAGATTAACATTTTTATGTAATAAATGGTCAAGAACCTCACATTAAAAGAGTATCTTTCCTGGCATTAAGCATCCTTCGCTCACCCAGGAAGCCTTTATCAGCTTGAACCTGCTCTGCTCATTGCATAATAAATCCCCGAACCCTGATTTCATCATAAGGAAATTCTTCACGAGGACAGCAGGGAGCTAAATGGATGACTGTGTTTGAAAGGAAAATCAAGCTAAAAGATTAAAGAGCTGGTCTTCTTTAGTTTAAAACTAACTCCCTGTACTAAATCTTTTAGCTGGGAGATTGCTTAGTTTGGATATTTCATAGTGTGAGACAATTTTTTTACTTTTTTTCAGGGCAGTTCAAATTTAGCTCAGGTCAGATTTACTCCAGATAGCCTTTTTTAAATTAAAATCTTCCTTCCCCTTCCTCCCCCCCGCCCTTTTTTTTAACTTCAGAAAAAAAGCTTGCTTCCACTCTCCCTCTCCAAAATGCCAGTACTACTATTAATACTTATGGGTTTTTCTCCCATTTTACATATTTTATATATGAAAGAGATTCTGTCTTCCTTTGTTTAATAACAAAGTACATCTCAGGCCAAAAACTGGACTTCTAAAAAAGTAGAAAATCTCAAAAACTACCTTGATAAGCATGGCCACGGTAAATGTTCCACAGAAAATCCTGTGGAAAATGAGCAAAGATCATTTCAAACCCTGTCAAATGGAAACACACTTGCAACTTAGCTGGGGCAGCAGTAGTCATAGAAGTAAATGTACTGAGAACATTAATCCTTTTTTTTCCAGGTTAAGCCCTGAAAAAAAACATCGCAGCTGTTGCCACTAACTTTCATTATTCTGGTTGCAAGGGGAGCAAGACTGGGGGTGAAGAGATCTATTTGAAAATGATTATAAGCACAGCCCCAAGGAGTGAGGGCAAGGAGTGATGTGAAGGACTAACTGCTGCACCTTTTACAGACAAACAAAGCTTCTGAAATTCTGCTACCTTTAGACAAGCACCAAAACCACTCAATGAAAAATTAAAAAAAAAAAAAAAAAAAGAAAAAAGAAAAATATTTCTGGTCAACTGAATAAATACAAAATTGTCTTGCACAGACACATTGCTTTTTGCATAGCATATCCATGTTAAAATATGATTACTTAATGAGGTTTTCAAGAGCTCCTGTCCCAGAAACAGTTTTATATTAATTCAGTGTTCTGTTGCTCTTCAATATCTTCCTTGAAGATAATCTTCAGTCTACTTTAGCTGTACTTTAAAATAAACTAGCTGGCAGAGTCCCAAGTTGCTTGACTAGTGTTGCCTGATAGATTTGATTTTCAATCCTGAGATTATTTTTGAAAAACATATAGTGCCTGAAGGAATCTGAACTGAGCTTTCTCTTCAGGATACTGGACAGCTTCTGTCTTTTATTACAGAGCTGTACAATACTCAGACTTGATCATTAATAACTTTCCTATACACTGCTCTTAAAACTGCATGTAGACTCCAGTACATTGCCATTTAATAAAACCTTTTTTTTTTTCAACTCAAATGTTCAAAGAATCTCCCTCATCTGTGAAGATATCTCTTTTTCCATTTGGTTGAAAACTTATCCAGGAATCCTTGGAGGAAACGCTGTTTTCAGTCATATCCCAGATGTAATCAGGGGGGAAAAAAAAAAAAAAAAAAAAAAAAAAAAAAGGAGAAAAGGAGTTTGTGTTTGTTTGTTTTTGTTTGTTTGTTTTTGTTTGTTTGTATTTTACTAAGGTTACTCTTCAGATTTTTTATCCAAATTAGCAAATCTCCCACAAGCACATCAATATAAAATGGGTAGGGATGGGTAGGGAACCCAACAAAAAGTTGTTTTGACATTTTAATAAAAGATAATCTACCTTCAGTTATTGAAAAGTAAATCCTACAGCAATGCTCCTAGGGCTGGATTTTGTAGCCTATATTCACACCATTTAAAACGTGTCTTGAGCTAAAATCTACGTCTGTCATATCAATGGAAACTTTGATGTCAGTGGAAGCAAGAGGGCTGCAAATATTTCCCGATGAGTGAGCATCATTTTAGAAAAGGAAGAAATTATTAAGTAATGATTGCTAATACCTGTTAGAAGCTCATTTTTAGCAAAGAAATAACATCTGATGCACTTGACAGTACTTTAACCCCATAGCATTTCAGAATAAAATGGTAAGGAGCTAAGCTTTTGTTTGCAGAGCACCTTTCATATAACCAGATTCTGAAGTATTGTGCAAACGTAACTGATTGCATGAACAATGCCATGATTCACTGCAGCCAAGAGTAAAGTTCAACAGCTGAGGCTGAACAAAGCAGCTGCATAGAAAAAAAAAAAAAATCCAAACAAAAGGGCATGAGGCAATAATGATTCTACAGAGTAGACTCTTTTATTTTTAGTATGAAAGGATATTGGGAATGGAATAGAAAGGTTAGCCATGGAGATTCCAGCAAGTAGGAACATAAGAGGCTACACGACCAGGCAGAAAGCAATGATTGGGCAGGAAGACCAAACAATAGAAGTGCTCTCAGCACCAGATGCCAATTTCCAATAAATTCAAGCATCACATAGGGTTTTAGCCACATGACTCCTATTGACTTTAATAGGAGTCATGCAGCTAAAAACCCTCATTGCTTGGAAAGTTGCTTATTAAAAAGTGAATACGAAAAATTAATTCAAGACAAATGGGCTATTCTGAAAGACCTGGCTTGGAAATACTACGAGTTATGCCAGCAGAGAATTTGGCCTGATAGTTGCATTATTACCCCGGACACCTTTTTCCACTTCATATTGTACTTGTGCCTTCTCCAGCATTAGTTACTGGATAAAGAGGAATGTGAGCTCTGTTGATGCTTTGGTCGACTGCCAAATAGAATTTAATAGAGTTAATAGACAGTAATCCTGATTTACAATGTTTTAGGATTTGTTCCATAAATTACTGCGTCCACTGTATGTTTAAATATCAGTTTTCAAGAGGAAGATATTAAACTGTGGCACAGACAGCTGATTGCACCCAAGGTTACATTGTTCCCTGTAACTTGTATGTCTGAAATCTATTTAGAAGATGTTCTGTATTTTGTGCTATTTTACCAGTAGCTGTCATCCACCTGTTGCAGAAAGAATGGCCGAAAACACGACACACACCAGTATGGTCAGATCATGCTCTCTCGTTATTACCCGAATAGCTTGACTTTTATAGCAAACTTGACAGGGGCAGATAGTGTCTCACACAAGATTATTGGTCAAAAGCACTCAGACAAAAAACTGCAAGAAAACAACCCCACCTGCAAAAAAACAACACCCTTGTGATTAGCGGTCATGTAGATCCCGTCCTTGAAGCCAGCTGCTGGCAACAATATTTTTCTAAATTCCTCAATTGGGTGATGTGGGAACACTGTCATGGGAACTTCTCATAGTAGTCCTGGTAGGTTGGTTTGCTCAGCTGCAGCAAGCCATGGGATCTTTGCTGTTTCAAAAATCCCTCAACATCCACCAAGTGTTGTCTCATAGAAAAGATACCCTGAAAACAAATTTGCATATATTTTAATCTCTATTTGCACTCCCACCTTCTTTATCAAGCCACATGGGAAAAAAAAAAAAAAGAGTGGTTTGAGCTCAAGATCAGTAAAACATTTTCATCTGAAAGGTTAGATGATAAAAAGCACACAAAACAATTAAAGGGACAACAATTCTTCAAAGGTGCAATAAAGAGTCTACAGTTTTCCGTCAATCCTTAAAGTACCTGGTTTGGAAGATCCTCATGATGAAAATTAGCGGAGGTCATTCTTGAAGTTATGATAATCATATTTGAAACTACCATTTCCAAAGCTTGTTCTTGATAACCTGAGAAGAGGAATACATGTGGACTCAGACATCTTTTGTCTCCAAAATTCCCAAGTGCATGAGCCCATTTTTCCCACAAGCAACTTTCCACAGATATAGTAGTCCAGTGCAACCTCAGCTGTTTAACATGCAGATCTCTTATCTGAACTGCTGCCTAATCATTTTCTTGAGGAAGGTATTATACATCAGGTGCAAAGCTATGATTGCAAAAAGCAACTGAATTTTCCCATATTAATCCATCCATTCCATGTCAGACAGAGCAGTCTTTTTAAGGTATCAACCTTATGCTAAATGTTACCTTTTATAAATAAAAATCAGGAATGATAGAGGAAAGCTGAATTCTAACATCTATGCCTCAGTAGAGCTAACAAGTCCTCCCCCTACTCAACTTATATGCATTCCAATATATAACAGGTTTCAGTATTGAAACAAAAAGTTCTTAATTTTTCTATTTTTAAATGTATTCACCTGTTTACCTCCTTCTCTATAGCAGGGAAAGGCCAATGCAAATTTTTCATCTTAGAATATTCAACATTTAAGACAACTTTCAACTACAACACATTAGGAAGACTACAGTAATTCAAGAAGGAGGAGCTCATACTTTCTCCATCAAGTTTCAATTTCTTGAATATTTTTATGAAGCATCTAGGACCATATTGGTTAAGGATATAACCTGAGAGTGAAAAACGTAGGACAATTGCCATGATTCCTTTCCTTAAACATACCATAACCCCAAGGAAGTCAGCTGAGTGACAAAAGAATTAAAGGACTTATACATGTGTGAGAGAGCATGAAACATATTCTCAGATGATGCCAATATTAAAAATCTGAGACAGGGAAATTCAAAAGGAACATAGAAATGAGTCTGACTGGTATTATCATGTCCAACAAATGGATGATGCACTTATCTACCAGGACATACTGACATTTCTAGCAGCATAAACAGTCTTTCAGTATGAGATGTAGGAAGTCTGTGAGGTAACAGCAGACAGAGAAAAAAACTACATAACCTGTTTATATTCCTGAGACACCACATATAAAGAAGATTTTAAGAACACCCCTGCACATCCACATTTGTTCTGCTGGTCATGTTTTACAGCAACATTGTTGACCTGAGCTGTCCCATTTCAAAGCCATCTGGGGTTCAAAAACAGGTATATCCATGCCTGAGTCCAAAGCACAGTGAGCAGACTACAAGGTGAGACCACACCTGACTAATTTAACCATCACTGAATTCAGCAATAGCGGAATGGACATTTTTCTCCATGCATTTCCTAGACCTTAAAACAGTTTCCCTAAAATCTGAGCAGAAAATGTTCAGCTGTTGGCTGTCACATTGTTTTGGTTCACAGTTCCTACTCTTTGTCCCCTCCATTGAAAGTGGCCCAGTATCTATGAAAAGGGCAAAATTCAGGGTCAAAAAGAAAGGGGGCTGAGAATTAGCCTCATTATGCGGTACAGAAATCAGAACAACCATGAGAGTTACTCTCATACAAAACTATGTTATACATACTAGTTTGTATGGCTTACTATTTCTTCTTACTATTTGTACCTCCTTTCAAGCATCACCATGAGCATCATCAGTGTGCAAACAGCCTCACATCCAGATTTTTGGCCAATCTGAGGAAAGAAAAAATGACCTGCAGCAATTGTGTCCAGACTTCAGCTATTCTCTCCACTCTTCCCACTGTTGTGAATATAAGAAACGGGAAAGCACTACACAATACTACTTTAATCTGCTTTTCCCTTCTTCCTAGCCTTGCAAGTCAAGGCAGGAGCCCCACTACATTTTCATTGCTCTCTGTCTTTTGTAATTATAACAGAGGTAACCAAAGAAGGAGGTCACAGAAGGCAGGAGGCAAGAGGAAGGAGATGAAGTCATAGGATTTCATTAAACTTTGCTGTACCGGATTCTCTTGGGATGGTTTCAGTAGTTCCACTCCATGCAAAGCACCTTGTCACTTATGGTGCACATACAAAAACTTGCTATATTTTGTCACTAAATGCAGGCTGCAGAAAGTCCCTCAGGTAGGTGAGCAAAGATAGTGTGTAAGTGCTTATTTTTCAATTCACAGTTGTGATGAGAAGCCAGAAATGTTTTGATTCTTCATTTAAGATGCTCTCCCCAAGAGATTTCAAGGTCCTCAACATAAAGATAAATGTGTTCTTTAAAAATATAGGAAAAGAAGAAAATATCCTAATGTGCCATCCCTTGGCAGTCGAATGCAGAAGAATACTTTGCTGTCCTAAGAAAACATCTTTTTTTGTGTCAGTAAAAATGTAAGCCTTAAAAAAATGTATAATAAAAAAAAATCAAACCAGATTAAAAAAAATACTGATTCTCTACAGTCAATAGAGAGAAAGATATCTGATGTCCAGGAATATGTTAATTGCAAATCAAAGAAGAAACATAATGCAATGGAGCACTGATCCTCTGCAGATTTCGACTGACACCTGCATTTAGTTTTCTTGTGTTTTTTTCCACCTTAATGAACATATGGAGACTGCTCTATAAAGGGAGCAGCATGTCTCTGTAAGTAGTTTTACACAGTTGCTGAAATGAAACAGAATAAGCGGCTGTGTAAACACCTTTCATTAATCACCCAAACTCTGCTATGACACTTAAGTTAGCAGTTTGATTATTAAAAGCCCATGTTACTGGTTTTCATGTTCATGCAAATGTTATGCTATTACAATAAAATATTAGGAAAATAATGTGTCAAAAGGAAATTAATCAGTCACCAGTGGCTGGCTTGTTTTTCTATTACTTTTTTCCCTTTATTTATTTATTTTTATGAAGAAATATTTTTATAAGCTAAAACCATCATATCCAAATATGTGCCTAAAACCAAATAAGGAATAGAAATATGGGTGTCCATGTTTACTATGCATGACAGTATGGAGATTTTGAGGGATTTTGTGAAGATGAGGTGCCCCAGAATTGTGGACCTTGAAGCTCACCTTGGTATTTCCAGGATTCCAGCTCTATCAAAGATGCAGAAAATTTGAAAACTACCACTTGGTGTGATAATAAGGCTAAAAAATAAGATTATAAAAGAGCACATTGTGATAAAAGAGCAGGAAAACTTCTGAAACTCAGGAGTATTGTATTGTCCAGCTTACGTAAACCCTCTGAAGTTCTGTTATTCTTAACTACCTTCATCATATCCCAATAAAAACTCTTAAGGTCTAAAGCTGTTTCAGGGGGATTTCTCAATTGCCAGATTTCTGGACCTTCCTGAAAAGTTCAGAAACTTTTAAAACCCTGAGTTGCTCTGGATTCCTTGTTCCTACTCAAGCCCACATCTCTAGACTCTACCGAAGCTGAACAGAAAGCCCTTTCAACAATACCTTTGCTTTGAAGCCCTCTAACACCTTTGCTTTGAAGGCATTTAATGCACAGAGGCTTCCCAGACCATCTGAAGATGCAGACTTCTATCAGATAAGCTGACAGAAGGCCAAGATCATTTCTGATAGAAACCTGCTTTAGTATAATTCTGAGAATTTAAAAAGAGAGATTTTCTCAGAGCACCATATTTTAGAATTGGCATTTTTCCACAGAACCCTGCCTTGCCAGAAAATTCACAGCTGCAACAAACTATTTGAAAAAGTGGATGAGACCAAAATGTCAGAACACAATTAATAGTCTAGCAGTCAAAAGAGAAATTTCCATTTAATGGGATGGAAAAGGAAAAGAAGAAGAAGAAAAAGGAAAAGAAGAAGAAGAAGAAGAAGAAGAAGAAGAAGAAGAAGAAGAAGAAGAAGAAGAAGAACAAGAACAAGAACAAGAACAAGAACAAGAACAAGAACAAGAACAAGAACAAGAACAAGAACAAGAACAAAGAAAGAGAGAGAAAGAGGGAGAGAGAAAGAGAGAGAGAGAGAGAGAGAGAGAAAGAAAGAAAGAAAGAAAGAAAGAAAGAAAGAAAGAAAGAAAGAAAGAAAGAAAGAAAGAAAGAAAGAAAGAAAGAAAGAAAGAAAAAGAAAGAAAGAAAGAAAGAAAGAAAGAAAGAAAGAAAGAAAGAAAGAAAGAAAGAAAGAAAGAAAGAAAGAAAGAAAGAAAGAAAGAAAAAGAAAGAAAGAAAGAAAGAAAGAAAGAAAGAAAGAAAGAAAGAAAGAAAGAAAGAAAGAAAGAAAGAAAGAAAGAAAGAAAGGAGGACTCACAGATACTTTATATTAAATGATTAGTAATTCCACTGAAAATGACAGATCTAATAAACGGATTACATAATATCACTGGAAAAAAAAAAAAAAAGTAAACTTATTACAGTTGTCTATGTTTGTGTTCTTCAGAAAAGGTCCATATTAGGTAAGTTCAGAGTACTTAATATTACCTTGGTCATCTCTAAAATGTTCTCAAACATGCACCTATGTTTGAGAACATGTGCTCCCTTTCCACATATCTAAAACATCAACAATATCCCAATCTGCTGTGTTATCTAGGCAGTTAAGAGAACTGACAGCAATAGTTCAAAACTAGATTACTGCCTCTTGAGTTTTTTCCAAAGAAAATGAAGGCTACATTGCAGTTATGATAGGGAAACATCTGATTCCAGCAAAGATGTGTAGTTAGCAAAGAATTACACCTCTTCTTGTTGAACAAATGTCACAAGACAGAAAACCTCTTCCAGATTAGTGCCTTGGAGCAGTTTTAATGTACACATTCCTGTGACAGGTAATTTGGTGAAGCAATATGAGGTTTGTCTTAGAAGTCAAGGTGGGTTGAGTCTGACTGCTGATAGGCAAATCTGTACCTTCTGTATGTAAGCAGATGGGAAATATTCCCTGTAGTCTACTAGGTAAACTGACCATTTTACTACTTGACAAAGGATCTGCTCACTTATGCTTGGAGTATATCTCTGACTATTTGCTTATGCAAGACTAATTTATGCAGAGTTGTACAGATAATCTATTTTGCTCCTCAAGCTCAAAGAAGTTTACTGGTTTTATTAATTTTATTTTATATTTATATTTATTTATTTATATATTTATATTTATTTTATATTTATATTTATTTTATTATCCAGTATATAACTCTTTTATACTATATTTGAGTGGCCCCAATATTAGAGAGAGAATGCACCTTCACAATATGACTCCTGGATTACCACATGCACTGTGGACTTCCTTGCTTACTTTCACACTGGCAAACCTGTCCTGAGGCAGTCTGGAGATGACATTCTGGCAAACCTTGTGAATGACAGTTTTTATGTATCATTGCTCAAATATGTTGAGTCTATGGCAAATATTTTGAAGGCAGACTACATTGAGTATGTATCTATACTCTTCCTCAGCGACAATGAGATCCACAGAAGACAAGAGTTTGTCCTTTTTCAGTTTATAGTTTTTGCTTTTTAGTTCAAGCTGTAATTTGTATTTTGGGGGGTTAATTTTGCTGGTTTAAGCATTTCTAGGCATGTAATCTAGCACCTCTGAAAGCCTTTTTGTTACCTGTGTTTTGTGAACCCCAGAGCAGACAGGTAACTTTGACTTTCACTCTAACTCCAGGTCAAATGCATGTACATTTAAGTTCTTAGGACATTAACCAATCAGACCTTAGCTGTTTCAATACTGCATCTCATGGATTTTTTTGAGGCTGCTCACCTACATGTACAGAAGATCACGCACAGAGACATAGGAAGAGCCAGGCACACCAGATTCAAAGCTACAACTGACAATATAAGATTATCACTCCTTACCTTAGGGACTCAAACTCAATTTAATTGTAGTCTATATGATTCAATCCAGAAGTTCATGCTTCTAAAACATCTTACATGATTTACTTTCCTGTGACATACCAATGGTCTATATTTCCATTAACAAGACCTACATACATGCATATAGGTAATATATATCTAAACTCAGTGTTTTAAAGCATTGCCTCCTATCCATCCATATGATTTGTCTTTGATTCATATGGAAAAAGAAATACTACAAGAGAGTTGAAAGTCATTTTATAAATTCAAACAGAGTCATTACTGATTTATGCCATCTAGACTGCTTACAATAAAATAGGAAAAAATGGCTATGACATTCAGCAGACACTGCTTGGCTTTCTATCTTTCCTTGTTAATACAATTAACTCCCACACAATCCCTGGTAACACTCCCATTAACCCTGTCCAAACAAGAAGAATAATATAAGCTTATCCTTCCCATCCTCTCTTTCTAGCAAAACCCTGAGATATACTGGCACCCATTTAAAATCAACCCTAAAGCCATCCGTTTCTAATGATTCAAACCTGACAGATTTATTCATATACTTCACCATACATGCTTAGCCCTGGAGGGCCATGGAGCATTTTCTTCCTAGATCTTCAGGGAATTTATGTAAATGGTAAGTTCTCTACTTAAGAGAGTTTCAGGAGTGGAATAACAAGGATAGTGTAGCTCAGGACTGAGGAACTGCAATGCAGGGGAAGATTGCATAACACCTGCCAACATTAAAACTGGATCTTGCCAGTATAATGAGCACCTACCTTTATGACAGTAAATTTGCACTAGAGAGCTTTTAGGGTTAGGTTATGTCAGTCATCTTCAGACTTGCTGCTGAAGGCAAAATAACTGTCCTTCTTGTTGACACCAGGGCTGGGCATATCATACTCAGAGAAATAGTTTACTCTATGCAGTACAGCATTTTACCCTGATTTTTGTTAAAAAGACTAAATATTTCATGGTGGTATTTTTTTCAGGTATTCACTTCCAAACTTAATTGATTAAAAACAGAATTTTGTAAAAAATTAAAGGGAACAAATATGGGTCTACTAATGTGGGTGGTAAGTTTGTACTCCAGTTCAGTACAATCAGATGTTTCTTTTTACCTTCCTCAGGGCACTTTCCTTCCTTGTGAACTGGATATTCTTTTAAAGACAGTGCTTTGAGATGTTGTTCCCAAGGAAAACTTGGTTGGAAATTGTGAGTAAGAATATGCCAGACATCCAGAATGATGGAGAACTGAGTCGGAGAAGGATGAAAAATTTCTAGCACACATAGTGATTTAATTCTAGAAAGAGGTTCTCTAAAATGCTCCCTGGATTTCAAGCAAGACAGAATAAGGTCAACCAATTGGAAGTATCAGTTGTGATCTAGAGAAAAATAGGGGGAAAAAATGCAATTGGAAATAGATCTGAAAAAATGTGATACTCCAGAATTAGTGAGGAAGAAAGGAAAGATCTCACATAGATAATGGAAGATATAGAAGTTATGGTAGAGAAGATAATTTAGAAGAACTCTGAAAGATTTAGAGGAGGAAGACATTGTAAAACATTTGAAGTCAGTCATCACATTATTTCTACAGTGAAAACAAATACATCAGTGATCACAGTATAAAGCATAATCTGAGACAGCCAGAAAATCTTCTGACTTCTCTCAGGGAGGACAGAAGGTGTAAGTCTTTCAGGACATACCATGGAAAGCTTTAAATAAAAGGCAGGTATTAAAACCTTTCCTAAAACAGGAAATATACAATACGGGTGGGTTTTCCCTTTACATTTATCTTTTAGGTCACGAATGATGGAATATCATAAATTCAAACAAAGATTGAATTTAAATTTTGTAGGAAACACAGGCACCCACGGTAAGGTTCATCTCACCCAAATTTAGAGTACTACAATGTAGGTGTCTCCATTCAAGCTATTCACACTAGGTACCTCTTTATACTCAATGGAGAAAATCAAGCTTTTTTAGGTTATAATCTATTTTAATATCTACTGCAAGATGAGATTAATTGACTTCTTTTGACTAAACTGAGAGTCTAGACTGCTGTTTCAGGTTAGATGTCTGTGCTATAGATATCTACATTCATTTGAATGAATATAATGTGAAGAAGCAGCATTTTACTCCAGAATACAATTCTGTTCAAGAGAAACAGCATTTTTGCTTTCTGTTGAGTCTGGTGATTAATGGCCTGTGTCTTTCCTGTTTCTTCAAGACTGTTTATAACCAATAGTTTCACTTCTTTTGACTGTCTTGAGGAGGGAAGGAGGTAATTGCTATAAAAATGCCTATATTTACACTACTTTCACAGAGCTTTGCCAGACAGAAATCTATTTCAACCCACTGGAGAGATGGACCAAATTTCTACACACTTAGGAAAGCCAAGCAGATCCTATAGTAAAAGCCTCTTGAGGATTCACAAGTTTGGGAAACTGGTCTGTGGAAATCATAAGGCAAAGCTCAAGAACAGACATCCAAACTAGACAGGCTAGTTTAGACTTCATTTTTGATCTAGAATGTACACATTGATACAGGGAAACCAACAGAAGCAATCTAGGTGTAGAAAGTATCCTAGAAAATAACCTAGCTTTTTTTTTTTTTTTTTTTTTTTTTTTTGTCTCTTTTATCATGATACACCATCTAAAGGAAATTGGAAATTTTAATTTTCACTGGTATTTTGTATTACCAGTGAGTATATTCAACAATATAGTGAGTACTGATTTTGCAGGAAATGAAATATATTCTAAAGCAAAACAAAACAAATAAAGGATGTAAGTATACAGACTAGAGCTCAAGGTATCTTATTCTCTCTTGAAATTAAATCAAACCAAACAAAAACTTTCGTTGAAGACATCATGACAGTACATAAGCACTGCAGTCAACATTTGAAGTTTAGAATTTAATCTGGAAATTTACATTTGTGCTCTGTACAGTTATTCTTAAGCTTTTTCAATAGGACACCTTCTTCAGAAAGTTTATGATGAGGAGATCAAGGTCTGACCACAGCAGTAGGGCAAGTGCCCTGGGTTCATGCTGCCTTGTTGTCACCACACACGAGCAGAGTCCTCAGATCAAAAGGAGTAAAAGATGAACAAGGGGGAGAACACAATGCTGTTCATATACATGATGTATAGCTTCTCAAACAAGACCCACTTTAGGCCTCTGAAAAAAAGTCAAATGGAAAGATAGAGTGGGTCTCATTGCCCTATATAAAAATAGTTAAGGTAAATCCAAATGTTACCTGGTTTACACCTGTTTTCTTAATACTGTAGAATTCTTCATAGCTGTAACTGATTAAAATGCTCAGTAGTATATTTGTGTTAACCTTACAGAAAACCAAGAGGAACTTCTAAAAATTAATTATATATCACTCTGGACTAAAATAACATACCTTTTAGAATGGGAAGAAATGGGAAGCTCTCAGAAAAGCAAAATAGCTATTATTAAAATGAATCAATCCCTAAGTTATGCCATCTACTTATATAAATGAGACAATATTTTATAGATTTGACTAATTGTTTTAATGAAGATATGAGTTTTCTAAGATGGGATATCAAAGCTGCCAACATATTGATATGCTGTCAGCTTGTCCAAGTGTTATTAACTGACAAGAATTAAGACTTATTCATAAGATATTGATTCATGTAGAACTAGAATGGTGGAAGAAACATGTTTCTCAGGTGGATCACTTTCTTCAAGTTCTTGAAAATCCCCCAGCTGCATATGAAAAGACTTATCATCTTGCATCTCCCACATGAAGTTTAAGAAAAGCAAGTGACAGATTCTACACCTGGGGCAGGACAACCCTGACTGTACATGCAAACTGGGGGATGAGATGGTGGAGAGCAGCCCCTCGGAAATGAATCTGGGAATTCTGGTCAACAGCAGGTTGAATATGAGCCAGCATTGTGCCCTGGCAGCCAAAAGGGCCAACTGTACCCTGGGGTGCATCAGGGACAATATTGCTAGCTGATAGAGGGAAGGGACTGTCCTGTTCTGATGCAGCCTTACCTCAAGGACCGTGTGCAGTTTTGAGTATGACAATAAAAGGATATAAAACAATCAGAGAGCTTCCAAAGGAGGGCAACAAAGATAGTGAAGGCTCTAGAAGGGAAGACACAAAGCTGAAGTCACTTGTTTTCTTGAGCCTAGAGAAGTGACTGAGGCCTCATGGCAGCCTGCAGCTCCCTTACGAGGGGAGCAGAGGGACAGGAGCTGAGCTCTGCTCTCTGGGGACAGAGACAAGACCTGAGGGAACGACATGGAGCTGGGACAGGGGTGGGTCAGGCTGCGTGTTAGGAAAAGGTTCTTCACTAAGAGGGTGCTCAGGCACTGGGACAGGATCCTCAGGGCTGTGGTCACAGCACCTAGCCTGTTGGAGTTGAAGAAGTGTTTGGACAACTCTCTCACATATATGGTCTGATACAGGTGGTCCTGTGCAGAGTCAGGAGCTGGAGTCAATGATCCTTATGGGACCCTTCCAATTTAGGATATTCTATCGTACTATGATTCATTCTACCAACTCACTTGGTTAAAATAAGAAATTCATGACTTCTGTCTATGAAACTGTTGTGGTTTAACCCGGCCGGCAGCTAAACACCACGCAGCCGTTCGCTCACCCTCCCCCTCCCTCTCTGGGACGGGGGAGAGAAATGGAAAGTGAAGCCTGTGAGTTGAGATAAAAACAGTTTAATAAGACAGGAAAATAATAATAATGATAATGATAATGATAATGATAATGATAATGATAATGATAATGATAATAATAATAATAATAATAATAATAATAATAATACAATGGTGATAATAGTACTACTAATAATAATATGTACAAACAAGTGATGCACAATGCAATTGCTCACCACCCGCTGACCGATGCCCAGCCTAACCCCGAGCAGTCTGGCCCCCTCCCCCCAGCTAGCCACCCCTATATATTGTTTAGCATGACGTCAGATGGTATGGAATACCCCTTTGGCTAGTTTGGGTCACCTGTCCTGGGTCTGTCCCCTCCCAGCTCTTACTGCACCCCCAGCCTGCCTGTTGGCAGGACAGAGCGTAAGGCTGAGATGTCCTTGGCTTGGTATAAGCACTGCTCTGCAACAATTAAAACATCGGGGTGTTATCAGCACTCTTCTCATCCCAAGCCAAAACACAGCATTTCACCAGCTACTAGGAAGAAAATTCTGTTCTAACTGAAACCAGGACAGAAACATATAGCTCAATTTCTGTCAGTATATATTCATGTTGCCAATTAACACATCTCTTTTCAAAGGAGGATCTGAAATCTTGACAACAAATTTGAAGTTGTCAAGATGTGATTAAACTCACTCTTTCCTTTCCACAAAACAAAAATTGTATAATAAATATTAATCTGAATAATTCTTATTGGTATCTTTATCCCTCTTAAGTATATGATATACAGAAGATAAGAAGGCAAATTTCTAAAATATATATGATTCAAATTAAAAAGGAGATGTAAGACAAGCAAATGAAAGGTTGAGAAAGGCTGAAGAAAACAATATGATCTGGAGCAATGGAATAACAGAGATAAAGTGACTATCAATCTATATATTTTTTGTGGATTGTTTTAAATAAATGCCCCACAAATGGCATCTGACTTCAGATAACATCCATTGTTATCTTAGAAGTGATGCATTATGGTAGAATTGTTGTAGAAGTCAGAGTATCCAATAACCTTTTAGATTCACCTAATGCTTTAATATTTTGTCCATGAAACAGTCTTTATAGAGTGGTTCACCTTGTGCAGATTCAGTAAGATTCATTTTTTCAAATCCATTCTTCTGTGAGTATTTTCACTTCCACAACAAACTTACATCTCTAGCAGATGAGGAAGTGAGCCCTGCCATAGCCAGTCATCTAATCAGACCTGTGTTGCATATTTGTGCCCCTGCATTTCTTTACCCATCCTTCCCTCAGTTTGACTAGGAGTCAATAACACTAAGAAAATTAGCAAAATTCAAGTTTCACCAGCCAAATTAAATTTGTCACCCTTTCTCTTCAGAACTTGATATAAAAGATATATGGAAAAAAAATGCAAATTAATAATAATAAAAAATACTAAATAAGATTTTTAAACAGGTTCACTTGTTTGATTTGTTTCCAGACACCCTCTTCCCAACCCTCTCCCCTCATCCCCCTCACTTACACAATCAAATATAAAATTTTGCCATTAAAAAGAAAAAGAAAAATCAAAACCAGGACTTGTTCCCAGTTAACTTTCCTGTTAGTCCAAAATCTCCCTCCATGCTGCCTCTACTCAAAATAACTAAACTCCTGTCTTTGAAGCATGAAAAGTTTATGTTATTAAATAAAAAGCCTCTGCGATTTTAAGCTCTAACTCATGTCAAAACTTAAAACATAATAATATTTAACGCTGAGTTCAGCGAACTTTATTGTATGGTTGCTAATCAATGCAAAATAAATTTATTCATCTCTACCTGTTTCTACAAAGATTTACATTTATGCTTCATTGTAATCACAAGAATTATCCCCCTGAATCAATGTAATTGGTCTTATGTTTAACTTTATATGAATATTTGTGAGGTTTGCATCTTAAAGAAGGTTTATAGCAACAGCACCAGGCATTTATTAGCATGTCTGTATGAGAAGAAGTTGGATTGAGGACTAAAGTTTGTTTGTTTGTTTGTTTGTTTTTGTTTTTGACATTGTAGGATTTTTTTCCTTTAGCAGTGTTTGTCTTTAGAACTTAGCTCAGCTTTTTTTCCTGTTGCACTCACTCGGGGCAGCTATTATATCATAGCCAGGAAAGATAATTGAATGAAGAATTGATTTTTATTGCCTGTAATAAAAAGCAGTTCTTATTACTTTTACAAATTACTCATAATTACAATTGTCTAGAGAATGTCTTATCACCCTGAGTGGAGCTGAAATAAGCTGGATGCACAATAGTACTTTTGTGTCTGTGATTTAAAACTTGTGTTCTCATTAATAGCAATGTAAATTAGCACTATGGCAAATTTACATCATATCATTTTACTGGACAGATTCTAATACTGTAGGGGAAGAATCTTAAGCAGAAGTGCAATTTATTTCTGAGTAGCATCATTTCTGTTGGAGCATGTGCACTGAGTCTGAGAAGTTTCTTTAATTATTAAGGAAGCAGAATTGTGCAAGTTACACTTCAGGAAACATTTTGATTATGTCTTTTAGAGCCCAGGTGCTGGAAACTCTGAAGTGTTATAACCAGTTATCAGACTTGTTACATTGCAGACATGCAAAGCCAGTTTCAGCATTAAGATTGCACTGATTAAGTTCAGCAGATATATATTGAATGGCCTTTCCTAAAGTCTTGTCTTTAGATTTCACACAAAAGTAGGAGTAAGATTGCATCCGTCACATCTGAATTCTTTTTTTCTTGTTTATCATGCAGTAAGGCTAATATATCTAGCTTTTCTTCTTCTTCTTCTTTTTCTTCGTCTTCTTCTTTTTCTTTTTCTTTCTCCTTTTTTTTTTTTTTTTTTTTTTATTAAGTAAAACATGTAATTCTGGGTCACTTTCATATACCTGATCTGTTACAGGACAGAGAAGGAAAAGCTAGAATTAATCACAACCTCTCTTACCTCCCTAAAGAAAAATGAATTGTTAAAACCCCCTTGGGCAATCAGTCTTCATTAACTTCTATTACATAGTTTTGTGCCTTGTTTAAATGTGTCATTCTGATAAATCAAGGTATTGATCTCACTTGATTATATAGAAAGTGTCTTCTAAGAAGGGCTCAAGGAATTTGAGATAAAATGATAGTTAGTAGAAGTAACGGGCAAAAATATGTGTGTGTGTAAAATGTCCACCTTGTCGGTGCTGTGATGATGTTATGTTTATTTTGGTGTGGTGAATTCTTTTTCGTTTTGATTTAAGTGAATTTCGTGAAGGTTGTTGTGATAATTGTAAAGTAAGAGTATGTTGTGAGTAGTCTTAAATATGCTTTTAACAGAGGCGAGGGGTGGAATGTAGTGGGTTTACGTGGCAAGGTTTTGGTAGCAGGGAGCCATAGGGGTGGTTTCTGTGAGAAAGATCTAGAAGCTGCCCCATGTTTGGGAAGGGCCCCATTGATTCTGACCAGGATTAGGGGGGCCCTGCCTCCAGCCAGGGGGAGGAAAGGGACAATCGAGTTTATTGGACTGTGTGGATTCGATGGCCTGGCACATCACGCGCACAGAAGTATAAGGCTTTAGTAGACACCGGTGCACAATGTACTATAATGCCATCGAGCTATAAAGGACCAGAGCCCATCTATATTTGTGGAGTGACAGGGGGATCTCAGCAGTTGACTGTATTGGAGGCTGAAGTGAGTCTGACTGGGAATGAGTGGGAAAAGCACCGCATTGTGACTGGTCCGGATGCTCCATGTATCCTTGGCATAGACTATCTTAGAAGAGGATACTGCAAGGACCCAAAAGGGTTCCGGTGGGCTTTTGGTATTGCTGCCTTAGAGACAGAGGGCATTAAACAATTATCTACCTTGCCTGGTCTCTCAGAGGACCCCTCTGTTGTGGGGTTGCTGAGGGTCGAAGAACAGCAAGTGCCAATTGCTACCACAACTGTGCACCGGCGGCAATATCGCACCAACCGAGACTCCCTGATTCCCATCCATAAGCTAATTCGTCAATTGGAGAGCCAAGGAGTGATCAGCAAGACTCATTCACCTTTCAATAGTCCCATATGGCCAGTGCGAAAGTCTAATGGCGAGTGGAGACTAACAGTGGACTATCGCGGCCTGAACGAAGTCACGCCACCACTGAGTGCTGCAGTGCCGGACATGCTGGAACTTCAGTATGAACTTGAATCGAAGGCAGCCAAGTGGTACGCCACAATGGATATCGCTAATGCATTTTTCTCCATCCCTCTAGCAGCAGAGTGCAGGCCACAATTTGCCTTCACTTGGAGGGGAGTCCAATATACTTGGAATAGACTGCCCCAGGGGTGGAAACACAGCCCTACCATTTGCCATGGGCTGATCCAGTCTGCACTAGAGCAGGGGGAAGCTCCTGAACACCTGCAGTACATCGATGACATTATTGTGTGGGGTGACACAGCAGAGGAAGTTTTCGAGAAAGGGAAGAAAATAGTCCAAATCCTTCTGAAAGCCGGTTTTGCCATAAAACAAAATAAAGTCAAAGGACCTGCACGGGAGATCCAGTTTTTAGGAATAAAATGGCAAGATGGACGTCGTCAAATCCCAATGGATGTGATCAACAAAATAACAGCTATGTCTCCACCAACTAACAAAAAAGAAACACAGACTTTCCTAGGTGTTGTGGGGTTTTGGAGAATGCACATCCCAAATTACAGTCTGATTGTAAACCCACTCTACCAAGTAACTCGTAAGAAGAATGAGTTTGAATGGGGCCCTGAACAACGACAAGCCTTTGAACAAATCAAGCAGGAAATAGTCCATGCAGTAGCCCTTGGGCCAGTTCGAACAGGACCAGATGTAAAGAATGTGCTCTACACTGCAGCCGGGGAGAACGGCCCCACCTGGAGCCTCTGGCAGAAAGAACCTGGGGAAACTCGAGGTCGGCCTCTGGGGTTTTGGAGTCGGGGATACAGAGGATCTGAGGCCCGCTATACTCCAACTGAAAAGGAGATATTGGCAGCATATGAAGGAGTTCGATCTGCTTCGGAGGTGGTCGGTACTGAAGCGCAGCTCCTCCTAGCACCCGGATTACCGGTACTAGGCTGGATGTTCAAGGGAAGGGTCCCCTCTACGCATCATGCAACTGATGCTACATGGAGCAAGTGGGTTGCACTGATTACTCAGCGGGCTCGAATAGGAAACCCCAGTCGCCCAGGAATATTGGAAGTGATCATGGACTGGCCAGAAGGCAAATACTTTGGGATATCATCAGAGGAGGAGGTGGGTCGTGCTGAAGAAGCCCCACTGTACAACCAGTTGCCAGAGAATGAAAAGAAATATGCCCTGTTCACTGATGGGTCCTGTCGTATTGTGGGGAAGCATCGGAGATGGAAGGCTGCTGTATGGAGTCCTACGCGACGAGTTGCAGAAGCTGCTGAGGGAGAAGGTGAATCGAGTCAGTTTGCAGAAGTGAAAGCCATTCAGCTGGCTTTAGACATTGCTGAACGAGAAAAATGGCCAGTTCTCTATCTCTACACCGATTCATGGATGGTAGCAAATGCCCTGTGGGGATGGTTACAGCAATGGAAGCAAAACAACTGGCAGCGTAGGGGCAAACCTATCTGGGCTGCTGCATTGTGGCAAGATATTGCTGCTCGGGTAGAGAACCTGGCTGTGAAAGTACGCCACGTAGATGCTCATGTGCCCAAGAATCGGGCTACTGAAGAACATCAAAACAACCAGCAGGTGGATCAGGCTGCTAAGATTGAAGTAGCTCAGGTGGACCTGGATTGGCAGCATAAAGGTGAATTATTTATAGCCCGATGGGCCCATGACACCTCAGGCCATCAAGGTAGAGATGCAACATACAGATGGGCTCGTGATCGAGGGGTGGACTTGACCATGGACGCTATAGCACAGGTTATTCATGACTGTGAAACATGTGCTGCAATCAAGCAAGCCAAACGGTCAAAGCCTCTTTGGTATGGAGGACGATGGCTGAAATATAAATATGGAGAGGCCTGGCAGATTGATTACATCACACTCCCTCAAACTCGCAATGGCAAGCGCCACGTACTTACAATGATGGAAGCAACCACCGGATGGCTGGAAACATATCCTGTGCCTCATGCTACCGCCCGGAACACCATCCTGGGCCTTGAAAAGCAAGTCCTATGGCGACATGGCACCCCAGAAAGAATAGAATCAGACAATGGGACTCACTTCCGAAACAACCTTATAGACACTTGGGCCAAAGAACATGGTATTGAATGGGTGTATCACATCCCCTATCATGCACCAGCCTCCGGGAAAGTTGAACGATACAATGGCCTGTTAAAGACTACCTTGAAAGCAATGGGCGCTGGGACGTTCAAAAACTGGGATACGCATTTGGCAAAGGCCACCTGGTTAGTCAATACTAGGGGATCTACCAACCGAGCTGGACCTGCCCAATCAAACCTGTTACGTACTGTAGATGGGGATAAAGTTCCTGTAGTGCATGTAAAAAATATGCTGGGTAAAACAGTCTGGGCTACTCCTGCCTCAGGAAAAGGCAAACCTATTCGTGGAATTGTTTTCGCTCAGGGACCTGGATATACTTGGTGGGTGATGCAAAAGAAAACCACGACAAATGAGAACCAGTTTTGGGAAGAGAAGTTGATTTTTCTTCTGTGACAACATGTTGTATGTCTGAGATAACATCTGGTCTTCTTATACATAGCGTGTGCATAGATGAGGGTTAATTTTCTAAGAAATGTTTTAATGCTAAGTTAAATTTGCTAATTTTGTTCATGTTATACTTGATATTTCATGTGCACTAACTCACTCATTTAAAACTTACTACCTTTAAGGCAAATATTTATGCTTACACAAACTGTGCAAACTAGGATTCATGATTATTTTTACTACTTAACAAGTACTATTAATTCACTAAAACCTGCCTAAGGATATAATCAGCAATTTAAAGAACAGTTGATACATTAAGCTTGCATACCAGTTATCTAGACATAACCTAACCACACCATGCTACACAAGCCAGCAGTTTATGTAGACACGTGCTGGGCTTCTGCAGTTATTCAATAGCAAAATTAAATTATCAAGCTGTTTATTAATGTATATGGTATTTCTAATGCTCTTTGCCTGAAGCTTTTGTACAAATAAGAACCTTTCATTTCCTGTATTTCCCAGAAAAAAAAAAAAAAAAAAAAGTTTAAATCATTTAAATCATCAAAATTGTTCACACATATATATATACACATAGAAAATTAAAATAAAATAATAAAATAAAATAAAATAAAATAAAATAAAATAAAATAAAATAAAATGAAATAAAATAAAATAATAAAATAAAATAAAATAAAATAAAATAAAATAAAATAAAATAAAATAAAATAAAATAAAATAAAATAAAAATAAAATAAAATATAAATAAAAAACATTCCTAAGGCTACTTTCAGGCCATCCTACCTAAAATTTCAGTGAAGAAATATATATTTAGACTTAATAGAATCTTCAAATGTCATTCAACAGAAGAATTTTTGGCTGCTAATGTTAAGGGAAACAAAATGAACTATAACCTCGGAAAGGAGAGCTCTTCTAGTCCACTTAGTCCTGGGAACCTTGGAGAAGATAAACTGCTCCTTTGCTGGATTCAGCAGACTGCTATGGACTCTGAAGCTTCTTCTGAGGTTTCCCATGGCTTCCTCCTGCTCTTCATCATACAACACAACATACAACATCTGAGAAGACAATCCTTTCTTGTTCCTCATAGACTTTTGCCAGCAGGTTCTCAATTAAAGTAAATCATTTTTATGCCATCATATATATTTAGATATCAATCTACACTACTGTCCAGACTCCCCAGTTGCTTGCCCTCCAGCCCAAAGTGGTCTAGGTAGGCAACCTGGAAAGTTCTCCTTGGTGTGGTCAATGTGCTGAAGATCTGTCTTTACTTGTCCTGTAGATGTAGGTAACTTCTCCTGTCCTGTCAGTTGTCCCATCTCAAGACTACCTATGTTCAGCAGACCTCTACAAAAGAACCATAATTATGAATGTTTTTTCTGTCCCCTCCCAACTTCTTGTGCACCCGAGCCTCATCTCTGGCAGGGCAGTATGAGAAGCTGAACAGTCCTTGTGTGAGCACAGCTCTGCAACAACTAAACCATCAGCGTGTTATCAGCATTATTATCATCCCAAATCCAAAACACAGCACCATACCAGCTACTAGGAGGAAAATTAACTCTATCCCAGCTGAAACAAGGACAGTGAAGTAACTCTTCAGTCACTGTTACTGCTACCACAGCTCACAAGGAAGGACTGACACTGGCCCTTAGATGAAACCATGGTGTATAGGTTAATGTCTGAGAAGACCTATGGAAAAACTCTCTGGGAACTAAAAACCCCTTTGGGAAGCCAAGATGAGTCTAAAGCTTGCGTCAACAGAGCAGCACTAAGTTTGGAAACAAAAGATAAAGAGAAAGTCATTACCTGTGAGAAATGACTGAGCTTATTATGGTTGTGAGCTGCACTTTTCCTTTTTAACATGATTTTCACAAGAAAATTTGATGTCTGGTCACCAGGGAGTGACTCTTGTCATCAGGGCAAGGCTGAGTGTGTAATGGAAGTTCCAGAACCACCTCTGCAAGGGGTTCTCACCACCCCTCAGATGCAGCCCACTTCCAAACTCAGACCTGGTGATATTCTCCAGTATATGATCTTCCCAGACCTCTTCCATAGTCAAAGAGATGGCCTCTGGTGAGTACATTTCTGCTGGAGGGGACATGGAGCATGCATCTGGGAGGCATGTGGTTCCTGCTAAGGGACCAGACTATGCATGTGGCACTCTGGGCATCACAACTGCAGGAATGTCATATCAGGTTATTTGTTTATTTATTTATTTATTTGGCTTGAAACTCCCCTCCATCAGTTCAGTAACTGATACCCTCTCTGAATTGGTCTGGACCTCTAGGCACATAAATAAAAAAAACCTTCCTTTAATAAAACAACAGAGTAGCTAGCTGGAAATTCTCCAAGCAAGCAGTTGTGTCATGACAAGAAATGTTATTGCCTGACTTTGCCAGCCCCATGCACTTAAGTGTTTGCACCTCTAAAAAGTCTGGCCATCTCCAGCCTGAATAGATGACTCCAGCCTCCAGTGTCTTCCTGTTTCTCCCCCTCTTAACAGCAAAAGTTTGTCTGAGATTACGCACCTGGTTCTGCCTGTCAGAACTCTTAAGAGACAGAAACCTATGATCCAAAAGAACACAAAATCAATTAGTCATAGAATTACATCATTATCCAGTGATACATAGCAGCAACGGCTTTTTTTCACCCCATTTTCTCACTTGCCTGTCTAGACTCCAGTCATGTACCACAGAGTCACCCAGCCCATCAAGTTCCATTTTCTGCTGATGTTTCCAGGCCTGATAGTAAACAAAGACCATTAGGAGCTCATCCTGTGTCAGATCACAATACTGCATATTGTCTCCTTAGCAGGATCTTGATTATTTCTGAAATCTAGGGGTACTTCTACATATCTCCTACACTGGGCAGTGGTTTTACTAAGCAACTGAACAGTGGCACAGTAACAGCATAGTATGTCAAGAATGGGACATCACTCTGTTTCACTCATCTCTTTCATGGATTCCTCCTGAAACAATATATTCCTACAGCAAAAGCAGGTCAGCTCCATCATTCTCTGCTCCATCCCCAAGAGCATAAACAGCAGATAACAAAAATGCTACAGGTACTCAACCACTTCTACTAGACTCCCAGACATTTGCTCACAGTTTTCTGACATCCTTCTTTTTGTATGATCTCCAAGGTAACACAATCAGGTTTGGGCTCCAGATGCAAAGATGCAAAATCTGACCTGCAGGTAGTTGTCTGAGTTGTCCATGTCTACTTATTTATGCAGTGTATTATCTTCTGTCATCCTGATCATGAAAGACATGGCTGTTTTTTGTTGTTGTTGTTATTGCTGTTTAGTTTAGTTTAGTTTTGTTTTGTTTTGTTGTCTTTTTTTTTTGGTCTTTTTATTTTTTCTTCTCACAGATATATCTTAAGATATTGATCCCAGAGATCTTCCAGACCATGGAAATTCCAAAGAAATTTTGTCTGTTCAAATGAACAAAGAACAGATGTCATGGCAGAGAAGCTGCAAGAAAATTAGAAGACTTAAATGAAAGGCTGGGCTCAGAAGGTCTGTGAGGATTGAGCTAAAGTAGGATTGAGCTGAACTGACAGCAAACTGGCCTATGAATCAAAGGAAGGAAGGAAGGAAGGAAGGAAGGAAGGAAGGAAGGAAGGAAGGAAGGAAGGAAGGAAGGAAGGAAGGAAGGAAGGAAGGAAGGAAGGAAGGAAGGAAGGAAGGAAGGAAGGAAGGAAAAAGAGAAGTTAAAGGAAAGGAAGGTAAGGAAGGAAAAAGGAAGGTAAGGGAAAAAGTCCAATGCGTGGCCCTGTAGGATTTTTCTCCACTGAAGTTTTTTGCACTGCATGTTTTGGGCTACACCTTCAGTCACTAGAAAACTGGGGGTAGTCTGGCTTCTCCTTCAATGACTGTGGTAGGTAGGGACCACATGCACATTCTCTGAAACATGCTATGTGACTTGTTATTTTTCCTTCAATGATGTAATAATACCTTTGTGGTCATAATCATTCCTTGTTCTTAATGTGCTCACAACTGACCAACATCTACTGTTTATGAAAAAATAAATGTGTTTCAGCTGTTGAAGTTGTTGGCAGAGTCTTAAATTTCTATGCTTTTTTCTGTGCCCTACTGAATTTTCATTCCCTTTGGGCCTTCTTGCTAATAAGCATCTGTCCTACTTCAGTGGACAAGAGGAAATGCAGTTTTCACAATCTATTCAAGATGTAGCATTATAGACTCCTAGAATATTCTGCGTTGGAAAGGACCCACAAGGATCATGAAATCCAGCTCCTAGGTCTACACAGGACCACTCAAAACCAGACCCCATGTCTGAGAGCATTGTCCAAACACTTCTTGAACTCCAGAAGGCTCCATGACCACCCATGACCACAGGGAGCCTGACCATCTCTCAGTGAAGAACGTTTTCACATAATCACAGAACTGTGGGGGTTGGAAGGGACCTCAAGAGATCATAGAATCATAGAATATCCTGAGTTGGAAGGGACCCTTAAGGATCATCAAGTCCAACTCTTGGCACCGCACAGGTCTACCCAAAAGTTCAGACCATGTGACTAAGTGCACAGTCCAATCTCTTCTTAAATTCAGACACGCTCGGTGCAGTTACCACTTCCCTGGGGAGCCTAAATACAACAGGTTGAGGACTGAAGTCTACACTTTTTCAGCCTTTATGCAAAGTAGGGTAGGTAGTACCTCACAATTTCCCACTTCCACCAGTGACGACACTGTCTTGCATACAATGGGACTGCACAGAATTCAAGGGAATGAGAAATTCCATCTTTTTTTTTTTTTTTAGTGTCTTTAAAAAAATGAAACATTAAATTAGGCTGGTACCTTATTTCTTGCTATCACGAAAAGTTAATCTTGCAAAAATTACCATCTGCTTTCTCTATTCAAAAAATTTCTTCTCTACCCCTAACCAGCAAGGTAAGAGTGATACTATACCTCGTTTTGTGTAAATTATTTATTCTTACACAATAAAGAGATAGGATGCTGCAAGTAAATATCTTTTTTTTTTCTTTTTTTTCTTTTTTTTTTTTTTTAAATAGGCTGAACCAGCTGACAAGAGAAATACAAATTAAATTTTAAGAATTATTGTGTCAAAATATTTATATTGTTTATTCTTTCCTTCATCTTCACAGACCCCTTGAAGGTAAAGTTCATAAAAAACTCACCTAATGCATATCCAATTATTTCTCAAATACTGTTCTGGAATGTATTTCATGTTCAGTTGTGGTTAGTGTTTTAATTAAACTTTTGCAGTGTATCTGCATGAAAATTTAGCCAGTGAGACAGACATACTTGTTCTATGGGAGCTGATTGACAGAAAGAAACAGATTGACTTGGCATGTTAGTAAGACTCATTAATCTTCTTCAAGTACATACTGGGAAAACATGGAGTTCTCTCAACAAGCTGTTATCAAAACAGAATTTCTCTCTGAACAGTTGGAAAACTAACAGTACAAGTGGAAGTTATAAGCAAAGAGTGAGATGCTTTTGTGTGATAAAGCACTGCAGTTTGGAGGGTCTGCCACTGTGTGTAATGTACTTTAATATTTAGCACAGAGTGATGCTTGTTAGAAAATAATCCATTATCACTTAGGTCTGAAGTTTCATATTCTGAGTGCAAAGCTAGAACCTAGCCATTGAAATCACGCTATGAGAATTGATCTATAGGTTATTATATTTGTGTCATATCGGACATATTCAGTTCTTAAAGGTATAGATAATGTGTTGTTGATGTTGATGTGATAAAAATATGGAAATGTAGATGTCTTATATGTAGTGTAATAGAATCTTCAGGTGTCTGAACTTATTTCTGGAGAAGTAAATTAATTAGGAGTGATCAGCTTCTCATGTAGGCAGACTTTTAACACCCCTCATATGCTACTTGTATTGAGACAACTTTTTGTGTTCTGTATACTGAACAATTATCAGGAAGGGCTGAAATTTCAGATTTCTTAAATTAGTGAATAGGAAATATTTTAGCTATAGGCTGCAACAGACAATTCCCTGCAATCCATTCTTATCATTTCATTAGATCTACTAACAAAAAATATATCATCTGGAAAAAAAAAAAAAAAGTCTGTTTTTTGTTTGTTTGTTTTAACACAGATTGCAGAAAGTCATTCCTGATGGGGTATATTGAGTGGAGCAGTGTATTGAGGTATTCTGGGGCAGATACATACACAGGTACATGTATATTTATGATGTGCCCCTGAAATTCATCTCTGATCCAGATGCAATCATTGTAAAGATCCTAAGCTTTCAAGGGGCTGTGAATACCTTTTTTACTCCCTGTAAACTCAACAGGATGTTTGGTACATGACAGAGTTCCCTCAAGACAGAATAATACTCAAGAGCCCAGACAGGAGTAGCTATAAAGAGGAAATAAGGTTAAAGTTCTTTCCAAAGGTGTCCTTCACACTTTATAAATTTAATTTACGTACATCACAGGTTGAAAAGCTAAGATGATCTGAAAAGGTGAGTACATGTGGTCTGTAGCTTTTTTCTGTTAGGTCTTTTGCTTTTTTGCTCTTTATTTTTTTTTTTTTCCATTGCATTTCTCTGGAAATATGAAGGGGACTGAACTTACAGAACTCCTTGCTATTTCAAACATATTACTTAGTTTTCTGATTTATTTTTCCATTTGTAAAATGAAGGACACTTTTTACTGATGCTGTAAATAGTACAGGCAAATTAGATGCTGTCAAAATCCCCATGAAACATTTAGAGCAGCATCAGCATCTACTTTGCATACAATATACTGTAAAAAGGAAGTTTCCACTGCTTTCTCACAGTAGAGATTTTTATGTACATTCATAGCATTTGCAGAGCTTTCTTTTCCAATGCAATGTCAATTGAATGGTTATACACTATAAATCTTAGCAAGCATACAAACATACACAGTAATAATACAGACTGAAATACACTTAAGCATGGGATATGTATATTGGAGCAAAATTGGACATCCTTAATAGAAGTTTCCTGGTAACAGAACTGCTGTAATATGAATTTTTAGTCACATTGGTTTAGCGGGCATGCTCAGGGTGTCATGCTCAGTTCTGAAATGTAAAGCTGACAGCAAGATACAATGCACAATAACACTGCGTATTTCCAAGGGAGAACTCTGCCACATCTTCCTTGGTCCTCTATTAGCATAGCTGTCTGCAGTTCTCTACACTTTCAATTTTCAGCTCATGAACATATCTTCCAGACAAGATGGGTCATTGATATGAAATTTATAAATCAGAAGAAAGACATAGCTATTTTTAGTGATGTTCATCAGCACTGGCTACATCTTTTTGGGACATTCAGTTGGGTTATTATATCTTGCACTTTCAAAGACCATCAAGGGTCTTCAGCCACCTGGAATCGGCAGGACCATTAAGGTCTTCATTACTTTGGGAAATCAAGTCCATGGTTTCAGCTGAGCATAAGCTCATATATATTTGATAGGTGCAACTGAGGCTTGCTTGCCAATGAGAAATGGGTCCCTTTACAGATTTGATTAAAACTTTTTGCACAATATTTGGTAAAATGCTCAATTTAATTCATCCTAAATCTTTGCAGGAATGCATCTGGTGAGCTTTTGTTAGATAGGTTTTATAAATTTGCAATACTTAAGAGGAAAAAAGAGAAACTAAATTAAAGTAAAAAAGGCTTCATTTCACAGACAATGGTAGAGCAAAATGTAATTCATAGTTGCTCAGAAATGTCTATGAGGACACTTGTTTTATGGCATCTTACTAGACAGATAGTAACATGCATATTTTGTTGATATCACAGCTTGGATGAAATTTTGGAAAGAAAATTAGTAAGTTTTCAGTGCCATTTATGTCTGATTTGGAAGGTGTTTCATTAATTTTTATTTATTGATTTATTTATTCTACATCTCATGACAATACCTAATCCTCTACGTGACACACTAGATATCAAAATCAGAGTTGTTAAGAAACTGGTCATTGCCATTCAGGAAGGTTTACCACAATTGGTCAACTAAACAGTGTTGAATGTATCTTCTCAAACCCATATCAGCATCCAGTCTTAAGCCCAGTGTTTTTGTCTGTGTTTTGCCTTGGCTCTTGTCATTCATTTATTATGATGCATGTTGGATCATTCCCTTCCTACCTTCCCCTTTCTCCCACATTCTCTTTTCCTCCTTTGATAATTCAATGTTAGTGTCTAGACCTCTCCACCACAAAGCAAAGAGTTTTAAATTTATTGTGTGACAATCATTCAATCTTTTCAATGACAAATCATACAGGAAAAGAGTCCTATTGAAACACAAGATTAAGAGATAAGGATTGGTGCATTTCTACAGATCTGAGATATAGAAATTTGGAAATTCTCCCTGAGGCCCTTTCATATGCACCCAAATAACAGAGAAATTCTGTGTTGTTAAAGCAAACAGTTTCAGCTAAGTACAGTGCAGCCTGACCTGAAGTACAACAGACATTTCAGGAGTCAGCAAAGATATGTCCTTATGGAATTAGAGGCTTCATTTGAACATATTTAAGAGAGAATTTGGCTTGGACCTTAGTTCATTTTTTGCCATTTGTCATTTCTTGTGCAATTTCTATCCAAGGTTTCAGATCAGTGCTCTGTCCTTATCCCTCCATCACCTCCCTGATCTTCCATACATCCTGGGAAGCAGAGACAGGAGCACAGGAAATGGAACAAATGTTTATGTTAACCTATTAGTCTATATTCAAACTGAAACAGGGTGGAAGAGCAAAAAGTACTTCTAATTGGTAGCATGATGAAATTTTCCCAACATTTCAAGGAAGTTAACTGTGAAGCTTTAGGCACGGGTATTGTAAATCAAACCCTTTGGGAAAGAAGTTGACATTAATACCAATCAGAAAAATAAATATATGTTTTAAAATAATAATAATTTAAAAAAAAAAAAAAAAAAAACTTTAAAATAATATCCATATCTAGGGTACTTAGTATTGTTAACATAGCCAAAATATTTTCAGAAGCATTAAAGCCCCGTATGCAAAAGCAGTTACCTGAGAAACTGCTGTTGAGTTCCTATAACATTTTAATAGATTGACGGTAGAGGCTGTTATGTTAATTCAGAGAGTGCACAGTAATGGTTTAGTTATTACCAAATAATTCCTGTATTGCTAATTACATGGAGCATTTTGGATAAATTATTCATACACAATTTAACCTTTCTAAAACAAATGTTTTTAATCTGTTTTTTATCTGTTGTATGCAACCTCCACTTGGTTCAAGTGCATGATCCCAGAGTAAATAATACTGATGCTAGTAACTAATATGGGGTATTTTGGGAGAAGGATATTTCAGCTATCCTATTTAGGGGCATCTGGTCTGTTAAGTTGTAGCAAAGACTATGCAGTAAGTAGATTCAGCAATAAAGTACCTTACCTTTAAGGTACCTTTATAGGTATCTTAAAGAAGGCTGTAGTGAGGTGGGGATTGGTCTTTTCTCCCACGTGCCTGGTGACAAGACGAAGGGGAATGGGCTTAAGTTGCACCAGGGGAGTTTTATGTTGGATGTTAGGAAGAACTTCTTTACCAAAAGGGTTGTTAGGCATTGGAACGGGCTGCCCAGGGAAGTGGTTGAGTCACCACCTCTGGAGGTCTTTAAAAGACATTTAGATGTAGAGCTTAGAGATATGGTTTAGTGGAGGACTTGTTAGTGTTAGGTCAGAGGTTGGACTCGATGATCTTGAGGTCTCTTCCAACCTAGAAATTCTGTGATTCTGTGATTCTGTGATTCTGTAAAACTAACAGTAAATTAACCAAATGTTGTCTTTGTCACCATGATGGATCATGTACAGTCAAAGATATGACACATATTACAAGTTAGAATGAACTATTCTTCCACCTTATTTTCTCTATTTCTCTGTTTTTCAAAGTTCATATGACAATTGGCCTAGAAAATCTCTAAACTGTTAGCTGATAGACTTTGTAAGTCTGTTTTCACTTGACATTTGCATTGTAGTTGAGGTACTATGAAAAGCTGCCTAACTGTCCAGGTGCTGAGCACTTTTGTAGCACAGTATAAATTAACATATTGGATTACCAATGATTTATATGTGCTTTTCCTAGTCTTTGGTGTTTTGCTGTGATTAGAATTTCAGTTATTATTTATTTCCACATCTCTGCAAAGATAAAAAGTACATTATTTATTTCAGTGTCATAGACTCATATGGTTGGGAGGGATCTCAGAGGCTTTTTCATCTATCCCCCTGCCCTAAGTGGCATCAGCAGCAGATGCATTAGTCTTGACAGATGCTTGTTTGAGGTCTTTCTCATAGATTTCCAGTGATGGAGTCATCACAACTTCCCAGAAAGCCTGTTCAATGTTTCTCTGTCCTCACTCTTCAAAAGGTTTTTTTCCTAATGTCTATACATGATTTCTCCTTGCTTTAGTCAAAATCCATTTTTTTCTAATCCTTTCCAGAACTGGCCTGAGGAATAGATTTCTTTTATGCTCCTTTCTGACTGTAGCAGTCATTTCTGTAGCTGATGACTGCTAGCATTCCGATATTATGTTATCGCTTCATTTCATTCACTCTTTTCTCATTGACCATATTTTCACTATTTCTCTAGACCTTGTGTCTGATGGCACAAAACACTTCTACAAGTCACATGCAAATAGGTGGAGGGTTACAGAAAGCCCATGGAGATCAGTACAGCCAAGCTCCTTCACTGTTTCAGGTCTTGGACAAATCCCTTTATCTTTTTATCTGTGTTTCCTTTTCTATCTCCATCCTATAAGATTTCTGAGACAGAGATTGTCTCTCTTTCTACATTTCAGTTTCTGCTGGGACTTCTAAGTGGTATTTGAAACCAATTAATAATTAATAGCTTAATATTAATAATAATATTAATAATAGCTTATATTTATAACAAAGCTGACATTTACAGAGATAAGCTATTCCTATTTTGTTGTAGAAGCATGCTAGATATAAGGCCAACTATATTCTACACCAGGATTACTTTTAACCAGAGGGATAATTTCTGGCCTATTAAAGAAAGTGTGCTTTTGTTTTTTTCTACCAAGATTTTAACTGAAATCTGCTATTACACACAAAAAGAGAAAACTGTGATGGCAAGGTGCAAAATACCATGTTTTTTATAATACAACTGCACACTTAGATACAGAGGAGAGCCTTGTTAAGTTTTAGAGGATTTTTAAATGTATTGTTCCTCTGGCTGAGTCGGCAGTATAGTATCTGATTCTTATAAGTTTAGAGTTCATCTTATATCATTACTTACGTCTGCCTATGCTAGACCTAAATGCTAGGAAACATTCTCTGTTATTGAGTTTGCATGTGGTTTGGTTTTTGTTGTTGTTGTTTTCCTTTATTCATAGAAATGCTCTGTTAGAGCTTCATTTTAAAGGATTCCCTGTTACATAGAAACTAATGCACTTTTCTTTTTCTAGCATTTGGTATTAAATGCAGATAGCAATCTTTGCATTTTGGGGGGAAGAGGTTATTATTTCTCTTTCTATCACATGTATATTTGTAAGTAACATGTAAAAATTATCTCTTCTCTTGTAAGATTGTAGACACATAGTGCTTTGCTGCAAAGCTCTGTAATTTTCATGTGTTTTTTTTTTGTTTGTTTGTTTGTTTGGTGTGTTTCTTTTTAATACCCTGCATTTAAAGTTTCACATCTGCAGATCTGAAAAGGAGGATGTAAAATAAAAAGCACACAATGTTCTCAGGAAAACAAAAGAGGAGTGGGTGGCTTTAGATAAAACGATTGCCTTGTACCTCTGACACTTATTATTTTGTTTGGTGGTGCTTAAGGCTCTAAAGGAGTCCATCTGGGAGAGACATCCACACACTGAAATTGCCCAGTACAATGGGCTACATGTTAGTCTTTGGCTGAATAAAGAATTAAGATAAATTCAGATAGAAGTGAATGTTCAATGTTAAGCAATGAATACTGCATTCCTGAAAGGATGTTAAATGATGTGTAATGCAGCTCTAAAGCATAGCCTTTAAAATGAAAAGATAGTATTGCCTCCATGTCCTGCTCGTTTATTCTCACTGAAGCATCAGTGACAAAATATGGATTGTTTCTCTGATTCTTTCCAAAACAAGGCTTTGATTATCCTGAGCTGACAGGCAAACTAAACCCCAGGTATTATCACAAAGCAGACATATTTTCAACATGAGACATCATTTACACTGAATACATGGTCAAAACATTTATAGTTGGCCTGTGCATATGCAGAATCAAAACCCAGGCACCCAGGATATTTTTCAAAAACATTTTTCAATTTATTTATTTATTCTATATTTCAATATAGACCTCAAAAGACACGTTTTCTACAAAAATTACAAGGATTTCTCAGGAAAGAGCTGGTCATTTGTGTGGAAGTGAGGAATTATAATATTTCACTTTATAATCCCATAAAAGGGATTGCATTTTTTCTTACAGGTCAGTGAAAACAAGGTTAGTAGAACTTCTTGTTGAATAATGGAAAAATAATATATTATATATCCATGTAAATCTTGTCTGATTCAATATTTGCTTTAATTAGGCTTGTTGCAGTGCTTACAAGGGCTAGTGATCCCTTCAGAGATTAGGATTCCACTGAAAGACTTTCTGTACTTGTCAATTAAAAAAAAAAATCTCTCACCTTCTTCTCCTTTTTCTTTTTTTTTGCACAGAAAACAAAACAAAACAACAACAACAACAAAAAAAACACATTTTAAGTACTAAAATAATATTTTATTATTCAGTACTTGAATTATATTATTGAATTATATTGAAAAATAATTCAAAATATAGTATTCTGCATTTTTAACACAAGGCTAATCTAATGGACAGAGAGGTTAAATGATTTAATCCAGATAATGTTACATATTAAAAGGAGGATCAGGACTGAAATGTAAAAAAATATATGTACATTTCTGGTGCTGGGAATATAGATAAGTACCTTATACTTAAGAATAGCATGAGAACTAGCTTCTGCTGGTGTTTTTTTGTTTTGTTTTGTTTTGTTTTGTTTTGTTTTGTTTTTCTCATAGTTGGAAATGGGTGGTATTAAGGATAATTCAGACAAAAAGTAATGTTACCAATCCATGGGGGATTTTTATTTTTTTAATTTTTATTTTTTTTCGTAAAAGACTGAATTGGTCTGAAAATGTTTTATGTCAGAATTTTCTACAGAATAGATACTCTCAAAAAGGATTGAAATTGGCAGTCTGACTACATACATTTCTACTGTGATATCATGTTTACTGAGCTGCAGAATGGATTTCATAAACTGTCTGGTTTTAGGGCAAATCACTTAGGAAGACTATCCCAGAAATGAGGACCTCATATCTCCAAGATGTCAGTACTTGGAGATATAATAGTACTGTAAGTACTATTCTGGCTTACAGCTAAACCAGAGTTGGAGGTGTCCCACAGAGGGCTGAGGTATCTAATATTTTTTTGCTAATTTTGCCTAAAAATTTCCAATCATTGTTAGCATTAAGGATAATAGAAACCTGTTTTCCTCTTCTTCAGTTTAAGATGATTACTGAATAAGCATTGAAAATATCCATTAACCTACCTTACAAAGATTAGTTGCCCTATGAAATAGCCTTCAGATGTCACAGCTTTAAATAACACAATAAAAATTTCACCATGGTGATTTTTTTTTCATACCATTGCTAGGATAAGGACTTTTAACATTCATAATTTCAATATCAGGCAACACAATAAAATCGATAGATGCATTTTTTCTAATGTTTCCAGAGCATTCCCCAGGAAATATATATACTGCTAAGTAATTATCTCTGCTTCTTTTGGGTGAGTAAAGATTCTGCTTTTGAATTAAAATCCTTGCCCCTCTAGATATGTAGACATTTACAGGTCTGACATTGAAATGTATCCTTCTGGTACATTGCTTTTTGCATTCCACTTTCTAAACACACTGTGTCAGAAATACCAAGGGACTGGGCTTTCTCCTAGTGGTCTTAAGCAAAGAAAATATTGTAGACATTGTTTGTCCATTCCTTGTCACTCTTGATGTATAGCAGAAATCGGGCAAAACAATTGAGATAGAAACAAAATTGGAAAGATAAGAAAAGGAGAAAGGAAAAGAGAGCCTGAATGAAAGCCAAAGGTGTAGAAAAACACAACAACACAAAAACAAAAATGCATAAATAAAAAGGAAATACACTAATAGAAACAGAGATAACAGCTCAAAATGAGAAGAGAAAGAAGAATGCTGCTTATTTTCAGTGTGTTCAAGGAATGGTAAACTTAAAGTGTAAAAGTTCAGAAAAATACTTGAAAGAAGAAAAAAGAAGCCATAAAATGATGGGAAAAAAAAATAAAACCAAGAATTGCTGTAATAATTCCAAACATCTTATTTACAGGAAAGTGCTTGTAAATATGCCTTCCATATGCTTATAAATATTAATGTTACATATTGAACGTATAATAAAAAGGCAAGTAAGGAAAAGGATCTAGCTTTAATGTGATTGTGGTTTTCTAAGCTGTGACACTTTTAACATTAACATAATACACCAGGAACCTAACTGAGCATGAAACTTAAGCATATGACAAAATTTAAACATTTCAAGAATCCTATTCACTGCAGTAGGTGATTAAACCATGTATATGCTTAAATACATTGCTGGATTAAGGTTTCTGGGGGCTGGTTAACTTGTAGCACCTACAAAAGAAGATAATGTTTTAAACAGCATCGATTTCTCTCATTCAAAGTCTTTCTATGACAGTCTTTCTACATATCTCTGTGTAGATATTTGGGATCACATTTCAATTGTTTCTCTTCCCATATTAGTTCATTTAACTGAAGAGGAAAACCAGTTTTTCAGGATAGACTTTTTTAAACTGTGATGCATCTTATGGTCCCATTGTCGTTCTGTTCACAAAATTTTTAATTAAGAAAAAATGATTTACAAGACAAAATCTGCTGTAGACAGGGAACATTTTCACCACCACACTGAAAATTAATGAGAATGCAAACGATGGGGCTTGGAAAATGTAGAGCAAAATTGCACATACATAGGATTATTACTTCAGTACTTTCACTAATTAATCATAAAAACAAGGTGATAGCAAATACCAGATTTCCTTGTATCTGTTCTTGTTTGCTGGCAGATAACTCCTTAAATCTTGCTTATATTATGACTTCTTTGACACAACACTCAGATAGGGATATATCAGCTGCATCAGTGCCAAATTGCACAATTAATCTAAGGTGACCTGAGTAATTCAGCTAAATGAGGCATGATCTGAATATGACAAGGTAGAAGACATGCAGGAAAAAAAAGAGAGCAGAGCACGATAGGAAAGGGTCTTAGCTCAAAACAAGATGCAAAGATTCCAATTCACTATTTCCCTGCACTTTTTATATTTATTTGCATCTCTGTGCAAAGTGGATGTTACATGATACAAAAGAACAAGCGAATGAAAATGCCTCTCAGTGGTACTGTTCAATGGTAAAGTAGGACAGGGCTGTAATTTCACACACAGGGACAAAGCTATGCTAAAATGCAGCCAAAAAAACTGCACTTTAGCAGCTCTGTCTCTGGTCTCTCAGACCTCTTCACTGTAACTTCAAGCCTCACTCTCACAGATTTGTATAAAGATGACAGTCAATTGAATTTCCCTTTCAACAGCCCTAATAGCTCGTCATCTTTTTTTCTGTCTGATTCATTTGTGTCATTCCATGGTACATTTTCTCCTGCTGAAAAACCTGCATAAGACTTTCTTACCCCATCATGCCCCAGGCACCTCCAGCCCATGTCTCACCAGAATAATTCAATACCTCTGTTCTAGCAATGCAGCTTTTGCAGAGCTTCACTATAACTCAGATTTTTGAAATGAGCTGAGTTTAAAAAAAAAAAAAAAAAAAAAAAAAAAAAAGTCTAACTGTGTAGAAAGAAATGTGACGTGAGAAGGAATAAGGAATAAAGAATTTAAGGAAAACTAGGAAAAAGCTGAAAATCTTCAAACTTTTGTGAAACTACATCCTGAAAGGATGACATAAAGGCCAAATAGCAAAAGAAAAAACAGAGCTGAATGACAAGCAACTACTCAATGTAGAGAGTTTAGTAAGCTGTCTAAAATTAGTAAAGAAATAGAAAAGTCCTATTTTGTGAATCACAGTGCCCTAATCAAAAATCATTATTCCTCCTTCTACTGATGTAGCATTCACAGGAATGGATAATTCCTCAGGTTTTCTGCAATAGGAGCAGGCATGCTCTAAAGCAACAACATTAAATACCTTTGATGATGCTGGGACATCTTTCAGTTGATTGTCTCTATTCATACTGTTGTTATTAGGATAACTGTTTAATTAAGAGTAATTTTAAAGCTATCTCCTTACATCTCTTCAATAAATCTTATCTGCTAGTTTGGGAGAGAGCAGGGGGGTGGAGATGTTTGTTTTATGAACCAAGGTAAAATTTACAAGTTACAGTCCATCCACTGCTGGAAACATGCCTTTTTTTCACATTCATTTCAGTAAAAACTTTTTTTTTCAATTTTTTATTTTATGATGAGAGCATTTGCAGTCCATTATAAGCTGCTATCAGAATCCATTAAACATGGCACAGTAAAACTGCAGAACAAAGGACAGAATCTTTGCAAGATACAGTATGTTCAATTAATTATTCCATTGTGAATTAGAGGCAATTAAGATTGAAATCTTTTTCATTGATTTCTGCTAGTTTATCTGTGATTGAGCCAGTAGATGAATTGCATAAAAAGGCATGGGGAAGAAGAAGTGAAACTACTTTTAAGAAACATTTAGCTTATTTTAATTCTCTTAAGGTCAGAAACTGTACAAAACTTTTCTCATACTTGAGAACTGAAAAAGAGATTGAGAATGACTGAGGTGAAGAAGACTAGCTCCTAAATACAGAAATTCATTGTATATGACAGGAATGGGCTTTGGCCAAATATGAAGTGGTTTTGGTGGAGGTTTGCACTGTGTTCTGGAGACCATGAGAGTCATAAATATTGCCTGTAAATAATCCATATGTAGAGAACATCTAGGCTTTTAAAATTATATTCCTATGCAGTATTAAATGCCTTCAAGAAGGTTATGATGGAATCAGCTCATCTGCAAGTCAAACTAGGAATTTTTGTTTTCAAATTGAAAATCAGGTGCCTAAATCACTGAGCTGTGAGGAAAGAGACCATAAGACCTACATTAGAAAAGGTTAATAATAGGCTGGGAGTGGAGCTAACACATGCTAACTTGTTTTTTCTGCCAGTAACACACTGTTTCTCAGCTATTTATCTGACCTGTTCACAAATCTGCCAGCTATACATTTCCTGAAGAGACAATTTTTCCATCATATACTTTCCATTTGGTGGACTGTAATTTATTCAACTATCCTGACCCAGCTCCTGAGCTGCAACTAGAAAGCAAGATCATGATGTTGCACTTGACAAAAATACATGCACAAAGGCAGTCCTCAAGATATTTTACGTACAATGGGTAAAGTACCCATAATAAAATGCCATTATCAGGCTTTTTGTGGACTGCGAAATGTTTTGAATGCAAAGGGAATTACAATATTTCCAAACACTGGAATGACCTCAGTTTTGCACTCTCTGAGAAGTCACTAATGCCAAACAAGCAAATATTAAAAAAATATTAGTTACTTACAAGATGCCGTATTTATGAATGCAGGAGGAAACAGGCTATTAAAAAAAAAATAATAATAATAATAAAAAAAAAAAAGATACTTGGCCCTCAACAGCTATGAATCAGTCAGAAGTTGTAACTATCCAGTGTCTGTTTAAGAAAGTAAGTGAAATAGTCCACATCCCTTTAGGCAGTAAAATAACATGTTAATAACTATGCTATAGCCACCGCTGTTATTCCTGCTGCCATTCTCAACACTTAAGAATAGAAATGGCCTTAATTTTCTCCCATTGAGGCCAGGTCTTCAGGATGAGCTGCCTTGACATGTCAATGTGGAGAAATGTGCACTTGCCTTGATATACATGGCTTTCAGAGCAAAGCAAAGATCTCAGAATCCAAAAGTTAGCAGCATATGATATTCTACCATCACTAACAATGCATACAATAGAATCCCATCTTTATGGATGTAAAGTGCATTTATATATACATGTAGCTATCTGTTCAAGATAGAGATTTCACTTGGAAGGATTTTAAATAATCTCTGCAACTGTTTCTTCACTTGCTTGTTTCTCTTCCTCTCTATTTCCTAATGTGTTAGCTCCACTTATCTGAAAGTAATGGGCATGGGTATATCATAGGTGCCAGGGTAGGAAAGCACAGGTGGATCCATTACAGCTTAGATCCATTAGAGCATAGACCTACCCAGAGCTGATGAGTAACTAGTTCTCTGCACACGGACTTTTTAGGACCACAGCTGTAGTAAAAGCATTGTTCCCTCATTAACATTTTAAGTGCAAAGGGCAGTGCTGTCTTGCTGAAGGACCAAAGTGTGAGCATAATGAATTGCACTAAGCTGATATATTACTGTTCCTTTTTGCTTCTGTAGAGATGCTTTTCTTTTATGTTAGCTTTTCACAACTCATAACGATACTTACAAATAGTTATACCTACTATACTTGCACCTATCTCTTTTTAAATACATGGTCATATATCTGTATATTCAAATATGACTCTCTATATATGATATGCCTACATAGTACATAGATCAAGATATAAGAAATACCTAGATGAAAATAAATTCTTGTGCATTCACTAATTTGCTTTTATGTATTTATTTTAATATATTAGCAAATAACATTGCAATTTCAGAATATATTTTAGGATAAGTAATGTGTCATTTCATAGATATGCTATAATACTCAGTCTAAGAGTAAAGGGTAGGATTTAGGACATTTTCAGCATTGGTCTTTCAATACACATTGGTGTGGCTACAGCTCCTACAACGTAAATAGAACATTATATAGTAAAGCAGAGTAGAATAGAACAGTTCAGTTGGAAGGAACCTACAAAGAGTCCAAAAAGAGTCCAAAACCCTTATGACTTCAGAGCTAACAGAGTTGAAGAATATAATTAAGGGAATTATCTAAATACCTCTTGAACGCTGGCAGTCTTCACACAAGGTGGGCATCAACCATCTTGCTAGGAAGCCTCTTCCAGTGTTTGACCACCCTCATGGCAAATAAATTTTTACTAATATCCAGTCTGAACCTCCCTGGCACAGCTTTGTGCCTTTCACTCATCTTCTATATGTGATTTCCAGGGAGAAGAGATCAGTGACCCCCTCTCCATTTCCCCTCCTCTGGAAGTTGTAAAGACCAATGAGGTCACCTCTTGGCCTCCTTTTCTCCAAATTAGACAAAGCAAGCCTCTCCTCATAGTGTATGCCTTACAGCCCTTTTATACCAAGCTCTCACCAGAGCTGCCAGTGACAAAAACGTGCTCTTCTGTGGGTTTAGGCCCTGGAGGGAAGAAGGGCCCAAGAAGTCTGGTTAATATTCAGGATCACCTTCTCCAAATTCAAGAAATTTTCATCCCAACAAAGAGGAAGTCAGACAAAAGTGCCAGCAGACCCACATGGATGAATGTGTAATTCCTGGCCTAAGTCAAATGCTAAAAGGAGGCATACAGAGGGTGGAAGTAAGGACAAGTAACTTGAGAGGAGCACAGAGACATAGTTCACGTATCCAAGATGCAGTTTGAACTGAGATAAAGCCTAGTCTGGCCAGGCACATCAAAGACAATGAGAAGAGCTTCTAGAGGTTTATCAGTAGCAAATAAAAGACTAGATAAAATTTGGGCGCATTGATAAAAAAAAAAAAATAGGGCACTTTTTTTCACATTACCTAATGTCTTTTTTGTCTGTCTTTACCAGCAAGACTGGCCTTCAGGAATCTCAAGTCCCAGAGGATAGGGGATAGTTTGGATCAAGCAGATGTGCCCTAGGTGGAAGAGAATCGGGTCAAGGATAAAATTATAAAAAGGTTGACAAAGAAATTGCACAAGTGAAAAAATACATTTAGAAATTAAAAAGTGTTTGTACATATATATACATTTGCATATAGGTTTTTTTTGGTTGGTTGGTTCGTTCGTTTTTGGGTTTTGGTTTTTGTTTTGTTTTGTTTTGTTTTGTTTTGTTTTGTTTTGTTTTGTTTTGTGGGGAGTCCAGTCCTGGCAATGTCAGTTAAAAACACTCTCCATTAACCTACCAGCCTGGACAACTGGAGGAGCTGAAGCACTGTCCAATTACCTTACATGGAATTTAGACAATGAATTGCTATTCAGACCACATCAAATAATAGTACGTGATATTTCTGGATTAATTTGTAGGGACAATTAAGAAATCCCTCCAGCAAAATAACTTTCTGCAGATAGTGGGTTTAGGCACCTTTAAAAGTAGACAGCCACTGAACTATGGCATACTAGAACCTAAATTTTACCCACACCTTAGTTTAGTTGCCAAATGCCTTCTCTGAATCTTACCCTGCATGTTCATATAAATGTCTTGTTTGGGGTGTGATAATTGAATATCGGAAGATGTGCATCAACTCTACATATTGTCTATTATCTGACTATGTAAGTTAAACAAAATACATACTGTGTGTAAAAGTATATTACATATTGCTTTGTATCATTTTCTTAACAAAATAAAAAAAAAAAATGGAAAACAGTTATTTCTAAACTTTGCTTTTAAAATTATATGGAAAAATGGTTCCAGAAAAATAATGTGTGTTTTAAATCAGTTCCCCTGCAAGGACTATAGATCTCTGGCATCTCAATGACAGTCTCATGCCTTCAGTTAATCTTTTGCTTAAATACAGCATGCTTGGGTCTTCTTTCATTTCACTGGAGGGAGCTAATCATTCTGCAACAGGAAATTCAGCCTACCATTTTCAAGTCTTCTCACTATAAATCTCAGAAATCTTGTTTTGAAGCATCTTATGGTCATTTTAATTGTGGTCACTCATTCCGTAGCACAATGGCCCCACAGAGTATATGTGTTTTATTAGATCATTCCTTCAAGCTCTGACTGGAGCTCCCAAAAAGTGCTTGTAGTCTGAAAAGTGACAGTAAAAATGACATTGTAGGTTCCTATATGTCTTCTCCCTATGGATTCCAGATCCAATTTTCTCACTTTATGAGTGAAAAGATGCTTATTTTCTTTCCTCCTACTTGCAAACACAGCCTGTGATCTGAAAGCCAAGCAGGGTTCTTTTTGCCTCTTGCCTCATTATCAGTAATAAAGATTCTGCAAGCAGAGTTCTACCTTTGTAATGATGAGAATACATTCTAATTTGGTCTTCATTCCTGTCTTTGTTCTCCTAATTTTACCAAGTCTTTTCCCTGTCAACAGGATAAACATAGTAAGGGACAATGTGTGAATAAGAAGAGGTCGTTTTTACAAAGTTATATGTCACAGAACAACATAGAGATTTGTTAAAGTGTCAAGAGAAAATTGATATTTGGAGGTCTTCACAGTTTGTTTTTGAATTTCTTGGCTTGAAAGATCAATTTGAAATAGCATCAGAGCTAGACTCTAATGCCAGGAGGAGACCCACTAGTTATATCTATTTATATGATTATAAAGAAAGAAAGATCTAGAAGAAAAAATATTTTAGTTTAGTTTAGTTTAGTTTAGTTTTAGTTTTTAGTTTGTTGTTGTTGTTGTTAGTTTGTTTTGTTTTGTTTTGTTTTGTTTTGTTTTTAAGAAGGGGATAGTACTATGTTTGGCTTTAAAATTTTGATGGTTTTGATGGCATCATTTTTATTGAATCACTCATCATTTTTCCCCCTATTTTCAATGAACTAGTGTGGAGAGCAAGTGGTTCCCTTAGGGCAGTGCAGGGTAGCCAACCGGGATCACTCTAATGGGATCACAAGTGACATTTCACTGGCCCTCATTCCAGGTGGATGTTTCTGCATCAGCAGGCTCTTTTCAGTCCCTCTTTCTTTTCTCAGAAAGCCAAGAAGCTGTTACCAACAATTACCTTGACCACATCTGAGGAGGCCAAACTGTAGTCAGTTCATATTACCCTGTCATCTTGCCACTAGAGTTGGGTGAAAACTGGATTTGAGAGCAACAGAGGAGAGAATGCAAAAATGAATATATCACATTATTATTACCAATAAAACATCACACAAATATAGTCATCTGTTTGTGACTATTTTTAGTCACAAACTAATAACAAGAGGGTGTAATACAAATCCTCTAATCTTCTTGCTTCACATCACACTTGTATTTTATGGTAGATTGCACAAAATGTTCTTTGTGCTCCTGCAGTTGCGAGATTTTTTATTTTTAATGTGTATATTGCTGTTAACCTTACAGTCTCTACAAAATCTCATAGTTCATTGCAAAATGCAGTGTAATGCACTTCACCATTCAGATTAGATATGGGTGATTATAACACAATAATCGTGTGCATGTGCTATACATCTATATGATCAAGTCATTCTTTTTTAAATATTAAATGGCCTCTTGGGGCAAAAAGTAGGTTAATCAAAATAATACTGTCAAGTAGAGAGTACAGACCTTTTTATAAAAGAAAATTAAGTAGAACTGGTAATTATAACTGGTGTACAACCTTTCAATGTAGTCAATAAGAAAGTCAATTTGCTTAAAATAATGAGGTATTCTGGCATGAACAATCTGTTCATACTTTGTTCCCAAGAGCCTCCAGAGGGAATCAGAGCCCTAGCTGACATTTGATACTTTCTGTCAATTTATCAGCTCGGTGTCAGTCTGAGTTTGTAAGATGGTGGTAGGAGGATGCTTGGGGACTGATACAAAACTCGGAAAGCACAGTTTGTTTCTAGCGCCTGATCTTGTCCTTATTAAAAATAAATAAATCCCTCATATTTCCATCCAACCTCACTCCAAAATTGACTTAGGATATTTAGATATGGTATTAAACTAACAACAATAACTAGGGTAATAATAATAAAATATGCTTGCTATATTTGGAAGAGACAATGAGATCTTAAGCTTCAGGCTTCACTAGTGGAGATTCATTTGCAAACTAATAAGTATGGCAGAAAGCAAACTACCTCTAATTTGCCAGTTAGTTTTGAGGTCATTCCTGTGCTACTAGGAAAGGTGTCAAGTGCCAGTCTTAGTAAGACAAGGTACAGGATGGTCAATTTGCTGGCCAGTTCAGAACAGCATTTTCTATATTCAGCAGTTTCTATGGATGTAAGCCCAAATCACAGAGGCTGGAGTTCCTTTCTGCTGCCTTCCCTCCTTCCATATTCACTTTAGGAAGCTCTTATTGGAGGATAGAAACAAACAGCAAAGTAATCTGGGGAAGGCTCAGGGTCACAAAAGGCCACAGTTATGACAATTTTTTCTCCTGTTTTTGATACACTGCAGACACACAATGCGTAGAAATTCAGACTTCCCCCACAAATCAATGGTGCTCCATCACAAAACAGTATTATGATGAGAGTGGTCTGGAAAACAGGTATTTGTACATGTTCCACATAAGGGTCACAGATAATTAATGGCTTGTGGTTAATGAGAATTCATAATGATTCATGAAAATACTAGTTCATTAAGATGTTGGATTGCCTGTTCAAAGAATTTACAGAATCATCATCATATAGCCAGTCTTCAGATCACCAAAATCAATTTGTCAGATGAAGAGTGGCAGTTCTTTGTTTTTTGCCAAGACTGCTAAAGCAGCCCACCAGAATGATTGTCATTACTACTGAGCAAGACAAGTTGCTAAAGGAAGGGCAGTAGCTGGTCCACAATTTTACATCCTGTTCAGCTGGGGCCAGGTGAGAATGTCCAATTATCCTGTGCTGAGGAAGCTCACAGTAGAGACAAGACAAGCCATTGCCACCACCATTTTTTAAAAATGACCCCTGATGCCATGACTATAACACTAAAAAGGTAATGCTGCATTTCTTCAGTAATGTCAAATTCAAAAACAAACAAACAAACAAACTTCTTCAGTATTGGTGAACATACTGCCTTTCTCTTAAAGTATCAAAAAGCAGACAAACCTCAGCTATAACAAAAAATAAATAAAATAAAATAAAAAATCTGAAAAGACAGTAAGGTCATTTCTCATTTCAAAGGCTCTCTAGATAGCTGAGCAATTCAAGCAGGTACTCAGGAGTAAGGTAATTACATTTTGGGCTTCTTGCACACAGCCTTGCCCAAATATCCCAGCTGTTGCCAGCTTGCATGGAGCCCAGTTCAGGACAAGGGACCTGGGGAACAAGCAAAATAATTTTCACTAGTGCTATGTTAAAACTCCAAAAAAATCTGCCCATCTTCGCTTGGTCTCTGCAAATAAGCTGCAAATAAGTTTGCTTACCTTGCCAGAGCAGAAGGTAAAAGAATTTATTTGTATTTCCAGGGTTCCCCACAAGCAAACTGGGAAGGCTCAGTACATGCCAAACATCCCCAGGAATATGTAGAGCCATGCAAAATTGTGCTGCATCTTACCTTTTCTACATGGATGAATAAACTCTCTGTAAGATATCCCTTCATGAAATCATGAAATCACAGCCTTCCTGAGAGACATTTCTATGTATGTCCTGGGCTCAAATACGGATGCAATGTGTTCATTGAAATGGAAGTGCTCTGCACAGTCACTGCACCAAGAAATGTCCCTCAAGGAAGCTTTAAAAACACCTGATCCCTGGCATCATCTACCTTACCTTGAAGGGTTTGCTTTTCAGAAGGGTTTTTAATGTTTCTCAGGGGTGACTGTCATTCCAATCAAGGCCTCTAGCACTGCCTTTGGTTTGGTTAGCACTTTCCAAGTTCTTCACATTTTTATTTTGCAAGTTCTCTCCAAGAACACTCTTCAAGAACATTGCAACTGGTCTAGTAAGTGGCAATATCTATGGAACAAAGAGTTTCCTTTAAATAAAGGAACCAAAAAGTTCAAGAATTTCTAGAGCATATAAACTTTTATTACTATCTAAAATAAACAAGAAACAAGGAGAATTATAGAATCATTAAGGTTGGAAAAGACCTCCAAGATCTGTTCCAACCATCCCCATATCAATGTCACCCACTAAACTATGTCCCTAAGTGCCAGGTCCAAACTTCCCTTAAACACCCCCACAGATAGTGACTCTGCCACCTCCCTGGGCAACCCATTCCAATGCCTAACTACTCTTTCTGAAAAGAAATTTCTCCTAATTTCCAACCTGAACCTTCCCTGGAGAACTTCCCTACCACAAGGTTTTACAAAAACACACCTGACTCCTTTTCAAATAAAGGAATGTTTGTAGGCTGTGTACTTTTCTACAGTAAAGTAAAAGAAAGGAAAAAAACAAACAAACAAAAAAAAAACTTAAAGTGTTACTTTTTTTTTTTTTTTTTTTTTTTTTTTTTTTGTCTTTTAGCATTCTAACATTTCTTTCTGGATTGACCAAACATAGAAGGGATCAGTCAGCAACATCTTACATAACTACAAATATGAAAATGTAAAAAGACCTGATTTGTCAGATGATCCTTTTAAAGCTTTCCACATGAGAGAACAAGGGTTGGAGGTTGGACCCGATGACCTTGAGGTCTCTTCCAACCTAGAAAATTCTGTGATTCTGTGATTCTGTGATAAAATGACTTACGATGGCTAACAGAAATTTCTGGTGCTGCCAACAGTGTACATTGCTTCCACTGGAGCACAGAGAGCCAGTTATTTTTCTGTGTCACATTGTCCCATCAACAACAGCAGTCTGACCATCTCCTATGAAAACATGCTGTCAACCTACAGCAAGTCACACACACTCCCCTAATTAATTCCAAGGAGAGGCTGAAGTTTGACAGGAATTGATGTGAGAGTGGGAAATATTTCCTATGTTCACTACCATGGGAGGATTAAGAGAGAAAAGGTTAAACCTTCTCACTATTCTCACATGTCAAACACAGACCTTGAGTCCTTAAAAATGCAGAGTAAGTGATGGAATTATTTTCTACAAACACTTGCTCAGTTATTTTTAAGATTAACCCCATCTCTTGCTATGAAATTTCAAGGAGAAAGAAATGTTTTTTTTACATGAAACTGAAGTTACAGGGGAAATCTTCATGCAGTATACAACTGGTAGTGGATTCAGATTCCAGCAACTAATTTGGTGGTGTATTTATACTTGTAAGACAGTTTATGTGCAAACCTAAAAGGTGTGCACATAAACTTCAAATCCCTAGAAGGGATTCAAAAACTTCAAATCCCTAAAAGGGATTTGAAGACTTCTGGACAGCTTTTACCTCTTTTTGTACATACATATATAGCTGCTGATTGGGGGTTCTTTGATTCTGGAAAACTTCCTGAAAATGCCTTTAACGTGTTTGGTTCTTAACAGGCTATGGGTCTCCACTCATTGACATGGGGCCCCATTTAAGTTTCTCAGCTTGAGTACTGTAACTACTAATTGAAAAGTACAAGCTGCTCTTGAAAATGCTTACGGTGTAATTTACAAGAAAGAAAAGCAAAAAGGTTTTGTCTTTCATTATGTGGGTACAGCACAGAGTGGATTTTCTCTGACCACACAAGTGTTCCTGGATGTGCACAGACACAGGTAAAATATTGGTTTTAGCACCACCAAGTAAACTCCCTTTGTAGAGAGACAGTCAATACTTCCAAGAGTCTTAGCCTATTTTAGACAACTACATTTCATAAGTCTCCATCTAATCTCCACTGACTTCATGAAGCCTAGATTCTCATAGTTCTAACACCTCAGCTCAGAGATACACATTCACCTTAGTTAGAGGAACACCAATTCATGTTTCTGACCTGATATTTATCTAAGCTGTAAGACAAAAAATCTATTTTTTTCCTCTTGATAAAATTAGAATTTATTCTGTTCCCTTTGGGTGAGGGTTGTCTAGTCCTAAGGAAAAACACGGTTCAACCTGTTCACCTTACAAGGGAATTATTCATGCTGGTAGGTGTAACTGATTACAGACACACCAATCTTTGTGTGTTTTCAGGTCTTTTCCACACAGCAAAATTGCCCCTTGATAGCAAGCAGTCTGATTTCAGCCTTTTACTGATTTCAGCCTTCTACAACTTCCCTACTCTTTCCATTCCCAATATGTAACTTTCTGTGCAATTACCTACATGGAATTGTGACATTAGCTTACAAAATTTCGATGTCTGTTCATCCAGCTTTGTTGTTAATAACAGGTTAAGTGATTTCACTTGTCCACTTTGTGAGTGAGTACCAGAAAGCCCACATACCTATTCTCCATCTGGATGAGATGGAGTAATTCTCCATCTTATGCTTCTAACTGCCAGTGAACTCTGCCTCTTCATGGCATGATGAACACAGGCATTCAGTACTAAAAATCATTAACTACATCCACAATCCTCTCAACAAATGTCTTTCACTCTGCTAGATTTCATTGCTCAATTATAGCCCAGTCACTTATATTTTTCTATGCATCATCAGAGGCTTCTTATCATATGTGGCATTTGCTTATTAAGCTTAAGATTTTATTCCTAGGATTCAGGCAAGGGTTAACATCAATAGGAGTTGCACCCTCATCCTGAAGAAATGTCTTTCTGAAGCACAACTAAAATGATCATCTCCTGTTAGAAACTTGCCTCTTGAAGGAATGAAAGCAATTGTCAAATAAAAATGAAAACTTCCTAAATTTCCAGTTAAACTAACGTACCAGGCATGCATTAAACCAAGTAGCTGTAAAGCTAACTAAATCAAACTATTTCACTTTTCTTTTTTATAAAGAACACAGACTCCCCTTTGCATTTTCTATGCTGCCTGAATATTTAGTGTAGTCAAAATGCTGAAATACCCAGTGACTGATTTGTGAAACTGAAGATAACATACCAAAAAAAATATATATATATATATGAGCACATTTATCATGTTATCTTGAAATATCTCTTATAGATTTGTCAGTCATCATTGCTTCAAAGACACACTCACATTTACCACATTTCTTATGGAACTTAACACTGTGCTGAGTGGAAGAACTTTGACTTGTGTTGGACCACTGTAAAAAACAATATCAAAGCGCTGAACGTACTGCAATGGGAAATGCTTATTAATGTGTAGTTGAGGGGAGGAGTGAAAATGACCCATCTTAATGCTGTTGACAGCACATTTGTCTTGGTGTCTTATTGGTTTTAATTTGTCATCTGATAAATGTCCATTTATGTAATGGAGAGTTAAGTGCTCATTAGTTTACATTTAGCTTTGTGTCTAGAGTCAGGTCAGGCTGCTGAAACTGATGTTACATGAAAGCTATTAATAGTCACAAAAGGTTATTTCAATAAAAATAACTGAAAGGAAATATTGTATTTGTAACTGTTTAAATAAATTCATCATTTGAATGCTTGATTGACTCTAATGCCAACACTATTTTCTTACTGTTTTGTCAACAATATTTTCTTATTGTTTTTTGGAAAATGTCAAATTTCACCAAGATGTCAAATTTCTAAGATTTTTTACATAAAATGTTGATCAAATCAGTTTTTAGAAATATGAAGGTAAACCTATAACCTTTATTACGGACAAGCATAGTGAGTGCTGAAAAACATCTACATAAAATTATCAATTTATTGTGGTGGTGTATGGTCTCTAGCGCAAAACCACCTATCTTCTGTCTCTCATCTTCTCAATTATTATTTGTGTTTGCTCAGTATTTCAGTGGAGTTATAATTGCTATTTACAGTGAATAAGTTACAATAGAAGTTATTATTCTTAGGGCTTTTATCTGAGACCTGCTTTATCTGATGAACAGCAATAGATGCATAGACATCTGGTATAATCTAAATTCGTTCTTTGAGGTATCATAGATCTGGGGAGAATTTCCCTTCTGAAATGTTTGTAACTGTGAATATTTTGCTATCTTTCCCTAAATATCTTAATGAAATACACTCAACTATTTTCACTTTTTAGCATTGGGTGAGAAAGTGCATAAGATTAAATTATATAGAGAGCCGTAGCCTGGGCAGCCATAGAGCTATTTCTAAACCAGCCCTGCCAAGCACATCAGTTCTATACTCACCTATTAAAGCCACCAAATCTGTTAAGATCCAGTAAAATACCTTTGCCAACATCTCCTTGTAAAGTTTGGCTTCTTCCACCTTGCAACAAGTTATTACTTTGCTGTACACGTGAACTCTGACTTCTGCAGCTGAAGTTAAAATAACTTTAGTCACAAAGCCTTTTAAACACAGGAAGATATGGGAGAGCTTAGTGTGTGATGCGCAACGTTACCGACCCCTTAAAACAATACCTGTTATGCTTTAAAAGCAATCTTAGGCCAAGCTACATACTGACTTCGAAACCATTCTGCAGCTGTGTTAATCATATAGAAAAAGCCAGGATGCTTTTGTACAGGTCTGAAAGGTGAAAAATGAACAACAGGGACAATGAACTGCAGGGAGAGTTATTTTCCATGTATTTTTGAAAATCTAAGAAAGGTGTTTCATCCAAATGACCACTCCAGTTAGTACCATGCTGCTGAAATCCTAACCTCAGCTTTCTCTTTTATTGAACATGGTTGACATCTTTCATAAAGTACTTTGGTTTACACTGATGAAAAACACAGTGTAATAGCTACATGGTGCTATTTTATATCCCACAGGTCAGTGAGTACAATTTGTGCCTTATGCCACTAAGCCACGCTTAATGAGTATCTGTATTAGCTTTCAGATCTGGCCCTTTGACTTAATTTCTCTACTAGGGAGACCTTATTTTAGTTACAAGAGAAGCCAAAACTTCAAAAACAAGGAGGGAAGTCACAGGATGGTTATTAAGGATGGGGGGAAACATGAGAAATCAATAATCAATTCTTATGTTCTAGTTATGTGCATTACTTGATCTTGGTTGTTGGGTTGAAATAAGAGGGCTTGTTGTTTCTGTTTCTGTTTCTGCGGTGTTTTTTTTTGTTGTTGTTGTTTTGGTTTTTTTGTTTGTTTGTTTTGTTTGTTTGTTTGTTTGTTTGTTTTCTTTCAAAAGGTGGTGTCTATTATGCTTTTTTTTAATCTCTTCCTTCCTATTGGCCCTATAATAAGACTTTAATGGTCTTATCACATTTCATTCCTTCATTTTGCTCAAAATTGTTCATATTAGTTTTCAAACATTTCAATACATTTTAATCACTTCCTAAAACTGAGAAGGGTGTGATAGAAAACAGTTTTAATTTCAATTACAGCCTTAAACACATCAACTCCTAGCTGGTATCAGCAGTCTATTCATATATGCTTGCAAAAATGAATGTTTTTATTACTACCTTTGAGACAGGAATGGAAAAACTAGAGCTCAGAAATTTCCATAAATCCAAAGAGTTGAGATTTGAAGACAAGACTTCTGTCTGTTTTCTAGAGCAAGACTCCTCAGGCTTTCACCTGCTGTGCTGAACCTCTAAGTGTACAATATTCCTCAGAGAAACAACCCATGTCACCTCACCTCTTATCAAGTTTCAGTCTTTCAGTAATACTCACAATTTCATGAGAAGTCAGGACTTCTTCATAGAAAGTGGGGGGATCAGGTGAGGTTATATTTTTTGCTGAAACCAAAATGCAAAGCCATATTTTTCAATGAATGAAATCCTTGTCCATTTCTTTATAGCCAAAGTACTTAAGCTCAATTCTTTGTTATGGATTTACTTCTGATAGTTATGTGATATCATAAATGTAAGATATAATGAGATTTTTATAATTTTAAGACTGTATGGTTTACCTTGCAGTACTGTTATATTTCTTAGTGTCATTTGAGGTATTCACACCACCATCAAAGATTATAAAAATGTCATCTGGACAATCTGCACATAATTAAGTGGAATCGACCTGCACATAGTTATATGGAAAACTAGTAAACAACAAGTACACTGAAGTATTTGCAAACATCTTAATTTTTTTTTTTAGTTCAGAGACCTATAAGCAAACCTCACCCAGTCCATTAATTATATGTTGGCAAAATAAATTTGATTCTGCATCTCAAGTTCTTCTGACAAATATCAAAAAGTAACTAAACACTTGAGATACAACCTCCAACATCAAGTAATGGTTGTCTATAGAAGAGTTTTCTGTATTATTTAATATATGAACTGGGCAATTAGCTGGAAGTAAATAGTCATTCTCATTTTCCATGAACATGCAAACAGGGTGGTATCTCTTAAATCAAAAACTATTATTCCCAGCTGCAAAACATAAAATATTTTTTAAAGATCAGTTGAAAATGAAAGAAGTATCTCCAATAGTGAAGATGATCTTCTTAGAACATAAGTCATTTCAGACAGAAAATTCTCCATATTATGGATAGCAATAAAATACAGACCATATATAAATTTCACAGATTTGAATTAATATAAAAATAAGTAAAGCATCTGATAGAAGAGGATACTCAGAAGGATCAGAAAGTAATAGTGAACAGTGAGGTCTTTTAAATAACACATCGATTGCTGCAACATGGAAAATAGTCTCATGTAAAAAATAGAGATTGTAGCACAAAGGCAAGGCTAGACAAAGAAAGCAATTATGTTCTTATCAGCTGACAATTGCAAAAGGAGAAGTCAAGTGTAATATCATGTATTAGAAGGCAAAGTACCAAACATGAGGCCACAGCAATAATTTTTATTTCAGATGTGTAATTACATGAAGTTGTAAGACAACACAAAAAATGAAGTCTTTCCTACTGCCCCCCACTCTGCATCACCCTCCTCTCCCCCTCCCCCCCCCCCCCCCGTCCTTTTTTTTTTTTTTTTTTTCAGCTTTGTGATTAGTTATTGTTAAATCACTGTGTTTCTTTGGGTTCAATTCTGGATGGAAATAAGTTTAATCAACAGGTATGTTTCTCAGCTTTGCTCTGTAGAGGTCTGGTGTATTTATTAGCTTTCCCCTTATCCATGCAACAAACCAAAGAAAAGCAGAGAGCGATTCTAGTAAGAAAGATTCAGTCACTTTTAGTTGGATATAAGTTACTTCTTTTAGAATGAGAATTCCCATGATCTTTATTGGTAAAACAGGTTGCATACTTAGCTACAATTAGTTTAGTAAAAGCTTGTTATAGATTTTATTGTTCCTTATTCTATTCTCTTTGTTGAATAAGAAAGCTCCAGCCATAAAATCATCCATTTATCTTAAACTGAACTGATATCATGATGAATTAGCCCCTTATTGGCTGGCAACAATTAATATTTTGCCAATTACAATTGCTACCTTCAACTGTGATTGTTGAAGGACAATTCACAACCCAAAAAGAAATATAAATTAATCTTCAGAAAGCAATCCTAATAAAAAATGTTGTACAATGTGATATTTTTTGTTCATACTTTCTGTCTGGAAATAAAGCACTTATTTCCTCCTCCAAGCTTCCTGCTGTGCAACCTGCTAATCTGAGAGTTCCCATACAAATAACAGGTTTTCATTCAATATAGCAGTTTACATAGATATCAAAAATCTCCTTGACCAATTCACAAGGTATCTCTGACAGCTTCTCAAAGACTGATAAACAACCTGACATTTGTCTTTTCAAATGATGTAGGAGAACAAAATAATTATAAGCTATTAGAAAAAATTAAGTTTTTAGTAAAGCTTTTTAGCAAAGTATTAGTAATAGTGGATCAGGATAAACATTTTAATTACTTCAGCATGGATTGAATTCAAAGACATGATTTTAGAGGAAACTTGCATAAGGCGGTGATTGTAAACATGTAAAATAACCTAGAAATAACTGGAAAATTGCATCCATTCAGATAAAGTTGGGATTCAGGCCCCCATCTGTGGGTCCAAACAGCACCAGAAAAAAGGACAGTTTCTTAATCGCACCTAAATCAACACTGAACATATTGAGACCATACAATGCCACTGCACAAAATACAGTAACACTAAGGCCTTCAATTCTATGAAACAGCAAGGAAGTCTTTTGTGTGTGTGTGTGTTACTGTATTAATCCAGAGGCCAGTGACAAGGACAAGACCCCAAAGCACTAGTCTCAATACAAACATAGAGACTTCCTGGGTCACAAGTTTACAATCTAAATATATCTCTTGATTCTTGGAGGGCAGGGTAGAACTGTCTGCAGCTCAGTCTGGCTAGCACCGGTTTAGCATGTGCATCACATTCTTTTTTTTTTCCATTCTGTTTTCCTAGACCAATCAGAAAGGATCAACTAAGAAGCGCAGTTCAGGCAGAATAGACTTACTATTTTCATTTTCTTCTACATAAATAATGCAATGTTATTATGGAAAGAAATAGAAAAAGATTATCCTCTTTTTAGTTCCAGTCCCTGGATGAAGGCTGAAAAATATATTATTGTATTTTGCAATGTTACACTTGCAGAGAGAATTTGAATATCAATAAGCAGTGAGATTTTTAAATGGATATTTACATATAATATCACTGTATGTTTACATTTAATATCATATTGGATTTAATTTTATTATGTTCAAGAAAGCAATTGGGTGAAGAATAAACACTGTGGGATGTTATCTCATTGAAATGCAGAATCAATATGATAATCAAGTTGCTGATATAAACTCGTAAGAAAAAGCTTCTGACATTTCATCTAGGAACCCTAATTTTATATTTACAATGTGGTGTGAAACTATATACTGCAGTCTTATTGTTTAATTATGAAGATTACTCTCATATCTTTCTTTTTTTTTTCTAATTACTTTTACTCTCCTTTCAAATGATAGAAGACTAATACTAGCTTCTACCAAAAAGTCATGAAGCCTTTTTTTTTTTTTAAAAAAAAAAAAAGGTTTAATTAACAACTATAATGTGAATATGTTAAATAAAAGATCATCCAAAACCTATGCCATAATCCTTGTAAGAAGGATTTTTGTCTATGAGTTACAGCAATTAGTATGTATTTCCAATGTCCTAAACAAGTGTAAACTAGTGAAAGATATCAGTTTCCGTATACTTCATTTTCTTAGCTAAAATATATTCAGGCATAGTGACTAGTAAGTACAAGTTCAATGCTGTATTTTAGAAAAGTCATTTCTCTTCCCTATTTTTGCTATCATATGACTCATGTATTTAGTAAGTATGATCACTCTTTTCCATGTCTATGGCCAAATAAGCCTCCAGCATTTTAGGGGGTGGCATGGTATAACATGTTTACATTATCCTCTATTATGAATGTGGAAATATTTCATCTTTATGCTATTTAAGATGAAGCCATAGACCATATTTACCTAACTGATCATGTTTCACCATTTTGTAAGATGTCCAGTATATAGGTGCTATTTCAGTTGCATTGCTCATTACCACTGCAGTAATAAATCTGACATGTTAGGTCTGGCTGAGAGTTAACGTATGTAGTCATGTCACGAATTCCTTCCCATGACTGGGACAAGCTTCTTCACAATACCATAAAGTGTTTCCATGCAATCTAGTACTTCAATTGAGTTTTGAAACCTCACTTCACTAAGAGAATGACCACAACACATAGATAACTGTTCCTCAGAAACTGTTCCTCAGAAACTCCACAAAATAGGTTGACCTAAAGTTCACAACCAGCACCCATGGGTAGATTTATTGCATGACCTTCATAAGAGTGTAAGCATCATCCTTCGACATTCAGAGCCAACCAGTGGTGCTTGTGTGGGCAAAGTAGCAGAGCTGGGAACTTGCTGAGGCTTTGGGGCAGGGGGATTGCAGAATTGCACACAGTGAGCCTGGTAAATAGTCTGCTGTGGCAGGAGATGCTTTGTACCTTTAAAGGTCTGAGCACTGGCAGGACTACAAACCAAATGCTCTTATGTACTTACAGTATCACATTGGCTGAGACTGAAAGGGACCTCTGGAGCCCATCTGGTCCAACCCTTGCTCAAGCAGGGCCACCCAGAGCAGGGTGCCAAGCATCATGTCCAGATGGCTTGTGTAGATCTCCAGAGAGGAGATTCCACCACCTCTCTGGGCAACCTGTACCACTGCTCCATTACCCACACAACACAGAAGTGCTTTCTGATGTTCAGACAGAACCTCTTGTGGTCCAGTTTGTGCCCTCTGGCTCCATCTTCTTTGCACCCTTCCTTCAGGTGTTTACAGACACAGATGAGATCCCCCTGAACCTCTAGCTCTTCAGACTGAACAGTCCCAGCTCCCTCAGCCTCTCCTCATTAAAAAAAAAAAAAGTGCTCCAATCCCTTGATCATCTTGGTGTCCCTCGGGGCTGAGTACTTGCAGTATGTCCTTCTGTCTCTTGTACTGGGGAGCCCAGAACTGGACACAATACTCCAGGTGTGGCCTCACCAATGCTGAAAACCAACTTTGACCTGCCTGTGAATGTTCTGAGCAAATAGTCCACTCTCTCCTGAATAGCCCCTTCGGTCACTATTACACACAGGGCAGAAGTTTAACCCTGCTACAGACCAAGCAAAGATGACAGTGACAAACTGCCTTTCACATGTCCTCAGAAATGTGAGGACACCTCACGAAATATATTTCCCTGTCTGAATTAAACAAGCTTATCCTTTTGCAAACTGTTCTATAAAAAAGTTATGAGTTGAATGTCTCTAAAACTGATATATCATTAAAGCCTCTACAACATTCCTGGCATTGCCACTAGTAATTTTGTGAGTTAGGATTGATTGGGTCTCTATTCAAGAATAAAAAACAAGTGGTGTGCCAAGAATGTTGACAAGGAGTGATATGAATCCAGTCTTGTCTTGGTGTTACTGCTCTTGCCAGTCACTACCTTACTATTAAGATAAAGCAAGTTACCCTGGTGTGTAAGCTACTGATTGAAGGCTGGATAATGATTTCTGGATTTCTCACTGCAAGTGCAATATTGGAGAGAGTCTGGAAGAAGATGGATTGGCAAACTGGAAATTCACATTTTAGGATGTGCACATGAAAAGCAATTTAATGAATTTATATACCTGTTCATATATGTTCAGCTCCCTGTCTTTCATTGGCACAAATAAATGGCATATACTCTTCATAAATAGATGTTCATAAACATGCCATCTCTGCTTGTTTGTATGGCATTTTAGGCATGCAGAAATATTTAAACATAAAAAAGACATTACTTCTATTCTGAATTGTTCTGTTAGAGTGATATATATATCAATATTTGGGAAACATTGGTGTAGCTTACATATTGTATATCTGTAAACACTGTCTGCATATATGTGAAATTTATATGTGGACGATCCAATCCTTTAAAATATTTTGTTCTTGTAAGTGACATTTGGATCAGTCCTGATGAATATTTCTTCTCTAGATATAGCAGAATTTATTACATTTTTTTTTCCCTTGTTGGCTGTTTGATGAGTTCTGGTTACTACAAGCAAGAGCTGTGCAGGGGGAAAAGAGGTTATGAGATTCCAGAAATTTATGTGTTCCAAGTGAGAATGAAACTAACATTGTAAAGATTTTCTGAGAGAGACGGACAGACAGTCTTCATAGGAGAATAACAGGGAATTCTATTAGGGTGCTAAAATCTGATTCCTCTTATACTTAATTCAGACCAGGATTCTGAAGCTCAGTTTCCACACTTCAGGTTCACTCCCTAACCACCAAGCTATTGACAGTTTTGGAGTCACATTTGCTTTTACTTCTCTGAAAACTTCTTTCCTATCAAAACTGCTATGTGCTTCAACAACTAAACATTTTTTTTCACAAAAACTCCACAAGACTGCTTTTTCTTCAGTTGGATGTCTCCCAGGTTACTTCAGCTTCATCTTACAAGCTACCTGGTGGAACAAGGATGTTTTCAGTGTCCCACGTGTCTTTACAAAAAATATCAAACACAACAGAGCACGGACTGAGATAATATTTCTTGTCTCTATACTTTAAAACATACAGACCTTGTCACTGTTGCTGTCCTTTTGTATTCAATGGTCAGCAATAAGCACTTTAAAAGACTAATTCATCTAAACTCTTTTGCTTGGATAGAATTCTAGAGAGAATTCTGGGGGAAACACAGGACCATAGGAACAGTATTCCCCAAAAACACTCCCAGAATTCTTGCAGGATTCTTAACCCTTTACAGATATTTTTCGTGTTTTTATTGTCCTAAACATGTATATGTTGAGATATTTTTTCAGACTTTATAGACAATAAAATTATACTATATTCACTCAGAGGAGAAGCCTCTAAAGGTTTTCAATGTTAAGTATATACTGAGTTTAAAAAAAAAAAAAAAAGTGCACAGTTTGTATCTACATGACATAATTGTATCATATTACCCTGGAGAACTTCTGAAATAAAATAAAATAAAATAAAATAAAATAAAATAAAATAAAATAAAATAAAATATATTAAAAAACAAAACAAAAAAAAAACATAGAAACACAGCTATTTATTCTCCTACTTTATTATTTTGGGTAGAAACTGTTGCTCTTATTTTACGGTAAACAGACTATTGCTTTTTTTATTATTATTATTATTTTATTTTGTGAGCTTATACCCTGAATTACATAAAAATGGAGAATGTTTTTTGTTGTTGCTTTTGTTGTTTTTCAATATTATTAACTTTTTGTTGCTTTTCAATATTATCACACAACAATGAAATCAACACTGATTTCCTTATTAGTCTTGCACTAGGTAGGTGATAGAATAGTTCCTTCAGCTTTGTTCAACCTATCTGCAATAGGCTTTAGTGTCAGAGTTCACTTCTTAAAGCAGAGATAAAAAAGTGAATATACAATATCACATGAAAACAGAAATAACTAATACATTGTTGTCAGCTTTGATCATTAAGACAGCTTTTGGATTTATTTTATTAATTGATTTCATTAAAGGACTCTCCACTCTAATTTTTTCCAGTTTTTAATTGCTGTTTAATAGATTTCAGTCAAAACAATATTTTTAATTGTATTGCCAGAAATTTATATTTTGATGTGAAATTCAGAAAGGTAAATTAATACACTGTTTCCCTGTCATGTTTGGGTCTGCATTTCATAAAGTCTTATGTAGTCTCTGTTTACATTATATATAGCATACTTATATAAACCAGCATCCTCTACAGACCTCAAAATCCCTTGTAGAATATATGAAAGTAGCATTATCTCAATTTTTTACACTTGGAAATTTAGGCATAGAGGCTAATCTGAAGTTCTGTTTAGCATAAAAGCTTTTCATCCAGGGTTTTATATTAGCCACATCTCTCTAGTGTGTTAGTATATCTAAAGAATAATACATATATTATACACAGAACAGAAGATTTTTTTTTTCCTTTGTTGTATACATAAAAACTGAGGAATAAGGAAGAAAAGTGAGTTTGTTAAAGCTGGACAGATGACGTGTCCCAGAATGTACACCCAGCATCTTAAATGTCTCCTTCTCATCTAGTATGGAATCCTGGATTTATTCTTACCCTCTTGTTTAAACCAAGTGCTTTCCATTTACTTGTTAAATGCTAACAGATATCTTCAGATCTAAAAATCACTTTTGTTGTGAGGAGCTTATTGTCTGAATAGACGGTGTGAAATGGAATGTCCAAATCCACGTTCCACCTAAACTGGGACTAAGGCTTCAAAATACTTAAGCTGACTCAATGATCCAGTCTGCCTCTTTTCCAGGAGAGGATACCAGTAAGGATGTACACATTGACTAGATATCTCCTTACTCAGTACCTGACTTCAATTACCCAAATTCTCTCAGACACACTTGCTCTGTGGAGTTGGAAGACATCTCTCACTGCAGTTTTAATCTTATTCCTGTTTAGTCAATAATGTAGGCTGTGCCTACCCAGAGAAACCTCAAGGCTGGAAATGGACCAGTCCACAATAGTGTGAGTGCTACACAGCTTTGCATAATATTTGGATATGAAGCATTGTGGATGAGAATACCTTCTATTCCTCCAGTTACATTACTGTAAGAAAAAAAAAAAAAAAAAAAAAAAAAAGGTTGAAGTATCTTGGCTATCCTCTTTCAGCTGTATTTATTCAATTGCATATAATCTGATTTGCGCTTTGGTCCATTGCACTTATAGGCACTCAGTGATTTACCTTCAAGATATTCTCACTCAGAATACTCCAAAATCTCCAAACTGGCCATTCAAGTCTGGACCGAACTCTGCATTTTATGAAGCAACCATCTCTCCCCACTGAGAAGAACACTGAGAACAAGAACATTGGGTAGTAACTTAACTGAATTTATTTTCTTCTCTTCTCCACTTCCTTTTTTCCCCAGGTTGAGATTCTCAAATTTTAGTAAGACAATGTTAATATTTTACAGTGAAATCCTACTTTCAAATACCCATCATGAGACTCCAAAATCTCATGTTCCATCATCTGCTATTTTCTATTTTTTTTTTCTCCACTGACATTTCCTAATTTAATGATTTTGGAATAGCTGTTTTTAAAGATTTCTACCCAAGAGCCTTGAGTAAAATTTTGAAGGTGAGTGTGGTTAAGCATTCTCAGCCTGAGGGATTTTGAACCTATACCACAGAATACCCTAATTAGTCAGTTTTGGAGTATTCTGAGGAATGAAACATCAAAATGGGAAGTGATGAGAAAGCAAATCTCTTAGGCAGAGCTAGGAAATGCTAATAAGAAAGGACAAGAGGGACACAAACAGCTCAGAATTTGAAGGGGAAGAGCCCAAATTTGAAGCCAAGGGAGATGCGGAAAGGAGGAGGATCCCTGTTATCCAGTTCAGATTCCATTGATGTTTTCTGCTTATTTTGCTCCTTCTGAATTCAGAAGGAATATAATATACGAATATTTTACAATGCTTTTAATTTTCTGTTCAAACTACAGCCTTCTTTTTTTTTTTTTTTTTTTTTTTTTTATGTGCCATATCAACTTGTAATCTAGTGATCATGAAATTGTGGCAAATAAAATGTTAATGTAAAGTTTTATCTGTTTTTACACTGATTTTTATTAATCTAATATACTCATGTGCTGATGCCAAATAATAAAATATGTCAGTTTTTTATTGATTTACAGTGTGAATTATAAGATGTCACAACTTAAGTTTCTTCAGGGTGTGCAATAGTGCTTGAACTCAGTTTCATCATTCAGGATTAGTCATTAAGTTACTGAGATAATGCTAAAATTCCAGTCCCCCATATGTGCTGAACAACTTGTATAGAGTAATGCGTGGTGTAAATGAGGTAAAACCAGACCAAAGGCTGTAAATCTTCAGGAGCTTAGTATGCAGTTAGCAGCATGTAGGTCCATGAATGTGATTAACAGTCTCATGCAAGAAAGGCAGCTCCTCTAGCTGTCAAGACTTTCAGAAAGCAAAACCCAATTACACATAAACAGATCTTGAATTCTCCCTCTGGGCTTGTGTTTCTCTTAGCTATAGATTTTCATTCTTTCCTTTTTTTTTTTTTTTTTTTTTTTTTCAAATGTAATATTTAATACATCTAAAGGTTGCTATTTTATTGAGAAATTCAGACGATGTAATTCCCTGGGTGGCTTTCTTTGATCATATGTGGTACATTTTAAATTGAATATATTGACAGCCTATTATAACATGCTTTGTCTTGTAAATTAATTTTCAGTTAGTTTTTAATGTATGTCAGATACAGATTGTAATCACTTCTTGTGTTTGTGCTTTAATATTATGACTGCTTTTCTCATGAAAGGACAAAAACCTTCTAAAAACAGCTTAGGGCTACTTTCAAGTAAAGCATGTCATTTCATCTCAAAGGACATGAGTGTTAGGTCACTTGGGACAGAAATCATGTGTCTTAACTTGGCCATCTAAAAATTGCTTCTCTAAATCTGAACTAGACTTGTTCCCTGCATAGGCTACAGAAAGAAATTATTACCTGTAAAGAGGTATTAATTTTCTGCAAAATAGTTAATTTTGCTAGGAGAGATTAATAATAATTATATAATATAATAATAATATTTTTGCTAGGAGAGATGTCCAGTGATAGGACCTGCAGGAATGCTGTCAAGCTGAGGCAGGGGAGGTCTAGGCTAGACATCAGAAAGAGGTTCTTCACTGAGAGGATTGTCATACACTGGAACAGGCTCACCAGGGAAGTAGTCACTGCACCAGGCCTGTTGGAGTTCAATTGTTTGGACTGTGCACTTAGTCACATGGTCTGAATTTTTGGGTAGACCTGTGTGGGGTCAGGAGTTGGACTTGATGATCCTTATGGGTCCCAACTCGGGATATTCTATGATTCTATGATTCTATGAATTATCATCTGAAGGTGCCTATTTTTCTCTAGGAACTCCAGAGAAAGCCTATAGTCTAGTTCAGACCTGAACAACTCGCATTTTATACATGTCAAATATAATTCAGTTGCTTAAAATAGACTTACAGAGTCATTTGAGAAGCCCTCTGGTATCCAAGGCATGCACACAGGGTAGCACATATGACACAGGGTTTACAATAGGCCCAAAATCTTGCATAGTAGCAGTTAGAGACCAAGCAAGATAATCCACAAAATGTAATCAACGCTACACATCTATAAGAGGAGCTGAATCTTGCCTTCATTTTAGGTGACATGTATTCCACCTCAAGAGACTCTAGCAAATGGATGATGGAGTAAAGGATAACATTCACTCCCCACTGCTAATTTAAGGTTAATATGCTCTCTTTCAGTAAGACTGAGATTAAGATGCTGAAATTTAAATTTGACATATAGTTGTGTATTTGTGAGTTGGGTGGCTAAGCAAGCCCTCAAGACCACCAGTTGTAAAACAGTGGTTCACATTTACACACCTGTTGCAGATGGTGATGTTCAAGCATACCTTAGCCATTCACATGTACTGGTGGCTATAACACAGAACCTGTGACAACTATGAGAGACTTGTGCCCACCTGTCCTGGTAGCTGAAGAGCAGACAACACACTTGTGGCATCTCCACTAATCCTGATGCCAACACATACACACAGGAATGAAGGCCCTCTTGATACCGCTGATGGAGTCTAGATCATCATAGAGTAAATCCCACAAGAAATACCTGCATGTTGTCAGATTAATCACACCTCAGATAACTGATTTTATCAACTAGATCTCCATTGACTGTCTTGAAGGGTCTGGTAACTAATGCACATTTAGTTGCCTCACTCCAGAACTGAATCACACCCAATATCAAAACCTGATTGGACTTTGCTTTGTGTGACACAGGCTTCTCATCTAATACTCTCTAGACAAGTAGCCACAATTCTAAATGTGTTTTGTTTTTATCCATTGTCAATAATAGAAAAGGGAGAAGGGGACCAGGGATTCCTGTTTTAGTTGATAGTTGTTGTGATACCTCTGCTGAAAGCTGTAGGTCTAATCTCACTGTCTTCAAAAAGTTTACTAAATGAGGCAGCATTCTGTGCCTAAAATAGATTTCTGGCTGCAGAATGACTCAGAAAAATCACTTATCTCCATAGCACCTAAGAAACCAGTTGAATTCTGGCAACAATTTTAAAGGAAGTCTCTACTTAGCTGCTCAAGAGAACAGATTTAAAAGTAACTTAAATCACAGCCTCTATCTACACAAGTACTTATACTGAGTCTGGAGGGGCCTTTAAACTAGAAGACAGAGGCAGGATAAGGTCTAATAATTGCAGGCTGAAATCAAAAAGGTTCAAACTAGAAATAGAAGGAAACTCATTTATTTCTTAATTGTATAATGAGCTAACTTACTGGGACAAATTATTAAGTGTCATTGTAGTTCTTATATCAAGATCAGATGTCCTTGTAAAACATACATCTCATTTTAACAATATATAGCTGAGCTTGAGGCAGAAATCCCTGGATGAAGTATGGCCTGTGCAAAGGAGGAATTTAGACTAGACAGAGGTCGAACTAGTTAATCATAATGGTCTTCTCTGGCCTTACAATCTATGAACATATCAATTTCAAGAAATAGGCAAAATGATCATATGAAACTTAATTTTCTTAGGGTCTTTAACCCCAGCTTTTCTTTGTACACTAATTTCTACCCCTATTTGCTTTGTAAGAGACTGTAGCACCTTAACAAATAAAGCCAGGGTTTAACTTATCCCTTATTTGAAGTACTAGGATTTATATTCATTTGAAATAGTAGCCAAGCAGAGAGCAGTCACTTTCATATTTGCTTTCCCTAATATTTCATGGCAGAAAACTGAACTGCTGTTTTCAGTGAGACATGTTCTGTTTAGATCTAATACTGAAGTAGCATTGTAGGAAAAAAACTTTGTTTCACACCATCAATAGAGTCCTGCTTCTCCAGGTTTAGGTGGCAAAATAATATCTAGACAGCCCTGGAAACTTGTAACTATCCCACCCTCACCTTATAGAGAAATATTATATTGTAGGACAAAAAGTCTACCAAATGCTCAATTAACCATAAATAATACATAAAATGAGAGTACCCTTTAAAATTGAAGTGGCTAGGCATTTTAGCAGTTCTGGCCTCACTAGCTATGTTATTGTCTAAAAGAGTGATTTTGTCTTTAATGAGCAGTATCTTAGTGCCAGTGATCTAACGGACACAAGGAAACATATTAAAATGCATATATAATGGACATTACTGTTCTGTGAATTGTAAAGATGTGTGTCAACAAACTTCAACATGGACTTAGAACAGAACAGTGACTTGTGATGTATACAGAGGACAAAAATCACATGACAAGAACTGGAAACCTGAAGAATAACCTATATGTCTCTTTTTATGTGAGTTCTACATTAGAAAAGAGAAACTTACGCGCGCACACACACATATATATATATTATATAGATGCTGCCATTACCAATGTAAAAAGCTCTTACCAATGTATCAGCTTGGATAAATTGTGACCAGAAAGAAGAAAATTATCCTTTTTTTTTCTTCTTCTTCTTTCAAGCACCCTACAATCTGGTCCATTTCTATATGTGTAGTATTCTTTGTCAGCATCAGTAGACAGCATTTTGGAGTGTGGATGCATTGTGAAATCACTATGCATTATATTCATGGTTTTGGATACAGTACTTTTGAATTCGTGACTCTTGTGCTGCAGAATACTCAAGAATGATACTTTCCTATAATGGAAATGGGAATCCAAAAAGAGATATTTTTCACTGCATGTCTTTGATCTTAAAAGTATGTATATGAAGGAGTGAGAGAGTGCATTTGTCACTATAACCGCTCTTTATTTTCTAGTGAAAACTTGGATTTGAAGACAGTGCTTCATTTTCTGTTAAAGTCGGTGGTCATTTTAACCATGTAAAAACAGCAATACATCAATTTTCACTATGAACAGGAATAGATTGGGAAGAGAGCAATTATAATAATTTCTAATATTTTATTTCTTACAAAAATATAACCCAAATTCTTTACTTTCTTTTCCTGTAATTGTTGCCAGAAATGTGTATCTTTGTGTCTCCCTGGATTTGACCCACTGATATCATACTTCATTCAGAACAATTGGTAACAGGCTTTTACCAGTAGAAATATGCAATATCTAGGATTTGGGGGGACAGTGATAAACTGAACCATTCTTCACACATTTTAGCTTCCTTCTGTTAAGTAAGTCTTAAGTTCTTTGTGGGAGAGAATTTTTATTCTTTTTGTTCATTACAGACATTATGCAATCACCAATTTACCACTCTGCTGATTTCCCATATGCAGTTCTGGTCACCCAGATGTCTTCATGGTGGATGATCATGCAGAAATTAATTTTATCATGTGCAGTAGGCCTAAAATGAGATGAGTCAGATTTAGCTGCTTCAGACTTTCCTTTGCTGACAAATATTTTTATATTCAGTTGTTCTGTGGATTATTTCACATTATAAGGGCCCATCATTTAGAAAATACAAGTAGATCATGGAGAAGTAGCATCAGCATATAATAACTTTGTATTAGTTTCCTTATGTTTACTGAAATACACCTATTCAAATATTATTGAACAAAAAGGTGCATTTAACCATTCATTTTTCATTTATGCCTACATATAACTTAGTAGTTTATGGTAAGGATCTCAGGGGAGAGATGGTAATTTCATGCTAAACCTCCCCTTGAGGGCTAAGGGGAATTAGACTCCAAAACTGTGCCAGCACAGATTAACATTTTAGTTCTCACCAACACATTTGTATTCTGATGTCTAGCAAAGCTTTCAAGCCTGAATTCATACAAGTGTTTGGAGTCATAAGTCCCATGGAAATCAATGGGAACTAGTTGTCTAAATGCCTTATGGTTTTAAGTTTTATGAGCATACAGCTTTCAGGTTGTTTGGTTCTCATTGACCCCCCTAGACTTTATTTTTGTGCTTATAGCTGGGCAAATGGTAACAGTCTTTGTGTTAGACCAATATTTTTTTCTGCTCATTGCTTTTAATTTCTTTTTAATTGTTCCCTGTCAGTTATCACTACCCCTAAATTAAATATGGGTGGAAAAATATTTATAAAGAACTCCATCCATCATCAGAAAGACAGTTTTTAAAGGTAAGTCCACATGGTTTGCTGTGATACAGACCTAATAACTGGCTTTTCAACCTGCAATAAATATTCTTTTGCCTGTCCTCTTCTGATTGCTCCATAATTAACACTTGGGAGTCACAGATTTAACTATCTGACAGATATTTATTTAAAATACCTTCTGCTGCATATATTAACATTTCTCTATCTAGTTTTTTAAAGCAGCTTTGAGTCTTGCAATAAAATCAGATCCAGAGTTTGGTTGTATTAATAGCCTTGCATGGTGGTGGTATAGATCAATTTGGAAAAAGAGATGAATCAGTCATCTGCAATATAATTGTATGTGTTTACACTGTAGGAAAGTTTTTAGCATAAAAACGCAATAGAAACATATGACTCACATTAATATCACTTAAGCTGGATAAATTGTGTAAGGAAGTTTGGTGGAAATGAGGATTTAATGCTCTACACGTACACATACTGATAGCATATATTTATGAATTAGCTATATCTTTCTCCCTAACCTCTATAAGAAAGTAGAACTGAAAATAATTACTACATATTCAACTCCCCAGTCAATGAGTGAAACTCAGTCACTCAAAAAGAAGACCTAAGTGACCACATATGAGGTCAGTTTTATCATTAGTTCTGGCTATCTGAAGTGTCTCTCTACTAGAAGTCCAGAAACCAGTTGATAGAGCAGAATTTTCAGTTTCCCTTCCCTTCCCTTCCCTTCCCTTCCCTTCCCTTCCCTTCCCTTCCCTTCCCTTCCCTTCCCTTCCCTCTTTATGTCAGGATTCCCCTTTCATGGCTAACCCTATTGCTGTTTTACTCTCTATTTATTGCCTTCCAAATACCAAATAGCTAGTTGTGACCACAAATAAATGTACAGACATATGAAAACAGCTTTATTTAGCTATTGAAAGGTCCATGTAGTCTTATCTTGATGGCACTAAAGCCGTGTGATTGACAGTGCACCTTACAACTGTAACTTTGGGGATACCTGGCAAAGGCACAGTTTGAAAATAAAGCATGAACTTCTTCAATGGGATTTTGGAAGGCAGCTAGTGGATGCCACCACAACACTACTATTAATGTCAATAATGTTTTTGCAGTAACATTGCCCAAGCAGCTTTGAGCACTTCAAGCTGTGGCTGGCTGAGTACAGGTACCCCACTGGGATGGCTACTGAGGTCAGCACATGGGTGCCTGCTAGATGCACCCAATGCAGCGCAGGGCTCAGGAAATAAAGGAAATGTGTAAATATTTGTACTGTTCGTGCTTGCTAAGGGGTGTGATGCTAAGGCTGTAAACCCAGCCTAGATGTGCCTACATGAATCACTATAGGTTAATGCCATCCAAAAACATTTGTTCTTGTGTAGCAAACAGTATCAGGACAGTGACACCATTCTTTCATATCTGTCACATGGTGAATCTGATAGTGGGGCTGTAGGAGCCAAAATCGCAGCAGAACATAGATGAACCAGATAGAGAAAATACAAGTTACTGATGTGTCAAGGTGCACAAAACCTAATCTTGCTGATACTGGTCATTTTGCCTGTATCTATAGTGTAGTTAACTGGAAACTTAGCAATGGGTTTTATCTGTCCTTCATAACAAAATCTTCCTGAGCATGTCAGTTAAAAAGTTGTCAAATGTTAAACACTTCTTTTGCCAGAAAATTCTTTGTGTATATTCTTTGTGTGCATACACATGTAGGTGCACCTAAAATGGAAGCATCTCTTCTGCAGATATTCTAATGCTATTGTCATCACAAAAGTATCTGGGCACTTTCAAATCAGGCCTTAAAATCTGTGATGGAGATCTGCAATTCATAGCTCAACTTTTCCCAGGAAAGAACAGACTGTGAACTAGAGTGCATTGTTTTGAGAGGGTTTTATTTTGTTTGGGGTTTATTTTCAACATATAGGCTGAGGTCTGACAAGATGAACACTGTTTTCAAAAATAGCAAAGTTGCAGATGGAGGAAATGATTTGTTTATGGTACTCTCTATCAAAGAAGTGTCACAGATAGATGGGTTTTAGTCAAATATTAGAGTTTGCAACCAGTTCTCTGATTTAGCTGGGTAATAAGTATACTCAGGCAACAAGACAGCTTGCTGTTGGCTGCATATATCATGCTCAAAAGTACAGAGGAATCTCAACAAAGCCACTTGTAATTTACACTCTCCAAATTGGATACAGATCCACCTTTTTTTCCAGCAGTAGCCTAGAAATAACAAAGGTTTTGGGACAAATGCCTGGTTTTGGTTGAACATTTCTTGTTGTTGGCTATCTGCCACAACAAACACAGAGGGGATATAATAACAGTCATTTGGAGTTCTGTAAACCTTGTCATCTGAGGACCTCAGGATGCATTACAAGTGTTAATTAAAGCCTCACAACATCCATGTAACCATGCATAGCAGATTTCAGGTTGTTAGGCTCTCCCTGTGACCACTCTACTAACTCTATTGGTCTTGGGAGACTTCAGACTCTTCCACACCAGAGACACAAGCTGCATCACAGCTGCTGCACTGCCTACCCAAACACTAGCACTGTGGTTTCCACCCTAACTCTTTTAAGGCAAAATTAGGTAACATTTTCAGAGAAACAGAACCCCAAGACTGTAATTACAGCAGAGCTTTAAAACTTGTTAACCTGTGGTTTTGGGATAATGTTTTATTAGCAGCTTCAGAAATAGCAGCTTATAAAATCACTAAGGTCAGTACAGAAAGAAACAGTTCCTAAGTTCTGAAAAAGCACACAATACCTCCCCATATTGCTGACTCCAAACAATAAAAAATCATGAGTTCACTCCAATAAGTTCTTTCAAAAGTCTTTTTGTCTGTGAGCTTTTTGCTTCCTGCCCAGTTCCTGAAATATTAGAGTTCTAAAGTTCTTTGGGGTGGGAAAAGGATTTTCCCATAGCCATAAAGAAATGAAAACAGATATTCTTTTCAAGTCACATAAGTCAGTAAGCTAGGGAAAAATAAATAAATAAATATTGTAAGACTTGATAAAACCTTGAGAATTAGCAGTGTTACTTGCTTATATCTTTAGTATTATATTATTTTCTTTTAACAGTTTGGAAAATGCAATCAATGCCGAACTCTGTAGAAAGAGTTTTTTGTCTTATTGCATTCTAATAGGCATCTTGCAATATGTCTCAATATGCCTTGCATGATGATCTCAAGCAATATTCCATCTGAATGCTGTTTTCATTTTTTTCCCTCTTGTGCATATTTGTTTAATCAACTGAGTGAATGTAAATAAGTCCTACACTAAGCTTTCCTACACTAAGCTTTAGAGAGTTTTACGAGTGAGGATGTGGGACAACAGACAGGGAGCTTTGTCTTGTTACCTCCTGTTGGTGCAGTTTTCTGTTCTGATCATCATTGGTACAAATCCCAGTGAGTCACCCACGGGTACAAGTATCTCGTGTCAATAACAGTAAATATTCTCCAGCCAGCCTTCTAGAAGTGTTTCTTCACCTTGAAATATCAATGTACAGTGCTTTATGTCACCAACAGTACACCCTGAAAGACTGTTAACTCCCATCTACCTTGTGATTACAGCAGAAATCACACAGTGCTTTTAGTGTAGACTACCATATAGCATAGATACATAAGAGGTAGCCTTACAGTGATCATTTGGATGCTATAGCAGCCCCACCATGGTAGCCTGGAGCTTGTCTGCCTTGCTAAGAGATCCCTTCAAGCCATATTGCACATGTAAATAATAACAATATTTCTTCTGTGCTCAGAAGTCTGTGCAACCTAAGGGTGGTCTGAAATGGTTAGCTAGTATGCTTTGTAATTCAAGACATACAAATAGCAAACAGGATTTTCAGAAATTGGTTCCTCTGACATTGTTATGATGAATATATTTCAATAGTGCTACAAAAGGCAACTTTTTATTTTATATTTAGCCATAAACCACTAAAAATTGTATAGGCTAGGAGCAAATATTGCTTTTTTGTGTTATCTCTTGGTGATTGGCATGAAAGTTATGAAAGTCTCACTGGGTAACAAAACATAATACCTAAATATCTTGATTTGTTTTTAATGGCTAATATAATTTTCAACTCATGACATGATGTATTTTTAATTATGACGGGGAAGAGGCCTTCCAAACAGTCTTCAGCAATTTGCAAAAAAACTTTAGTTGCCAATGTTTTTGCCTGGAAATAAGATCTAAACCACTCTCTTATTCCATATGTCTGTTATATGACATCTAACATAATATTTGAACATTTCCCAGCCACATATCCAATAATATTACTAACTTTTGTTATGTATTTTGTGTTCAACACCCCCCTAAAATAAAGGTATATGCAGTAGAATGCTTGCTTTGCACTGTAAGTGTTCAGAAGATGTTTTATATAATACATTTATTAAAGAAAGCAAATTCAAAGAGACTTAAACTGCACGTGAAATTCTTCTTACTCCTGTAGAATTGTGATTCACAATTTTAGACACTACCTGGAACTCCACATACTTCACATATTTACCAACCATAGCTTCTCAGGCTTACTTCTTTATTGGTAATCACAGTCTTTCTTTTAGCATATTATTTGTTGCTCACTACCTTTTATATAATGTTTTTCAGGAAAACTAAGCAACTTCTAACTTTTTCTCCTAAATTAGCTCCAGATGTGCTTTTCATCATCATTTTCCCCACCCACTTTATCACAGGTCAATGGTAAAACCTCTTGCTCTCTCACTCTCATCTCACCCCTCCTTTTTTTCTCCTCCTGAACACTCTGAATGAACTACAAGACCCAGCTGCTGAAGACAATACCTACAATACATTGCTATATTCTAGGAAGTATTTAATGCAAACACACCTTTCTAGGTAGTTTAAAATGTCAAACTAATTTTACCAAACACAATTTGTGTGAAATATATGTGTGAAATATACCACCCACTGGAGTGGGAAGATCTGGGGACAGAATAAGAATCTGAAAAGCAGACCATTTGATTTTTTAGTACAAATTATTTTTACGATTTTTTATGATTTTTATTTTTAATGATTTTTTTTTTTTGTAGTTTTTGCCATTGTCTTTCATGATGTTCTCACAAGGAAGATTGGAAGAGAGAAACTGCAAAACTGTCTGAGTAATTCATCAAAAGTGGTTTGTTATCAAATAAGAAGTAGGTAGCAAGCAGTAGGTAGAAGTAGGTTTCTAGGAAGTTCAGCTCACAGATTGTGAGAGTCTCCACTGAAACCTCAACAAGGTAGTAAAGACTATATTTACTGAAACCGCAGACATCTCATAACCCAGAGGGATAAAAAGCACATCAAAGTCCAGTATAATATCTCAAAAAGTTGTGGTTCTTTGGCGAGTTTTAGATCTGGAAAGATCCCAAAGAGTGGTAATGAATATGTCTAAAAAATTTGCCCTGTGATGAAAGTTTATGAGATCTGGGTTTATTTAGCCTAAATATTTGAAGCAGAAGAGGAATAACATTTTTCCTGCTAATGCAAAATACACAATAAGGTATCACAGGCTTACACCACAACAAGAAGATTCATATTAGACATTGGAAGCAGCAAAGCAAAGCATTGGAAAAAGTTAGCAAGGAAAGGGGTAGAGTCTCCACCAGATTAGACAAGTATCTATCATGAAACATGTAAAGTGAAGGTGTTCCCAACTCAGAGAAAAGAGATGTCCCACTGACTTTTATGTTTCGTTGTCTCCAGTTCATTAGCGCTTGAGTTTCTATGAAACCTATACTTCATTTATTTTCACAGAAAGCCCATTAGGTAGGGAAATAAATGTTATTATTTCATTTATTGAAATGAAATAAATGAAATTAAATATCACTCTTGTTGACTTGCTTATGACCTTCTGTACATCAAAATCAGAAGCAAGAATTTGCAACTGGACTGCATCATTGTCCTGTGCTACATTTCATGTCCCAAGAGGAAAAATAAGCCAATTCATCTATTCTTGACCTAACACACTAACTTACAGGTTAGAAATACCATATATGAAATAATAGATTTATTAAGTACAGTCTGTAAAACAATATGTAGGTCTCCTGGTAACTTTACAGTGCATTTCAGCTTTGATCATAATTTAAAAGGCGACACTTACCTCTATTGTGACTGCTTTCCTTTCAAAGACATGTTTCTCCAGAAAAATGGGGTAAAATGTCTCTGAAGATAACAGTCATCAGGATACTACATTAATGCTATATTGACTCAGCCCTTCGTCATTCCAAGGCATATAAATTAAATTCCATGAAGGCAGGTATGGGATCAGAGCTTTCAAGGGAGGTATCTGTGTGCTCATTATCATCACTATTACTCCACGTGTCCCAGAAAGGCATCATTGTGGGACAAAGCACAGAAATATGAGACTTGGACAATCAGACTGATTTTCCTATCATGACCTTGGGCATCTAATTTTCCCTACCTGTGCCTCAATTTCTGCTTTTAGAAAATCAGAATAATGATACTTTGCACAATATATTAAGATCTGCAGATGAAAAACACTGCCTGAGGGACAGCTATTACTGTTGTTATTATCTATGTTTTACTTAGGCAAAATATTTTCCACCTTTAAATGCCAAGAGCTTACATCTTTAAACAGGTAACACAGTAGAAGTGGGAAACAGAAATCTTTAATTCCCATTCTAGGGAAATAGAGACACACAAATCAACCACGATAGCTAGATCAGAGATCCAATTTGCAAGTCAGTGACTTGAGCACAGGCTTTTCCAGGTGTTCTCCCTGGACATTAAAGATTCAGTGGCAGTTTTATGAGAGAGGATCTATGCCAATATCCATGGCTAGATTTTTTCCCTTCCTCTCAAATTATGTGGAAAATAGTTTGCTGATAGTTGGCTAGCCTGCCTGACACCCTAAAGGTGACCATATAGCAGTAAAGCAGCACAGATTGTACATACCCTTTCATCCTATAAAATAGCAACATTTTTTGCCTTCAATTTTTCCAGGCATTTAGTTGCAGCAGAAGGATAGACAGTATTTGCTGCAAGGTGTCAGGGGTTTGGAAAAGTCCCAGGGGCGAAGTATGCCAATTCTGAAGAGAAGAATTAATCAAATGTTGAAATTGGTTCAACATACTGGGACAAAAATACTCCCTGTTCTGCACTGCACCTTCCTTTCATTATCACTCTCTACAGAGAGACCAAGGGGCAAATCTGGCATAATGTAGTAATTGACAGTTTAACTGCTGTTACTACATTACACTCTAGACAAAACCTTTTCGTTTGGTTCCTCTTAGTTCTCATCATCCCTTTCTTTCTACCTTCCTTGCTTCTGAATTTCTTTTTCTGAACATTTTATTCACTGGAACTACTCTTCCTTTGACACACAGTGAGTTTCATTACTATTATCAAGCCATTTCCATCCACCAAAATGACCAGTGATAAAATAGCATCATTGACATTGATGTATCAAGATAACTTTCTCACTTCAACAGATTAATTAAAGATTGTGATATTTAGTTTTCCAGTTCACTGTTTCAGGCAGTTCATATATCTTAACCTATAACAGTTTAAATATTCTATATTTGCCTTGTGTGGAAGGCTACACTTTTCTTTGAATTCTTAGATCTTAGAGGACATATAAACATAACACTGGATCTTGTCCAGGAGCTTCAGATGGTTCTATCAGTGTTCGGAAAATATTTTATGAATGTTCTTACTAGAGGAAAGTGTGAATTGGACTATGTTTTCAATAGCATTTCCTGTGCACATGATCCATCAAAGGTTTTCAGTTTCAACTGCCATAGTAGTCTAAGACTCCTTTACATAATCTCCTTCTACTATCCAAGAATCAATGTCAAGTAGCAACTCCAATGTCAAGAAGAAACTCCAATGGTTTCCTGCATTAGCCAGAGTACTGCCCAGCTTTGCCTTCCCCAATACAAGGCAGACATGGATATACTGGTGTGAGCCCTTAGTCGTCATGAAGATGACTAAGTGACTGGATTATCTCTCATATGAGGAGAAAGCTGGGACTGTTCAACCTGGAGGGAGCTAGGCACTTCTCTGTTCTGCCCAGTGATAAGAGTCAATGGGCACAAGCTGAAATACAGGAAATTCAGTTTAAACATAAGTATGTGTTTGTTTGTTTGTGTTTTTGTTTTTTTGTTTGTTTACAGTGAATGTCACAGAACACTGGAACAGGCTGCCCAGAGAGTTGTGGTGTCTCCATCCTCACAGATAGTCAGACCCCAAATGAATATGGTCCTGAGCAACTGCTGTAGGTGACCAGGCTCTGAACAGGAAGGTTGGATGAGATAATCAGCAGTCCTTTCCAGCCTCAACCATCCTATGATTCAGTAACTCTGTGAAATGAGATGTTTTAGTGTGGGGAAAAATGGATATACTTTAACTGTCTCCCCTGGGAACCACTGTGCATTATCATATCATACAGGAGTAGTGGAGAAACAAAGACTTACAGGCTCTGAACACGAAAGGAAACTAGTTCCATGAGACCAGTGTCTGAAAGATACATCCTGAGAAATAGAGTTCAGCCCCTCATTATTGCAGGTCATTGTGATAGCTAATGCCTTTTCTAAGTGTCTTTGTTACAAACTAGATCCAAGCCTACCTATGAAGTCCTGATATTTCCAAGCTGAAAATGGGAACCCACTGGGGACACTTAGAATGATAGGCCAGATTCCCCATCTTCACAAAACGGTCTCTGAAGAAGGACGGCTTCCTATGTACATTCTGGTTGGGGGTGTACAGTGTGAGGAAGATTTCTTTACAGAATACCAGGTCAAACTGAAAAGCACATTAGAATTTGACTGTTTTATTAAAAATAAGTTATAAAAGAAAGAAAGCTGAAAAGCCAACAAAAGGAGCTCTAAGTCTAATAGCCTCTTTCTTGTGATAGATGGAACAAGTATTCAGGCCAGAGGACAGAAACTGGCATTTCACTGTAAAATGTTATGTGGACATCCAATGTAATTTCTTTCAGGTCCACTAAATAAATAAATAAATAAATAAATAAATAAAATTTGAAATTAGAAAAATAACAGGAAGGGGTAAAGAAATTTAAATGTTGTTAATAAAACAATGCTGCAGTTTAGATGTTCTTTACAAAATTGTGCCCAGTATCTACTGTCTCATGATAAATAGGAGTGGTATCGTGTGACACTTATGAACAATGGGTGAAATGGATATTAGAAAAATCTCATTTATCTTCTGCTTTATTTCTTGATAGAGGTCCTTGTCACCATGGCTATTATGTGACTAGCCCTAGAAAGGCCACCTCATTAGTTTTCTTTATCAAGATAACAAGGTCTCCTTTAAAGGAGAAGCACTTATATTTTTGATTCAAATAGAAAATAGACTATTGTGTGACTGTGTTGCTACCTCTGTTTTCAATGCTTAAATATGTAGGTTATGTCTATAGCTATAATTCAGATGAAATTAACACCCCTGTGATGAAGAAGGTATCCCTGGAAAAGAAATATAAAAGTGAAATTTAATGTGTGTATGCATACATTTGCCTCTTCCATTTCTTTCATGCATATGACATTTCTAAAATAAACAAATATATACTAAGAAAAAAAAAATAAAAGAAAGCAACTTTCTGTAAATTCTGTAAATCTATTTTCCCCTTTGTCTCTTCCACTCACAAATACATCTTCCTCTTGTCTGACAACCACTTTGAAAATTTTCCTCTGTTGCCACCAAAGCAACCATGTGAGTGTCAACAAATCAGTAATGATTTAGAATATGTCAAAAGAAATTCAACTTTTTTGTCTCATTTCAAAAATCTTAATGACAAGTAGATAAAGTTGGACAACACCATCTCTATTGGTTTTCTCTGAGTTTTGATGCCTATTTTTCACAGAATGAAAGAGTTTGCTTCCCTTCTGCAACAGGCAAGACAGGGGAAGAGTAGCATTATTGCTGCAAGACCTGATAGTGCCAAATAGTTGCATTAGCCATGTCTAGCTTTATGCATAATTAAGAATATTTGGGATTTGGGTGGTATAGAAGATCAATGATTACAAAATGTTATTTTTTTAATCTGCTCTGAATTATGATATAATAGTAATTAACTCTCAGAATACACTACTAGCTTTAAATAGGTGATTAAATGTACTCTCATTGATAATTTACTAGAGAAGAGCCTTAGAGGTAAGAGGACACCAAATTGATCTGACAATACTATTAGCTTACTGTATAAATCACAGTGACTCATTTCATTGCATTTTAAATGAAGATAAAATATTAAAATGCAAAGAAGAAAAAAAAAAAAAAACAATTACAACATTAAATTTAGTAATTTTAAGACATAAGATCAGAAAATAGAAAGCTAAGACTCTTTTAGTAGTAATGTATATCAAATATATGTTTTCAGTGATCCACCTAAGTGATAGATGTTGTATCTGAACCCATTAAAAATACCCTACAGTTATGTGCCAACTACATTTGCTAGACACACGGAGTCAGAAATTTCTGTTTGTCTTATATTTACAGTTCTGAATATGACCAAATAGTAATGAGAGTTTTGGCTTTTCCTTGAGGTTGTTTCATGACTGACTGCAAGCCTTCTGTGAGTAGTTTGTCCATGTGTTATGTCCACTAAAGAAATGGAGCGGTCGTGTTCCAGAAGCTCTCTGTGAAAGCACCAACAAGAAAGTATAGATTCCACTTCAAACAACTTGCTAGTACATTGTTTGAGTTAAGAGATGCAGAAAGAGTTCAGCAAAAGATAAAATATATCATTATGTTGGATGAATGGTCGTTGACCGTATGCATCTCTCCTGCTTGAAGAAAACAACCCCTAAAGAAAGATATATTTAAACTGATTGAATAAACCACCAATGCAGCATTCTTTGATGAGCTACTTTCATCTGGATTGAACTTGTGTTCCTTTAATGTTGGTATTTAGAGGAGTCTAAATTTCAGAGTTATCAGTGATTTTCTTTTTGGAATTTCTCAGTGCTTAGGAAATAAAGGTGACTGAGATAGGAATGGAAAATGAACACTATCTCTTCTTTTCTCAGTCTGTTCCTACCTTTCTTTCAAATTTCTACTTTAGGAGCTCCTTTTATTTTAGAGTCCTTGAAAGTTACATTCCTATTCCATTGGAGCACAATCTTTCCACTCCTGAATAAGCTTTGTGTCATAAAGAACTCTATCACATCACTAATATGTGTAACATTTGTTATTATATTGTGTAGGTCAGCAAGTCATTAGTAAAGGATTCATTTGAGCTAAAGAAATCAAAGAAGCACCTGAACTTACAATATTTTTTCTTTCCTAAATTAAATAGTCTACTGGGACTCTGAACACTAGTGTTCAGGCCAACATCACAACACCAGAGAAAGAAGAGAGATAGTGCAAGTCTGTTGGAACTGTGTCTAAATGGACCAAGCAAAGTGGGGAAAAAAAGCTGGGAAAATGCAATACAGATGTGGGAAAATAGCCTAAATGTGCATAGAGTACAGCTACATGTTGACAAAGCTAGGAATAGCTTAGCTCCACAGAGTCCCAGTTCTGGGCGTAATCTAGCAAGTTTGGTGGGTGCTCATACTGGGAACCAATCCAATTTGTTGATCTTTCATAAACCAGTCTAGAATTAAATATGAATAAATACCATTCTGGGTTTAAAAGACACTTGTTTGAAATATTAATGTGCTCGGAGACAGGGAAAATATTTTAAATGTTGTTACCTAGTGTTGCATATATCGATCACCCCCGTTGGTCTGGGCAACGATCACATGGAGATAAACCTGAGAGATAAACCATAGCCACTCGTTACATAACAAATCTTTATCTATTTACCTCTCAGAACATTAGATCGATCTGCTCCGAACTTTGGTCTTTTCACAATCATAAGTATTATTGTTTCCCATTCATAGCAACTGCAGAAATAGCAGGGATACTGCTGATGGAAAGACCGTGACCTTACTTATTACACCACCTGTGTACTCTTGAGATCCCTATAATTGAAACATTACATGTTGACTCACCTTTTTCTTATGATGTATTGTAACTTCTCAAGGCTAGAGTATTCAATCGTGGATTTTCAGAGTTGTACCAGTGAAACAGATTTTAAATCTATTCTACTCTGAGAGAAGCTGATCCTCCTCAAGAAACTCTCCATCTTTCCCAGATATTTTATTCCATTAAAACCAGAGTTTTAAATAATTCCTTTCTGTCTTATTGTCCAGCTTATTCTAGAATCACATTTTACTACAAGGTTTTCAATTAGCCATTAGGGAAGGATTCAAAAGTGTAGGTGGGCCATTCTAGAATAACAACGCTGCAATCTTTGTTCAAAGGGATTCAAAACTGCCTCAAAGGTCACTCTACCTTTCTTCCAACACACATAGATATAAACATATCCTCCCACTACTATTGCACTTGCAAATGTTATCCCCTCTGTTTCACTTCTCTCATGCAAAACATCTCATGTAGCAGCTACCTTCATCCCCTCTATGCAAATCTCTCCCCAAAACAGGGAATGAAGAAAGTGTCTAAAAGTGCTCATCTGCCAGTGGACATACACTTGCAGAGATAATCTGTGCCATTTGTGTCCCCAGGAGATACCTCCTGACAGGAGGCAGTCATCATATGTATATTGTCCTCCAGAACAGTCACCCAATGATTTAATGTGAATGACAGAGCTGGAACTGTAGCCTAATAAAACCTATTAATCCTGTGGGGTGAAATCAATATGGAGAGCAAATTTGTTTCCAGCTTGACTAACATGCTTGCATATATTTTTGAGTTTTGGCCCTTGTCCTATCAGATGCTTGAAGGATGCCAATAGCCAAAAGACATTTCTCCCAGTTAACTCCATGAATGTTTTTCATTTATTGGGGCTTGCTGTAGCAAGCTGGGAAGTAAAGGAGTATTGAGTATGGCTCATCTATCTCCAACAGCTTCCCACTCTCAGGGGAAATGAGCTCTCTTTGCTAGCAGAAAACTCAGTGATTAATGCATTTTCATCCTTACATTTTCATCCCTTTCAACAGTAGCCAAAGGGGGGAGGTGTTTTAAGGACAGTTGTTTCTCTAGCTGTAGAAAATGCATTCCCTCTAAACTGATACATAAAATAGTCCCAACGATAACCAAGTGATGTTTTAGAGCTTCTGATCACCCTGGCCTTTTTTTTTTTTTCATCACTTTATGCTAGTTAATTACTTGCACTCTACTGAAAAGCACATCACCTTCTGTAGGAATAGCTGGGGAAATATGTTATAAGAAATTATGGAGAAAGCTACTTACAGGTTAGAAAACACAGCTGAAATATTCCTAGATTTTGGAAAGCTTGTTCATCTGGTAACTGGAGATCTCATTAAAAAAGAAAAATGAATCATTGAAAATTGAGCATCTGGAAGCACTAGTGTTTCTAGGCTGATGTGATTTTTGTCCTGTCCTTCCTTACACAAAATCTCCCTATTGCAACTATAGCACCTTCTGGTCAGTACTGTTGAAGGTTTCTAGAGACTTTCCAAAGACTTTTCAATGAGAGACTAATCAATGAAAAGTGCTGTGGAAGAACTGAACCCAATTCTTAGCTCTAACAACCGCTGAACAGGTAAAAGGGCACAAGTTCTACTTCCTCAAATATACTTAGGTACCTAGCATCTACTAGTTCCACAGTGAGTTATTCAAGAATCTAACTTCAATGATTGCACTCTAGATCTCTTTATGACAAATGGGATGCTGTTATAGATTTTAAACTCTTTGAAACCTACTAAGGTAGTAGTAAGGATTTATTATTGACAATGGTTCTGAGTGACAATGGTTCAATTTAAATAATTTCTTGAAGAACTCATTTATTTTTAAGAGGCAACACATCCTTCCTTACCTAAAGTTCTTGGCATCATATCCAGCTTCTTTTCTCTTAATAGAAAGCTGTTCCAGAACACTGCCTCTATATTGTAGGTATTTTAAATAATGTCTTCTGAAAGACATGAAAATTATGAAAATTATGTTTGGCTTTGGTTACTAGAGAAGTTAACATAAGCTACTTAGATTACTATTATAAAAATGTTATTCAAATGTTTTTATTTATTTAAGTCTATACTGAGAGCTTGATCATGAATGGCTTTTGATCTTCAAGTTCTTCTTGACCTCATAATCCTTTGGTTTAAATTCTTAAGGGAAAATGAATGCTCATTAAATAAATCATGCTCTGTATAGAAATATTTTTTCATTTTTTGCATAATGAAAGACTAGTCTTCCTGTTATGCACTGCTTACTTCTTTCAATGAAACATTTCTTCACATCCAAAAAAATATAAAGCCTTGAATCTGGAAGGTCTGGAGTCTGACAACGTGTTAAAATACTTCCACTGGAGTAACTTAAAATAGGATGTACAAATTCCTACTTATTCTTTCAACCAGATTGTAAAAGAATTGCAAAGGGTAAAACCCACCCTACTCCTTTTGCTGGTCTATGTATAATTGCCTACTTGGTTTCTACTGAAAATAAATAAATACTAAGAATAAGTCCCAGAAAGTATCAGAGAAATCCACTCTCTACTGAAGAGACAGCAAAGAATTTCAAATTTTGAAGAATACTCTGCCACCACAGTAGCAAAACCTGACTCAGGAAAAGGAATCTAGCACTGTACCATGGAATTGCAAATGTAGCTCACCCTACCAAATGTGGCTCATTTCATCCTCTAGAGTTTAACCGAGTTACCAAGTAAAGTAAGCAAGTTGCTGTTATTGATGAAGTTAATAGTGCTGGTGTTACTAGTTAATCAGTAGAGAACCCTGTATTTCAGCTAACCTAGTGTTCATTCTTACAGATTATTATACTCAGAAGTATTATGGTCTGCAGTCATCAGCTGATGGTAATTATGGAATCAATATTTTAGATGAAAGAGAGATGGAGATTGAGTGGATTGAGCAAGGTCACTGTGATCCCCAAATGATTTGGGGATTACATTACCCAATTCCCATCTCATCTCCAAAGCATATTTATCTGCATAGTGTATTCTTCCTTTCAAGACACAAGCCACAAACATTACTGTGAAACTTTTCTTTTACTATGGGAGTGTGGTGGTGTACTGCTACCCTCTGCTGGAACAGACATGGACCAAGCAATTTCTCCACTTCCCCCATGTTTGTTTTGAAAGAACACTATGAATTGCATCATATTTTCTTGTCAGGTATTTAAAAAATAAGACATGTGAATGTTAATTTAATATTGTACTTTAAAAAAAAAAAAAAAAGTGGAAATGGGAGTTTTCTTGTGTGTTTGTAATAAATTTTATTATAAAACTAATATAATTGTCAAAGGTGAATTTTCCTGGGATGAGATCAGGGAGTTTTGGTGTTATTGGTTGCAGAGTGTAGACATCTGGGAATTCCTTGGTTGCTTCAAATTTTTCAAGTATTGTGAGGGCACTTAAACAAACTTCAAATTATGACTCTTTTCAACACATCTAAACCCCACCAAAGAGCAGATAACAGCAGAAAGAGACACTAGGCCAGCAACTGTTCTTTCTTTGCATTAGCCAAGTACTTGGTATTACTCACACTATAAAACAGAAATTTCTGCTTTGTTACAGTTGAATCAAAGTATTTTGAGTTATAAAAGCAAAAAAATGAAATAATAATTAAAAAAAAGACAGTGATAAATCATTTAAAAAAGATCAAGAGATCAAGATTTTTGCCTATATGCTTGTTCTAAAGAGGAACAATAAGTTCCATGCTTACAAATCACACTGGGTACCTCCATTTCTTCTTTCCCTGTTTAAATGGACTGCTTTCAGGGAAATTATGCTCATTCTTTTCTGACTACCAGGCTTTTCAAAAATTTTTAAACCCAAAACCAAGAGACTGAAAATATCCAGTCCCCTCTGAAAACTTGGGTTTATTTTTTATTTTTCCATCGTCACTAATGCACAGAATGAGTCCATTTTCCCTGAGATAAAAAAAAAAAAAAAAAAAAAAAAAAAAAAAAAAAAAAAGGAGCTATTAAGATGGAATTCTGACCATATGGGAGTTACAAGAAGGTCTCAGAGCAGAAATATTCTATCACGTTAATTGATTACTGCAATATGTTGCACATGAGGAGATGAGGAGAAGGAAGGAAAAAGAATGTTATAAAGATGTTCCAGCAGGTCTCGTCTTTGAGTAATGCAGATCATTGAGGATTTATTGCCCAAGAATTTAATGCTTTTATTCACATTTGGCTCTGATTTAAGGATCTGATCCAGACTCTACAAGCAAATGGTAGACAAAACCTTGACTGTACTTGAGAGAGTTTCTTTACAAAATGAAGTTAACTATTACAAACAATACTTAGTTTATCCAGGAAAATCAGGTCTTTGCAGCTAGCAGTCTGCAGCTGCTGCATAGCACTGATTTAAATGATAGCATGACATGCACTGTTACAGTTTCATGATCAAAACCCAAATAAGACCACCAAAGTTTTCTTAATGACAGTATCTGATAACTTGGGTTTGTGTTAGATAAGCAAAAATAGAGGACATTAGCATGGGTAATCACCTACTTGTAATGTATTGTTCACATTTATTCATAATCCAGACAGTGTGTATTGTTATTTCTGTTCAAAAAATAAAAATAAAATAAATAAAAACCTTCATTCTCTGTATTTGATCTTTAGCTGTACACATCCAAAAATATCAAAATGAATATAACTATAGTGTAAGCAAAGGCAGAACATAAAAGTTTGGACAAGAAGTTGTACCACAAGTTAAAAGATGGGTTAAAGTTGAGGCTTGGTATTTCATCATCTTCTCTAATAATTTGGAATTTAAAGTCAGTTCAAATTACTATCATGAGACAGTTTTCAATAAAATCAGGGTGACTGGACTTATGAGCCATCTGTGCCATATAATGAAGCTTAACTGAATTGCTGTGGTCAAAGTACTGAATTAAAGGGAGTCAGGAGGAGGACAAGCGAGGAGAGAAGTATAGCCTCTAAAACCTCTATAAATCTAGCCTCCCTCCTTCCTGCTGCCATCATTAGAATCCTACTCTGCCACTGAATAATCTCAGGTACGGCTTTAGCATTTGACAAATGAAGGCAATTTGAGGATTTTATACTTGTGGATACATTGTAAGACTTACTGTGTGACTTAAAAGCATTTTTCTTGTAAATCAAATATTACCTTGGAAAATAACAATACTGGGAAATGAAACCAGTGAGGTGCCACTCAAGACTGCAGTTCTGCCTTAATCATGTTGCTCTCTGAGAATTTGAAGCTTTTAATCATGCCAGGCTGCCACGTTTTGGGTTAAAATTCATGGGAATTTGCGGATATTATTTTGACCACTGGAGAGATCACTTACTAATACAACAGGGACTCTATTGAAGTCATGGAAATTTTTTGCATTATTATTTTTTGAATGGACTACAATGACTGCCATGTTCAGAGCTACCTGAATCTATGCACGACAAAGTTAATGAAAAACAGGTTTAATTTGCAATAATTTTGACTCTTCTTCTGAATTTTGTTTGTGTGCTATGCATTCACTACTGATTCAGAATAAAAACAGCATACTTTGAATGCTGGGTATCTTCATAGTAACAGCCTGTGTCAATTTTTGAATTCATATTCTAACTTTGAATTAATAACTGTATAAATGAATTCTTACATCTATGTTTCTTTCAGTATCTGATCAAGACCAGTGTGATCTTATGACAGGACACAGAACGTTTAACTACTTAGAGTTTCATTCAATGAGTCTATTATTTAACTTTCAGATGAATTATCAGATAAACACCTATGAGATAGCAGTCCAAAATATAAATCATCAGAAACTAGTCTTATTTTGTTTTTCTCTTAGGTTTAAGGACAAACCTAAGGCTGGCAACACACATCAAGGATAATTTCTGTCTCCCTTCCCTTCTATTCATGTATGCAGTTATATAGTATTCAGAAGGTTCGGAAACCTATAAGGCAGATAATATATATAGAAAAACATTATAGATATGAAACCAAACAAGTTTCAAAAATTGTATCTACTAGTTGCTAGTGCACATAAACACTGAGAAGATATGCTTTAATTTTATGACCATGTAAGTCTGATTTTATGGAATACATTGCATGAGAGTTTAAGCTTTTGAATATTCTTTCAGCAGTAATATTCCTCCTGTTGACAAATCTTTTAAACACCTTATGCAAACATCACTTTATGCAAATTAGATTTTCAGAGGTGCCATGTGAGAACACATGCACTAGATCCAAATCCACAAGAATGCCAGGGATAAATGCATGTTGCCAAGTCATGGGCAGATCAGAACAGTTTTTAAAAATCAGTCTTCCTAGAATGTAGATTCATTTCTTTATAACATTACTTTCCAGACAGATTTATTTCTGAGTATCGTGTTTTGAGTTCATCCTAGTTTGTATTTCTGAATCCAACACTGTCAGACAGATATTTGAAAAGCCATCTTATTTCCCAGACACTTAAATTAACCTACTCATGGATATACATGGCTTGTAAAGATACTTCCATATACCAATCTTAATGAGATTTTGCTCTCCAGCCTTCTAGTTACAGGCAAAACAATCCGATTTTGTGAATCCAGTGTGTATGCTTTTAATCTGAAATAGTCTTGAGCATTTCTGTCTCTCACTTTTGCACCTGAGAAATATTTTTTTTTTACAGAAAAAAAAAAATGCAATAAAAATATTTTAACATTACTTAATTTTCTGAACCTCATGTGGTTTCACTTGTGAGTGAGCAAAGACATCTTACTAAAGTTCCAGTCAAGCAAACAGAGCTTTCCAGAAAAAAAAATACCTAAATGTTAACAGCAGTTGCATCCAAAACATACCCCAGTTAATATGGAACAGAGAATATATAAGCTGTTTCTGGTGCCAATACAATGCCAAACAACAAAGCATATTTTATTTTTCTCTCAAGGTGTTGAAATTGTTAAATTAACCAAATTCAATTAGTTAAGTAAAGTATACAGGACTATATCACCATAATTGTAGTTGCTTAACCTTTAACTGCTATCAATTTTTAGAGCTATAAAGTTGCTTATATATAGCCTGAGAGCTCATCTTCAGACTCCCTAGGTGCGTGTTATAGATGTGCTTACACAACTGGAAGTGCTTCAGCAACTACAGTCAGCTGACACGCATCTTGTCAGCTGACACATGTTATATGACCTTCTGCAAGCTTTACTCTTATTCCATTTGCAAACCAGAGCATATAGTCTTAAATCAACATTGGGATGGTTTAATACATTTTACTTTGCGTTTACAAGAGGTAGGAATGTACTTAGTGTTGCACTCAGTGGAAGTTTATCAAAGAACTGACATTTACAGTGAACAACATCATATGAGCCCCAGACTAGATGACTTCCAGAGGTTCCTCCCTCCCATCTCCCATCCTATTCTTTTTTTTTTTTTTTTGAGGGGGGAGTGGGGGGGATTCTATGAATTATGTGATTTAATGACTGAATTGCATTGAAGATTGCAAATAGTGAACTTTAACATACAAAGAAAGTAACCAGAGAAATTCAGATGGAATAACCACTGTGTTGATGTAATGCCTCTCACATGTAGGAACTCTTATTTGGAACGAAAGGGATTTCATTTATTAATGAATATTAGTACATACAATATTCAATTACTAATTAATAAGGTGCCCACGCCAAAGCATTATATGCAAATATCTGTAGCCCAGGCTCACTAACCAGTTATGTCTCTGAACCGCATGTAGCTCTTAGTGCTGCAAAAGAAAGACTTAAAACTTACCTGATAGATTGTTAAAGAAGGAGGTGTGGGAATGGAAATATTATAAGATTCACTGGTATGGTAGAGGCTATAGGGAGGTACATTATAGCCCCAAGCTTTATGTCTTTAAAGGTCCTGATTTGTTATTGGAAAAATTATATTTTACAATAACATGTTGCTTTTTCGTCCCAGACCATTGGCCTCATCCAGTTCTGAGCAAAAGCTTGACCTTTCCTAAACTAAGACAGACTAACCAAAAGTTGGATTTTCTAGTTATAGAAAGAGTAGCAAGCTTCAAAAAGACAAACCAGGAAACCAAAAATGATTAAGAGCATTTAGTCTCAGTCCTGTAATACTTGCTTGTCTCACATTTATTCAGAAATACAAATACACATACTTTACAAAGCTAAGCCAAATTAAAATGGTTTAAATTTTGTTTTAAAAGAGTCTAAAACTTCAGAATCACATGGAGAATACTCACAGTGTGAGTTACAGATTTAATTAATTTTTTTCAAAGAAAACACTCCATCCAGAAAAATAAAAACAATTTTTGTTGAGTGTAATAAGCATGCAGGTCAATTTACATTAGAGGTGCTGTTCTAAAGAATTTAAGAGCCCTGTATTGTCCAGGGTTGTTTGTTTGTGCATATATATATATATACATGCATATGTGTGTGTATATATATATATAATATAGTAGCTATATAATATGTACAAAATATATAATTAATTTATAAAATAATATAATTTTTTCAATAATGTAAATTATGTTCTCATCTAGTTTCTGATGTGAGTCTGTCAAAAATGTGTACTACCCTCAAAAGAAGCTTTTTTTTCTTTTTTCTTTTTTATGTGTTTTTATTTTATTTTATTTTATTTTATTTTATTTTATTTTATTTAGCTCAGTTCAACTTCCATTAAGGTTGTACTGAAGTGCCCATTTGATGATCTGGTTCTTTATAGGCAGATAATGAAGAGGATCTTAGGTGACAGGACATACCAGACAGAGATCATAGAATCATTAAGGCTGGAATAGATCTCCAAGGTCACCTGGTCCAAACATCCCCCTACCACCAGTATCACCCACTAAACCATTTCCCTAAGCACCACACCCAACCTTTCCTTAAACACCACCAAGGACGGTGACTCCACCAACTCCGTGGGCAACCTGTTACAATGCAAAACCACTCTTTCTGTGAAGAATTTTTTCCTAAATTATGATGAGGCAAATGGGAATGGTCAGAATTTAATACACACAAAGTGAACAGCCTCTGGGAGTAGAAAAATGGACCTTTTGGTCCATGGTTTGCTCAATTAATAAAGGAAGAAACAACTCACTGGCATGACACCGAAAGTAACTTACCTTCTCACTTCTTTGTAGCCTTATGTGGGATGAGTAAGAGTTGCCTTCATTCCCAACAGATCTTTATATTTTACCTAAATACATACTGTGATGTGTGGGTGTATTTTACATAAGTGTTTCCCTGACCAAATGCAAATAGAACTTGAGCAGTAATGACAGAAGATGGAAGCAGTAGAGTTAACTTAACAGCATTAAATTTGTTACAAGGTCATGATTCCAGATACAAATCAAACTACTAATGTCAAAGGGAATAAGAAGCTTGAGAACTTTAATGTCAACATATCTAATTTCATTTTATGAGCCTTTCAAGACATAACAGTGCATATACAGACAAAAAGTAGTAATTTTAAGCCAGTCTAAGAAATATTATAGGCCGATAATTTTGAGGTTAATATTACCTATTCTGTATTTTTTACCCAAGTATTGGGTTTCAAATAAGCTAAATTTCTTTTAGTGCTTATATGGTCTTTTCCTTCCAGATTCAGCCTGCAAAAAGTGGAAACAACTGGTTTAGGCCAATATCATGCTAACTGTATTTTAAGAAGAAGCAGAGTACTAGAAATGTCCAAAGAAAATCCTTAGTACTTCTACTTTTGTTTTTTACTGTTCTCAGGCTGGATCATTTTATCTCAAATAACAAAGCTCCAAATATTTGTGCAACTGTTCATAGTTTACTTTGTCCACATCTTGGGGCTTCTTATCCCTATCACTTAGCTGAATGTATATTCAAGTAGGATTATGCTCTTGTCCTTAATCAGAACCCCATAGCTTATGACTGGGACAGCCTGAGATACTGCACATCACTATCAAATTCCTTTCTCCTCTGATATGAATTTGGAGAGCAGGTGCAGTGTTACTTTGCAATTACGTTAACAAAAGAAAATAATCCATTTTAAATATTGTGTATTCACTGGACAACAGTTATTTTCAGTGTCATTCCTACCCAAATGTGATTTATTCTCTACATTATGGAGGAAATATTCTTTGATACATATATATATGTACCCATTGTCTCAGGTTTAATCAGGACTCCAGTTCTCAGGCTCATTTTCTGCAATGAGGCATCAACCAAGTCACCACAGAGACAGCAACATTACAAATTACTGAGTATATCAATACTTTCTATTCCATGCAGCTTGCACAGGCAAGGCCTGCTTAGTACCTGAATTACAGCTATGGTCCTCAGTAGCTACATATACATCAGTGAATGAAAGAAATAAAACCCAGTCCTATCATTTTACATTGCTTTTTTGAATCTTGCGATATTGGCAGCATGTTAAACTTTTGCTTCCTAAATTTGGAGTAGAACCACTGACTACTAAATTGCATTTAGAAACTGCTGATTTCATATTGCTCACTTATAAGCCTCGTTTGGAGCATGAAAATAGATTTTTTGAAAATGTTGAGAAAAATTACACGTTACACTTTACATATGCTTTAACACTGTGCTTTATGGAAGTGCTAAGAATCTTTTTCTTGACAATTTTTTTTAATGACTATTCTACCATTTTCTATGTGCACACTTCCTTTTACTGACACACCTATGTGGATAATTTGGTATTTCACTCCCATCTTTGGTGAGACAGGTGTGTTTTGCTTTAATCTCTCATATTCCAAGCCAATACAGTCTTTGGTGATTACCTTCATCATTCTCTCTCTACTATAGTTCAGTATACAAACTGATTAAAGTGTACAATAAATGAGATAAGAACTGCGTTCTTCTAATCCCAAATTGTTATCACTTCAGACCCCAAACATGAAGGATCAAAGGCTGACTTTTTATCATAAATACAATTCAGAAACAAAGAAAACCTGAATTATTTTCAAGTAAATAAAATCAGGCTAAATCATTGTAAATCTATAAACATTCCTCTCACATAATACAGTGTATTACAATTTATTTTGTACTTTTCTTTGTTAGGTCTACAAATAGAAAGATCTCAAGGTGTTAACCAGCTGAACAGGTAAGAGTCAAGTTTTACCTCTTTTTCAAATTATTTATTTTATTTTTCTACTTTTTAAAATATACGATTATAATAAAATTATAAGATTATAATTTAATTATTTGATCTTGTTTCCAATTTCTATAATCTTCTTTACTCTGATATTGCTCATTCTTTGCTATGTGTTTTTTCTTCTTTCAGGAAATTGTTGAAGTAGTAATTCCTTTTAGTTATTTCTGCTGTGTTTAATACTTGTTGTTTTCCTTGCTTTAGCTAAAAAGCAAATTTATCAATAAAATAATAGTTAACTAACCAAAAGAAAAATAATAGGAAAAAAAATCCTATATTTATATGAATTTAAATATCGGGACACAATAAAATTCATGGTAGATCAACAGTGTAAATATCCAAAATGTGTTTTCCAGAGTTTTAAACACACTTTCTGCATTCTCTCTCCTTCACCTAAACATGCACAAATGCATGCAATGAGATAATGCACACAACTTTAGTATAGTCGACCTGTGATCACAAGAACTTTGTCAACACAATTTAATCAATAACTGAAATGGAATAGTGGACACCCAAACTGGAGTTAAATTATACTTTTTCTTTCTATTAAAAATATATTTATGTATACGTTTAATTACTGTTTACAAGGGCTCAAAAGTTAAAAGATAAATGACAGCTAGTTAAATATTTATTTGACTATCACTTAGTAAATACATAAATCTTTCCTTGTTTTCTTAGATATTCAGCTCTTTTTAACTGAATAACAAGGAGTAGGTAAGTTACAATGATAAATGGTTCTTTCCAGTTGCATATTCTATTTATAATCTTTTCATTCATTAGGGTTTTTAATTTGTTTTGGGTTTGTTGGTTTTCATGCTCACATGTATTTTTAAAGAAATAATTTATTACAGTTCATATTTCTTTCTTTTCAAAATTATAATCCAATTACTTTCTCAGTAAACAAGAATACCTCCTTTTCATGTGAAATGAACTACCAGCAAATGTGCTTTCTGATTAGACAAGCTAATTTTGAAGGGACAGATGGAATCAAGCAATGAACTGGATAAAAATATAATGGAGCATACCTTGTTAGATAACAAATGGAACAGACTTTGGAGACGATTAATGCAGGAGATACTTAATGCTGAGATATATTGAACAAGCTTTGTCTTATTTATTTGTTGCTATAAATCACAGTTAATTTCCTTAGATAGCATAATGGCACCTTGCTAAAAATATGACATTTCTGTAAATGCATGCCATTGTTTTTTGCTTTCTCCTACTTTGCCTGCAAATCCCAGCACCCATTCTAAGAGTTTGATAGGGAACTGATAACACTTTGTGGCCCAAATTCAGTCACTTAACTTTCATATGAGTCCCAAATGTGGCAGTATTATTACCCTAGACTCCCAATAAGTGATAACACTGAAGAGGGAACCCCAGAAGCCACTGTGGTTGCACTGAGAAGCTCCACAACTACTTCCATCAAACACTTAATATAAGAAAAACTCTCACTTCCATAGTCTGAAAGAAATTAAAATGAAGGGTAAACTCCTATGTTGCACAAAAGTCTGAAAAACAATACCATGTTCATCATTACAGAATCACAGACTGGTTGAGGTGGGAAGGGACCTCTGGAGGTCACCTGGTCCAAGGCCCTTGCTCCAGCAGGGCCACATAGGGTAGATTGCCCAAGACCATGTCCAGATATCTTTGGAATGAATTAAGTCCATTCCTTTCCACTTGTATTTTTGTTCCCTGTATATAAAATCCTCCATGGATGGAGGTCAGCATCAGTGTTTTATCTCAGACTACATGTATTTATGTACATGTTTGAGCATATGCTTCTTTTCAGAGTTGCATGAGATAACAGTATAACATGCCAATCTCAACTGCAGTCAAACAGGGGTGCAGAAATTTGTCTGCAACCCTGTGATTTCAACATGCATAGGCACAGGAATCTGTGTCAAAGCACCTGATTTGAGGATTATGGCTTCAGTTATTAACTCTTTATTCAGTTATATATTATTATTCAGTTATTAACAGCAGCACAGAACAAAAGAAACTCCAGGGAAGTTTTGCCACTTCTATTGCTTAGGAATTGTACCCTGAATATATATTAGATATGTTTTTGAGTATCAAACTATCAAATCCTGCATATTTTTCCTATATTTTTTATGTTTGTTTGCTTTACCAATTATATCTTCATAGCCTATATGCCAAGTGTGCAGCTGTGCATAATTTTACTTCCACTGCTCTGGGAAATCCACACCTAGCTATATTGCTAGAAATTAGTAAAGACAGAATGACTCTATAGAATATTTTAAAAATCAAGGTAATTCTGATTTGTGGTTCTTTTTTTTTCTCTTCATAACTTGATAAGGTCAGATTTCTACACATGTAACTGAGATTAGGAGAGAATAAAACACCAATTCAGAATCTATAAACCAAGGAAATTTTCATATACATATATAAATATCCAGTATGGGAAACTGGTCTAAAAACATTCAGGACAAATATTGCAGGAAAGTGTTTGGTAATTTCATTCTATGTATAAGCATGATTTCCTAGCATGATTTTTTTTTTTTTTCACTGGGTTTCTGAAAAACTGAATTATGCACAGGTTACCAAGCCTCAATTTTCTAGGCTTGATTTTGTTTCAAGTCTTAACACCAAAGCAACACTTTCTGGGGGTATGTTGGAAAAATTGTATCAGAGCTAAATCAAGTGGTCTGGGATATTTTTCTGTATATTGGACTCTAGGATAATTTTCTGTATATTGTTTCTTTGCTGGAAATAGTGAAGTTCTGTTTTTAAGACATATAAACAATGTTGTTCTTTAATAAAAACTTTCTGAAGTAGCAGACATTTGAGGGGAAAAGTGCTTATTACTCTTATCCTTTTATGTTCTTGAAATGAGTATCTGTGTACATATTTCTAAAAAAGAAAGTTTGTAGTAAAAGTATCCCTGGCCCATATTAATGACTTTCCCCCAGAAAAAACAATCTTTTAAAGTCAAATTTTGGTTAACTCCATAAGTCCAGGGACAAAAATATCGGTTTTCAGAAATTTAAAAGGTGTGCAATATAATCAAAATGATGTCTTTTTATTCAGGAGTGATGCAATTGGCAATTTAGTTAGGAAGGAAAGCTTATATCCCTGTACAGTCTGTCTGGTGTTATTTTTTGTTTTATCTGAAGCTAGAGAAATTGTAGAGAAATTGTATGTAAGAGAAATTGTATGTAAGACCTATTTGTCTTACCTTCAAGAAATAGAAATGTTTGTTTGATTTTTTGTTTATCTTTCCTTAGAAATACTTCCTGGGCAATTTTCTAGACTGCTTTCAAAAAATAGAAAAATATTATATGCAACTTTTAAGAAACCAGTTTGACACAATTCTTTTTCAGTGTATTGTATAATTTCATTTGGTATCAAACAGCAAAATTTACTGCTGTGAAATAACACTATTTCTTCATCAGCTGCCAATATACTGGAAAGTCACCAAAGCAAGAAGATGATACACAGTAGTGTAGGAACTGCATTGTCAAGATGCATTTGATTCCTGTTGACTGGGAGCCGAGACGTATTTTGTTTAAACTCATGGCTATGAACTATATAGAAAAGGCTTCCTTTTCTCTGGAAAGGTAAGGACCTAAGTGGTGAACTTTATCATATGTTTTGTGAACAAATGGCAGAAAGGAGTGAACACAGGCTTTCAGGAGATGACCTAAGCACAATGGATGTTTAAGGATACGGTCCTCGGTTGTATCTATGGTCCCAATCCAATGTTTACTGTAATTTACTTCAGCATCCTCTTTGTGTGTCTTTGTTGGAATCATGAAGGAACTGTGACTCTTCCACTTTGTCTTGTGATCTGTGAATGTCTCAGCATCACATGGGAAAACAACACTATAAAAAACTTTAGCATTTCTACAGGGAGGATTATGTCCTCTTGGCACCATTTCAGGTTCTTTTTCTCTTCAATGGAACCAGGAAAAATGGAAATAATTTCATTTTGTCCATGTAGCCACCTTATTTTTTGGTAGTCATGTCCTTCTTTACAATGAGTGACCTCTTTACAAAGAGGAGAGTTGTTTTGGAGAGAGACAATGCCATCTCAGTGCCCTCTTTTTAAATCAGTCCCATCATCCTGAGTCTGAGGAGCATCTCTCTGCAACTCAATTGCAATAGCATGATGGTGTAATCATTTATAAATATGAGTAAGCCTATTCCCCGACTAGAATATTATCCAATCCTAATTTAAGAGTCATCAGAAAAACAACTTTAAAGGCTTGCTGATTTTAAAGACATTAATAGAAACATAGAAAATACCACCAGCCAACCATTAGACTTGAAGAAGGGAAGGGAAGGGAATGATGGGTCCTTATCCCTAATAAATATCGTAAATACAATTGCTTTGTACACAAAACAGAGACCTCACCAGACTGCAATCCCTTTAGAGGGCCCACATGGTATTACAGTATATGGAATATCACAGAATCACAGAATCACAGAACGGTTGAGGTTGAAAGGGACCTTCAGAGATCATCTAGTCCAACCTCCCTGCTCAAGCAGGGTCACCTAGACCATATTACACAGGATCACATCCAGGTGGGTTTTAAATATCTCCAAAGAAGGAGACTCCACAACCTCTCTGGACAGCCTGTTCCAGTGCTCTGTCACCCAAACCATAAATGTTCTTCCCCATATGGCAAAGAAACTTCCTGTGGTTCAATTTATACCAATTACCCCTTGTCCTGTCACTGGCCACCACTGAGAATAGTTTGGCCCCATCCACTTTACATTTATTTATAAATAAAGTATTTATTGACATATTTATAGAGGTTGGTAAGATCGCCTCTCAATCTCCTCTTCTTTAGGTTAAACAGGCCCAACTCACTTAGTCATTCCTCATAGAACAGATGCTCCCATCTCTTAATCATCTTTTTGACTCTATGCTGGACCCTCTCTAGAACTTCTATGTCACTCTTGTACTGGGGAGCCCAGAACTGACCACAATATTCTAGGTGTTGTCTCACTAGTGCTGAGTAGAGGGGGAGGATCACCTCTCTCAACCTGCTGTCCACACTCCTCTTGATGCTGGCTAGGAACATACTTCTCCCATGCTCTCAAAATTTCTATGAACCCAGCCATTCTACATCTATTTGTGCCGTAAACTTCAGCTTTACCCAATGTTTCAATATGGAAAAACTTTAGTGCTATTTCTGAAGGAATAAAAATAATTTCCTTAAATGTGTAGATTGTTCTTATTATAAAAATGCTGCCTTTATTTTTAGCATCCAGTCACGTGGATGTTATTTTTTCTTGGTAACTCGTAACTTACTTCTAAGCACTACATATACTAAAACTTTGTTATTGACTTCCAGACACTTCCTCTTATTCACCTCCCTTCAAAGATTATACTGCCAAATCCCTGTTATCTCTCATGTCTGTACCTGGAAATCATCTCTAACTGCTTTCTCTTGCTTTCTAAGGCAAATTGCACCTTAGTACTGATCCAGTCAAACTTCAGAGTAGTTTCAACATCTGAAATCTCCATCTTGTGCCTTTTTGTATCTTCCAGTCATCAAATCCACTGTTTCCAGGTTGCTGTTACTAAAGTTAAAGTTAAGGTCAGGTTGGATGGGGCTTTGAGCAACTTAGCCTAGTGGGAGGTGTCTCTGCCCATGGCAGGGGGATTGGAACTAGATGATCTGTAAGGTCCTTTCCTATCCAAAGCATTCTATGATTCTCTGATTTTATACTAATGCTAATTATGGCCATTCTCATTTTTCTAGTTTCCTCCTCTAGTACATCAGTTTCCCTTTTGCCATGGCTTCTGAATTGAAGTTGCTAGAGGAGTACAATATATACAGGGTGATGCTGGGAGGTAAAGCCGAACCTGGAATATGAATCTTATATTACTTCAACACATGTCATGAGATAGAGCTTGTAATATGTGTAATGTCAAGATTTTGGGGTAGTGCTGAATAGCACTAGCATTCTTTGCTTATGAAATGTTACCTAATTTTGTGCTATTTCTCATCACCTCTACTCGCAGTTTTCCAGTAAGGACCTCCCTATGAGCTCTCGAGAGCTTCTTACTTAAAAGAAAAATGCCTCCAAAATTATTACTTTTCTGGCCTCCTTACTTACTAGTGGACCTTATATATATATATTAGAGTCCTTCTGCATTTCAGATGCCCTTAAAACATCAGAGAACCGCAGTACAAATGCAGCTACCGTTGAGTGCTGCATATGTAGTAAATATTAATGTCTGAATCTAATCTTGTCTGTCTTTTCCTGTTCACTCTTATTTTATACACATATGAAAATAGTATATTATATCCATATATAATATATATTTATAATATATATTTATTATATATTATATATATAGGTATATATATGAGTATATATATATATTCAGTAAAGAACAAAAATGAAAGACTGAATAGTAACCTAGGCTTGGAGTAAGATAGGTTTCAGTCAAGATAGTTATTGCATAATTCTGCATGTTTTATTTGTAAGTCATATTTCCATTTCTCACAGGAGTTTTTGTCTCAAAAAAGATTTTTGCCCTCTCATTTCTAAGAATCAGATTCTTAAAGCAGCTAGTACTGGAGTCATATGTGATACAATTTAGTAGTTGCAGTAATATTGCCTTTGATCTGAATGTTGCTTTTGGCATAAGGTTATGGGTAGGCCAGGGTAGGCCATGCTACCATAGAGAAAAAGATTTAATGCATAGGTTTTTTAAGTTTCAGCTGTCTGAAAACAACAGAAACAAAGTATATAGGAATATTGAGAGGCTAGATTTGGAGCAGATTGCTTACACAGATTGAATATTCTCATGGAAAGAGAAAGAGTGATGTTTTGTGATTTTAGCCTAAATGAGTAGGAGAGAAAAGGGTGGAAGACATCTGAGTGCATGACACACAGTGATGGGAGAGTAAATACCATCCTGAGAAGGAGAAAGAGTGCCAGAGGGAGGTTGTAGCAGGAACCAGCTGTTATTTCAATCACTCATTGAATCAAATATCCACCAGCATAGGCCTGTGATGGTGCTCAGGGACAAGGGAGCTCTCTGAGGAATGGCAGTGCGACAGTGAAGATTTCAAGGCTCATCTGTATTTCATTAGCAAGTTGAACAAAATCAATGCATTTCCTGGAAAATAGTTCTGTATTGATGAATCAGCATTTTCCACAAGAAGACAAATATTCTGTTGACAGTTTTGACCAGCTTTATTTTCAGCATTAAGGGATCTTGTGCTTTGCCTCTCTGTCATATCTACTCTGGTCCTTGATGCAGGAATTGTCATCTTTAGTTATATTTGGACATTGCCTGCAACAATAGCTGGAGGCTGTAGACTACAGCACAAATTGGCGTACAAATCAAAAGATATCTGATGTGTTTTCATTTCTATGCCTATCTAATTGATGGCCTCTCTAACTTATGCTGCCATAGATTGATACAGTCACATCACAGATCCTCCCCAAATGAGTGAACCATATGCAACATTTCAGATTATTTTTGGCATTGCTGGCACAGGAATATATTGTAGCAAAACCTCAGGTTACTATATGTAGATAGTTTGTACCCAGGCAAAGTGTAATCACAAGCAGTAACACTGCTTTCCTCTCTTTTATGGTGAAGCTGATTTAAATTTAAGTTTAGTTCACTCTTTAATTTATTTCTCATTTTAATTTCCTCTTTTCATATAGGGGAAATTATGATCCTATGAAGCTGACATTAAATGATCAAACAATATTGAACAACCTAATGAAAATCTTAAGCAAAAGTCATTGTGAATTAGGTATTTGCTAAACTGACAACACAAGCCTTTGTAAACCTGATATTGTTCTTATGTAAACTCATGAATGGAGACTTTCTCAAATAAATTACTTAATAACTTCAGAGAGTCATTGGCTGTGTAAATATATCCCAGGGGCGCATACTAAGATTCCTGAATTTAAATGTTCAATAGAATTTCGTATTTGTAACCTTTACTAACGAGTTTTTCCTTATGAAATCATTATTACCATGAAAAAGTTAAATTTTGTATCTAATTTCTTGAATTAATGTGGTTTGAAGACCCTAAGGGTTTGAAAGTTCTGTTACTGGAATGCATCATTTACATAATTTTCATAGCCCCAACCCTTTGCTCTCAAGTATGAATGCACATTGTGTTTTTTTTGTACTTTATGGAAGCAACTTCTATTTTTCTCTGCACAAAACAATTAACAGAAGAATAACAGGTAATAAACATTTTTAATCCTTAATGTTACATTGGTAGCAAAGGGCCATATTTCATGCCTTCACAACAATGCTGTCTGTTGAATGATGTCTTTCTGGTTCCTCACTATGAGCATATTTGATTAGAAAAGGAAAAACAATAGAGTTATTTGAGATCAGTGGAGCTTTCCATCATTTCCTGCTTGATATACTTGCAAGCACACAGCAGCATGGACAGATTTTTAAGCAGACTAGATTTTCTGAACTCTGTATCATCATAGTTCAGCTATGATCTATGAATGGGTTGTTTTATTGATATACTTATTTTTGTTGTTAATGTAACTTATTAAATAGGAATTTTATTCTCCTCATAAGCCCAGACTTTGGACACCAATGCAACACAAATTTAAAACAAAATCTCTCTTGGTATTAACTTGTACTCTGCCTACTTTTACTAATAATTTTTTTTTTTTTTTTTTTTTTTACTGTAGGTCTTTGCAAACTCAGGGTCATGGACATATTGCAGGCATAAAACAAAGATGTACAACAGACCCAAACATGAAAACCATTATCAAAATAGTGACAAAGCTAGGCCTAACATGTGAGTGCCTTGGGGTTAGCATAACAATCACAGTGAAAACATAACTGTTCAGATAGTGTTTTGAACAGAAATGCTGAATTTACTTCCATGCAAAGGCAAAATGTGTTTGACAACAACTGCTTCCACCAGTGATTTGCTACAGACCACAAATCAATTTCACATTGTAGACACATCTACTGTTCCCCAGATTAACAATGTGCAATATAATTTTTATTATTTTTATTGTTCCTATCTGTGCACAGTGAAAAAAAACTAAACAATGTAATCTGTTTTGTGGCAAGGTTTTGATTCAATGTGAGATTAAGATTCCATTTTTAATTATATAATTTGCATCCAGTTACTAGTAACTAAAAGCTGTTGCACCTGGGTAAGAGTCACTAATTCTACTGATTGCCTCTTCCTTGGTGGCAGTGGGAACCTACACACCTAATGCACCAATTACTTCTGTATTTTCAACTTTTAAAGTGTAAGGAGCTCAGTATGACCTTTGGAGGCTGATTCATTTGCCCTTATGTTCATGACTAGTGCTACCTGAGAAGCCATAAGTTAACCAAAGCATCCTCATGGGATCAGTATAGATGCTGCAGGACACAGGGGTCCCATGGCTTTTAGAGTGGCCACCAAATACAGGGTCCTATTGAAGATCACATGGTGTTACGCAAGTAATTAAAGTAACTTAATTAAGCCTTTGTGTCTCAAGTGTTCTTATATAATAAGTGTTCTTATATAATGAAGAATTAACACCACCCTTTTACACTAGCCACTGAAAGCAGTTTATTCTACCACAACTCAAAACAGAGGCACAACCTCATAAACTTTTTAACCAAACACAATATATCTTGAACTGCTAAATACAATGCAGTAAGGTGAATGCTGATCTTTTTCTAAGCCAGTTTATTGTGCCTCCGATTTTTCCATTCTTTTTCAAATCTTATGTAAACATACATTCTTTTTTTTTTTTTTTTTTTTTTTCTGTAGATGGAAAATCACATCTCTATTTTTTTCTCTCTAGTCACAAAATGTCTAGAAAGAGCTCATAGCTGCATTATCTAGATTCCTGTTATTTTCTAACAGAAGCTTCAGGTGTCATGTTATGTATTAATGCTCATCCCACCCAGGACCCAAAGAGTCTCAGGGAAGGAAACAAAGATGAACAATTTTTAAAATATTGTTGATTTTTTTTAAATATTGCAATTGAAAATTAAATCCAAAAGTTACAATTTTTAGTGATCAGTGTTTAATGTTAAAAAGGGCTTAACTCAAATACTGAAACAGAATGAAGCATTACAGTCTATCTTCTAACCAGCAGCAGTTTTCTTGCAAAGTTAGTCCCACATTTTCTCCCTAGACAAATCACTCTGCTTGACATAATAGAGGAAGCCCAGTGTGTGTGACCAACAGAGTACGGTTTTAAATTTCATATAAATCATGTTAGCTGCTAGATGTTATGTGCAACTGTAAGAATTAGCCATACTAAAGTTATTAATTTTGCACTCCAGACAAACAACCTCAGAACAGCTTGCTGGAAGGTCCGACACTTACAATCAAATTTGCTGGTGACTTCCAATGTAGATGTCGAAACAAGGTCAGCCATTTGAGGATGCTCACTACCAACCTTGCCTTTCTACTAGCCAAATCACTACCCAGATGCTCGTAGAGGCTTGTTATTACCATAATGCCAACATGTTATCCAGGTTAAAATGTGTTTTGCTATTGATCCAAACATACACTAACCCAATGGAAAACTTTATTAAGGAGTGTTATGTTGTTTGTGAATGCCAAAATTTGACTGGCTCAGGATTGTAATGGATTTTGAGACATTTGCTGCACACTAAATCACTATGCTGTAAATTCTGGTTTATAAGGGATTAAATGAATCCAGATGTTTTATTTTTTCCCCTTGCTTTTGTGTGGCCATTTCCAGTAGCCAAAACCCCAAACCAACACTTACCAAAGACTCCTGCTGATTTCTGTGGGTTCTGGATGCATCCATTGGAAAACCTTCACATGACATCCATCACCCTGCTGAGATGTGAGCTGATGTTCTCACCCAGCACTGATGTGTTCTTCAGACACAGTTTGTCTCTGATTTGCAGTATCTCTTAGTAACATAGGCAGTCTTTTTCCTGAGTCATTCTAGTGACGATAGAGAAAAACTGAAAAGAAACACTCATAAAACTCAAATTAAAACATGTAACTCAAATCTTTATGCCATATCAAGGTTTGACTGGTGTGGTGGTTTTACCGTGCTGGGCAGCTAAACCCCACAACCGCTCTCTCACTCCCCCTCTTTTTAGAAGAGGAGGGGGAGAAGTAGAGCAAAGAACTCACGGGTTGAGATAAGGATAATTTAATTAAAGGGAAATAATAATAATAATTAAATAAAGATTATTATGAACTAAATAATTTAACTAAAGGAAAATAAAAAGGGAAAGGGGAAAAGGGAGAAAAGGGAAAATAAAAATAAAGGAGGAAAACAAACAAAATAAATGAAGGCTATGTGGAAGTGCAGAGGAAAGAAATTACTCTCTACTTCCCACGAATGAGCGATGATTGACCACGTCCTTGAAGCAGGGCCTCAACGTACGTAGCCGGTGTTCAGGAGGAGGACCAATGTTTTCACAATGAGTGTCCACCCCTCCCCTCTTCTCCCCTCTTCTTCCTTCACCTTTTATTTCTGAGTGTGACATCACATGGTATGGAATATCCCTTTGGTTGGTTTAGGTCAGCTGCCCTAGTGATGTTTCTCTTCTCACTTTTTGCCCACCCCCTAGGAGGGTTAGAGAGAGGCCCGATGCTGTGCCACTGCTGCTCAGCAGTAGACACAACACTGGTGTGATAACACTGCTGTTCCAGCTACAAGTGCAGAGTACAGCACTGTATGGGCTGCTGCCGGGAAAGTTAACATTCCAGCCAGACCCAGTACAACTGGTTATAAATTAACTATCTGGACTGATTTCAGGACTTTTTGAAAATACATTGTTGCCCTGTAAACTCAAGCTCTGAAAAATATGATTAATAGTACCAGGACAACAGGAGCTACATATTCCATCTGTTTATCCATTCTTGCCTACATAGCACTGCGATATGTATTATTTCATGACTGTTAGGGCACTAATTTTAGGTTTCTGGACCTAAGCTTCATCTATCTATCCATCAAAAGATATTGAAGGTATGCCAATCTTTTGTTTTGTTGCATCATGGTTCTATTCTCAGTTGGGTTTTGTTTCTTTGTTTCTTTTTTTTCTTTTTTTTTAATTTATTATTTATTTATTTATGTATCTTTATGTTAGGTGTAAAACTGGAAACAATACATTAACATTTCTCTTACTATTGTGATTTTCTTTTTTGCACACCAGTATCTCTTGCTTCTGATAAATACGCAATCCTTAGGTATATCCTTTGCCTAGAATTGTGTCCTAACTTGGAAAAAAGCATCCATGAAGAGAAAAACATTTTGTTTTTTCTGTGTTGTCTGCCTGTAACTTTGAGTTTATTTTTCTTAGATTGAGTACTTAGTAAACTTTTCCATGTCATTTCTTGCCAATATTGTGATTTCTGTTGTATGACATATATTTTCTATTTCTGCTATTCAGAAAACAAAATAAAATAAATAAGGTGGACTGTTGTTCTTGTTTTGGAAATTTGAATCAATGTAACAGGTGCTTAGTACATAGAATAAGCTTGTACATTATTTAAAGTGGGAGAATCTCAAGGTATTTAACTCATTAAGGAGAAGTTAAGAACTGACTTGATCAGAGTCTAATACTTGCACAAAGAAGACTTTCTCATAATCATTGACTCTTTAGTTTAGCAGAAGAAGGCATAACAAAATCTAGGCAATGGAAGATGAAGGGTTACAAATTCGGAGGTAAATATGAGATACTCAAAGTGTAATTAACCATCACAACTCACCTACAGATGTGTTAGATTCTTTACTACTTGTGGTTTTGATGTCTTAAAAGTCTTCTTACAAATTCACTATATTCATACATAATGCACTGCCTTGTTGCAATGCTAGGCTGAGTTCCTGGTGTGTATTATGTAAAAGAACAAATAGCTTTACAACAGTCCTTGCTGGATATCACCTATGTGTATAGCAGAATGCTGTCACTCCATCAGTTGTCTCCATCACTTCTTCCTTGTGGTAGAGCTTCATTCTTCTGCTTTGTATGAAAGACCCCCATCAAAGTTCCAGTTTGTATCACTAAAAGATGCATATGATACAGAACCGATAACAATACCTAGTAGGATAAATAGCCTGTAAAGTACAAATAACTAATGCTGTGAAGTGATTTTATCACTTTGTCATAACATAACCTCTGTTCCAAGGGGTTGATTAAAATTAGACCATGAATGTGTATTTGACTCCTAAATGGAAAAGCCTTAGTAATAACAACCTCTACTCTTGACAAAAACAGTGGGGTGTTTGCAACATGTGCTTTAAAAATGGGATTCAGACCAGTGGATTAGATATCTAATTTATGCCTGTTCCAGACACCTTTGGAAATAATTCTCTAATGCGAAAATATTCTTCATACTGTCTAACAGAGAAGGGCTTACAGACTGAGATACTGTTTACTGAGGTTTTATAGGTTTTATAGGTTTTACAGACTGAGATACTGTTTATTTAGGTTTTATACTGAAGTCCTGGTCCCAAATCAGCTCCTGAAACAACCTTTTTCTCTTCTTAAACTCTGCAATGATTCAAAGAGATTAACTTCCTAATTTATGTAACTAGTTAGGTTTCAGGAAGACACTTTATAGTAGACTTCAGATGGCTCATTACTCCCTAACGACTTGTGGGTGCTGTCCAACCCCAACACCTTCTTTTTCACTCTCTAAACTCAAATCCCTCTTAGGCAACGTGGTTGTTTCAAAAAAATCTTGGAGGGATTCGTGAGACTAATTGTAGGCCTCTTGAAACTACCATCTTCTATTCTCTTCAGGAGAATAATTGTTTACAAGGCATTATTCATCTTCTGTAATGTTCCACTATGAATTATATATTCAAATTGTATCCTAATGATACCTATTTTCCCTATTGCCACAAAGTCAACCTAAGGAAATTAGTTAGGGTTTTAGATACTGACACTGTCAATATCTGAAGTTAGGTCAGATAAACTTTCCATATCTTTATCTTAAGATCAACATGCCAAGCTTCTTCATCTGGTCAAATTAATGAGGGATGAACAGAACCAGATGTAACCCAGTAATATTTCAGAAGACATCCCAGAATATTAGTAAATGAATTGTGTACTGTATTGCTTGCATCTTTCATTTATCATCTTAATACAGGACAGAAAGCTTGTGTTGCACAGTATCAAAACAAAAAATAAATAAGTAAACACAGAGGTAGATAAATAAATAAATAAAGGAACTAACATTTTAAAACACTGTACAAAACATTTCTCCTGAATAAACCTTTAATATGAAAATAACACATCATACATGAAGTGCCATCAGCATTTTTGGTGCTCAGAACAAGAATATGTCGTTAATGCTTTGGAGTGCACACATGGCATTTGGGTACCTGGCTGACATTTTAAGTGATTGAATGTTAGGAACCTGCATCCCATCCCTGTTGCTGAAAATGTGCTCCCAGGGTTCACACCCTGGAAAAGCCCTAGCTCATAGGTAGAACAGCAAATAGATGAGGAGAAAGGGCAAAGATGTTATCCATAAGGTCGTACAGCTTCTTTTCATTATGAGAGAATAGTTTTTTAAAGTCAGCAAAGGATTTGGAAGAGAATGTCAAACGTTTCAAGGCAGATTTCTCTCTCAATAGGAAGCCAGAGTAGGGAAAAGAAGAGGTATTAAACAGTGTTAGGTTTAGAGCCACAGGCATTGAAACTATAGTTGATACTGTGATACAACCAAGAGAAAGAGAAGGATGCTGGATGATGAAGAGGAAACAGTAGTGGGAGAAGCATTATTATCCATTGTCTTGTATCACAAAAGAGGTTAGAGCAAATTATAATAATCCCAAATGCCTCCATTTCTCACCAAAGGAAAAACTGAATTGTATAGTCATTCTTGATCTAAACATAGTTCTGTTCTTTTTCCAGAACAACATCAAATGTTGCCCTGTACAGTCTACTTTGTTCCAAAAGTCAGTGGGCTTAATGGGCTTAAAGGGGTACAGGTGAGAGTATTGTCGGATGTATGAGGAGTAGTGAGGTCCATACCTCAATAGCAACTGTAGCAAGCTCTTTCCCATTGTGAAACTAGATACAATTCCATCAAAGTATGACTGACTCACTATATTGACACTTTAAGATCTTTCCCTACTTATGTCTTGAAAGCAAACGAATTTCATTCAACTCAGCAATTCTGATTGGGTTATAAGGAGTTAGAAGCTTTGAATTTTAGTCTCTATACAGTTGCAGAGGAAAAACTTCCTAGGGGTTGCTTCTACTAAGTAAACACAACATGAAATCCAGCTGTGAGTTTCTCTGTAGGTTTGGCTGTTTGTCAAAAATATCTTTTGAAGTTCTCAGATACATACCCCATCACACTAAAAAGTAACACCAGGTAGCATCTCCTGGCAATGTTCGTGTGCTTGCTAATAAGAACTCCAATGTACTTCCTAATAAGGACTCCTGGAAACTGTGAAGTTTCTAAGGTAACTATTTGCATTGTATTTCTACCACTAATTCACACTGTTAATATAAGATTACATTTACATCTAATATGGTTGCATTTTTATCCAAAACAGAAATAGAAAACAAAACATCTTACCATGAATCTTGTCATGACAATTTGCAATTGGCCCATTTCTAGGTTTTATTTTGCATTTCTTAGAATGCATCAGAGCTACCAGACTGGGACATATGAAAATGTAATTGAGCTTGAAATGTCATCTTGATAGCAAGTGATACAGTTAATTTTGTTGGTAAATGTTGTGCAGTGCTAATTGCTAAGTCTAAATTTAACAATTAGTTTAGAAAATCTTCAGAGTAATTTATAATGGGTTATAAGCTGCAGGCTTCAGCTTGTGCTGACTTTTTTATTATTATTGCTTGCATCAGTTTATGAAGATACAGATAAAGAATTGTAACCAAGAAGCAAGAGGCATGCCTAATTTAACTTCAACTAGTTTGACTATACACCTACTAAATTTCCTATCACTGCAAAATATACTCTAACAAATTAAACTTGCATGAGGTCTTTTGTTTTCTATATTTTGTAAACAAAACAAAAACAAACAAACAAAAAAGTGATAAAAAAAAACTGATATTGTCATCCTAGCCTTCATTAAATTCTTCAAAAGTTTCCTCAATGTTGTTTATCAAAGAAGTTGTTTGGTACTGGCCTGTGTGTTTCCTATACCTTTAAAAAGGAATACTGCTATATTTCACCACATGGGATTAGGGAACTTTAAATTAGTCACATAGATTTTACTTTGGACATTCTGCAATACAAAATATTTTAAGGTAACAAAACATTAGCAAAAAGGAAATAAACTGGAGATAAAAGATACTGATAAATCTTATTTAATATAAATTTAAATAATTAAATTTCTCACACTAAAGTATTTTGTATTGCAGAATCATAGGGTAGTTGAAGTTGGAAGGTACCTTTGTATCTCAATGAGTTCAAAACCCTTGCTTGAAGTACAGTCAATTATACTACTTTCTCCAAGAATATGTCCAGTCTGGTTTTGACTTCCTCTGAGGATGGAGACTCCACAGCTTTCCAACACAGCCTGTTCCAGTGTTTGTTCACCCATACAATGAAAGGCTTAAAATGGAACGTCCTGTATTTCAGTATGAGTCCATGGCTACTTGTTTTGTCATTGAACACCACTAAGAAGAGCCCCATCAAGTTTTATGCACACTGATGACACACATCCTGAGTCTTCTCTTCCAGCCTAAATAACCCCAGGTCTCTCAGGCTCTCCTTGTGTGACATACACTGACCTCCTAGTCATCTTCACAGCCCTTTGCTAGACTTGCTTTAGTATGTCCATGCCTGGGGAACCCAGCACACAGTACTCCAGATGTGTACAGCCAGTTGTGAGCAGAGGAGAAGATTCACCTCCCTGGACCTGCTTGACAAGCTCTGCCTAATGTAGGATGGCCTTGTTTGCCATGAGGATGCATCACTGGTTCATAGTCAGTTTAGTGTCATCTAGGTCCAAGCTGTTTTCCAAGCTGTTTTCCAGCCAGTGTAGCTTAGCATGTACTGTTTTATGGAGTTGTTCCTCCCCATGTGCAGGATTTTGCATTTCCTTGTGTTACCTTCGTGAGGTTCTTGTTGGCTCCTTCCTCCAGCTTACTGAGGTTCCTCTGAATGGCAGCACAACCACCTGGTGTATCTGTCATTCTTCTCATTTCTGTACCGTTTGCAAACTTGTTGAGAATGCATTCTGTCCCATCATCCAAGTCATTAATTAATCTGTTACACAGAACTGAGGCACACCCCTAGGGTGCTCCACAAGTGACTATCCTCCAGTTGAATTTTACTAAAGTTGAAATTCACTGCTCTTCCCTCATCTACTGAGCAAGTCATATCATTCTAGATGGCTTTCTGGTGGGTTAAATGTCCCCTTCCTCATTCAGAGGAGGGGCCCACATTTCCAATAGTCTTCCTTTTGCTGATAACGTACTTCTAGGTATACCACTGCAGAGTTTCATGACAAATTTTCTTAGATATCCCAAAGCAATACTGTAGCCTGGGGTTACAACTAAGAGTCAGAGTAAACAGGAGCTACCAGGACAGCCAGGAACTTTGGCTTCCAAAAATGTTTTAGTTATCAGTTTAAAAGAAAACTTCATGAAACATACTGTGTTACGCTTAAACTTCTGTTGTACCAATGTTATTCTATATTTATGTTGATGTGTGTGTTTTAGTAAACTCAGTGTTTTCCAAAAATCTTTGCTCTATTGTCTGTTTCAAAAGCAGCACTGAAAATAATGTGGTTTTGTATCTTTTGAACTCGTCAAGTTTACAGACTTTATATATACTGATGCAGGGGAAAAGGCTTTAAACTAATTGAAGTTATAGTCAAAATTCAGCTATGTCTCTAGAGCACTGCTAACTTGAGAAAATGATAAAAATTATGAAAATTTTTGCTCCTTCGATACAACAATATGCAAGATGTACTTAAGTTTTTTTTTTTTTCCAGACTTGGTTTTGTTTTGCTTTGTTCCACTTATGCTTTATCTCTTCTAATTTCTATCTCCTTCATGTACATTAGTCCATGGTTAGTCACCGTTTTCAGTTTTGTTTTGTTCAGATCCTTAGATATAGTATTTGTAAAACTATTTCAGTATAAACTGCCATGTTTCACTGAAGTGTGTCATGCCAGATTTGCACTGGCTGAATATTTGGCTCCAAAAACTCCTTTTGAAGTGGGTGAACTTCTTATTGTCATCCCTGTGGAATGTGGAATATTGCACCAGTGCCTCAGTCTTTTAGGTAGAGCTGAGATGAGAATTTTCCTCACCAAGATAATGTTACAGAATAGAGAGAACTTGTTAACTGCTTTTTAAGCTATAAAATGTTGTTACACGGAATTCACTGCATCTTTCTAACATGAGGGAAAAAAATGATGGAAAGAATGAACATAAAGTAAATAAATTTCAGCCCACTGAAAGAGCATTCTTGTTCTCATAACAGTCCAAGTGTAATACAGAAGCTTGAGACTGATAATGATAGCTTGATTTTCTTCTGCATTGCCCCAGCATAGAAAGTGCAATTTTCCCATCATATAATGATACCTGAATGACAACAAAGAAATACTGTTGTTCATCACCCTGCTTAGGATTGACCTTGGGTACAATTTGCCCATTCAGTACTGTGAGGAGACAGTTATGTGAATTCTCTCTTACTTAACCTTTCTTTCCCTGAAACAATTCTGATTCCCTGTGCATTCCACCAGTCCTCCTGAGCACATTATGCAGAGCATCACAAAAACTCAAGTGACATTAATGACTACTGCCCTAGGTTATCAGGGGGTGGGAAGGGGGTGCAATGAACTGAAGTGTGGATCATACAATCACAATGACAGTAGCAGAAATAGGGGAGGGTTTTTAGTTACAGGAAGTGATTAGTAAGTTGAACATTTTTTAAACCCATACATATAGCGACTTTTCTAGGCCTGTATAGTTTTTTTCTTTCCATAGTAGGTATGCAATCTGACATTTCTCTTTATAAAAGAAAAATAATAGGTTAAATAGGTAAAAACGTTACTCTGCCAAAGATGAAGAGACTTGCATTTGTTATAAAGCCTCTTTCACTGCAGTCTTGTGCAAGATTGCTGTAGCATTAACAGTACCATACTGCAAATAACACTTATCTCTTACGCTTTTATTGTAGAAATAGTGACACCTTGCCAGACCTTTGTGTCATATACCAGGCAAATAAAATAATCCTAAAAGCAATAAACTAAATATTTTATCTTCTAATCATTTAAATGAACAAGATTATATTTCCAGCCATTTTCAGAGATTAAGGTTAGCTCCAAGCATTAAGTATGACTTTTAGTGTTCTCTACATACTGTACCAAAGGCACAATAAATTAGCTAAGTTACTACAGTCCATAAAATCATCGTAAATATAATATATCTCAGTGGAAATAGATGAACTCAGTTAAGATTTTATATAACAAAGATGAGCCTTTAAATGGTGAGTAATGTTTCTGCCGTTTATGAGTTGAACTAAAGAAGGTTTTATCTTGCATTTTTGAAGACAGAGTTGAAACCCAACCTCCAGGGAACTCATCAAGTGGATTTAGAAGTTTTTGCATCAAAAAGATGAGAGAGGCAAATAGTCATCAGAGTTCATCAGACAAATTTGGCAAAGGTTAGAGAGAGCATGTGTGTCCATAAACCTTTAGCATTGGGCATTAGAAATAGAAATTTTTATATACAAAGTCCTTAACAATAGTTTTAATTTTTGGCATATAGAAGAAGGTACATAAAAATGTTGAAGCTACAAACCAGGTAGGTAGCAAGGAGTGAAGGTGGATACAACTGCCAGCTTCTGAGCAGTTTACATGTATAAGAAAATACTAAAACTATTTTTCACATTTTATCCTTCAAACCCAATGCAATATTAAAAGAATGTGTTCAATAAAACCTGAGAGAAATCACACCGAATAATGTACAGTTTGTCCAGGCCCTGGTATGAATCCTGTCACTTCTAGTTGCAAAGCTCTTGTGCTTCTACTTATTCTTATTGCTTTTTAAAGCAATCTGGACTTGAAAGCAATCCAAAGCTACATTCTTACATTGTAAATTGATGTACATCAGCGTTAAACCAGTCATTAGTGTGAAGGGAACCAGGAGAAGACAGGGAAGATATAAATTATTCAGTACACAGGGAAACCATTTTTCCATATGCTTCCATTTTTTAATCTGAAAGATAAACATGTGCACACATACACACATACACATATATAGATACTTTCTATGAACCCTTCAAGCCTGAGTATCTTTGAAAGAAGTATCATATAAATATAATCCAAATGCTTAGCCCGATTTTCTGTACAATGTCATTATAGTAAATAGTAAATCTTTCGTCCTGAGTGTCTGGAGGAACAGAAAAATATGCTAAGACTGGCTGTGACTAAAATGTACCTATGGTGACATTTTCAAAAGCTCTCACACTTTGATCTGTTGATTTTATTAAGAACAAAATTTGTCTAAAATGAATTATTGTTCACAATTGTAGCCATCATATATGAGCAACATGTATGTAAGAGCATACATATGCATAAGAGCAACAATATTTAAGAGGAACAGACCCCATCTGTGTCCATATCTTTTGTGTTTTCTAATAGATTTCTTAGATATTAAACAAATACTTGGCAATCTAACAGAGAAATTAGTTCTGGAGCTGGTAACTAGTCTTAATATAACCTGGCATAGAACAGGAAAATACCAAAACTATATCTTTTAAAATGGATGTCTGATAATCTTATGTTGTAGTAAATAAAAATAAATAAATAAATAAATAAATAAGATCTCTTCCATCACAGAGGAATAGAAATAATAATTCTTTTAAATTTAATTTTATTTTACTATTTTACCTGCATTTAATGTACAAGAAGCATTGAGTTAAAACCTAGGTCAAACTAGGCAGTGCCATTTCTTGATTTTTAATCAATAGTAGAAAATTTTTGCATGTATTTTTGGTGACAGAATGGAACATTTATGAATCTGTGTCTGTCCACTTCTATTTGCATGAAATATATGTCATCCTACCATGAGTCACAAACCTCAGAACTTAAATTTTCAACAAATGCTTCTTAATAGCCTCCCTTTAATAATGTATCTGTGTTCCTAATCAATGTGAGTGAAATGTTTTCATAATTTAATAATACAGTGGGTACATTCAGAATTTTGAACAGGTGAGGATAAATCATGTTTGCTTGTGAATAACAGCTTTTATCATTTACTCAGTGGGATCATAATGTATTCTTTCAATCTCCACCAAAGGTAGTAGCAGGAAGCTATTTTATAGATTTCTTGGTAATCTGAGCTGATGTTATACCTGTTACAGGACACTTCCAATAAAATAGAAACACAGCAGGATAAAAAAAGATACAAATGGTGTTTTTATACTAGTCAATAAAAGCATGACTCTGTAGTAATAGAAAATTTGTTCATGAATTGTGAAGTAACAGTGGCTCAGTTGGTAAGGTATTAAAATAATCCATGTCCTGCCATTGTAACTTTTTGTTACAATTGCACCTTTAATTTGCTGTCTTATTTTCATTGTCAATGAGAAAAAGTCAAGTATTTTTATGGACCATAATATTATAAAGCAGTCTATTGGGATGAGTTTTTATATCATAGATAATGCCCTGTAAGAACAAGGAAGTCTAGGATGTCTGTATATATCAGCTTATTTGTAATGACTCCAGTTCGTCTTTTATAAGCCGTATTTTAATGAGGCAAAATTTGTTTCCATTGAGATTCTAGGTCTACTTAACCAGTGCCACAGAACCATTTCCAAAAACTTGAAAAGTCTAGGATGCAATTTGCACTTTAATGCATGTCTACATCTATTTTTCTCCTTTTCACCGAAACTCTGCAGATTTCAGAGGTACTTCCAGCAGACATAAGTGTTGCCAGTTGGGCTCATTTTGTAGAACAGAGACAGTAATATGGAAAAGAGAGATACAGTTATGGAAATTAATTGGGTGTACCAGATTCTGATCTCAGTCACACTGCTTAAACTGGGAGTCATCCCAGAATTAGTAGAAATTACTCCAGTTTATGGCTGTGGTCCATAATCTGTGATTCTCATTGGTGTGGGTCTTGCATTTTTTTAAAGTCAGGAAATAAAAATTAAAGACATTGAAGAGAAGTAAGAGTAACCATATGCTCAGAAATATGGGGATGGGGAGTTCTGATTTTTATAAACAAGTACTGTTAAAACACATGATGTTAACATGTACTCTTAAAGCACACTCAGTCTGTAGGAGAATGTTCTTTCTACCTTCTATGGGGAAAAAAAAAATCATGAGTGATATAAATTTTGCATCTTAGATCTCATTTCCTCTTTAGAATATAAATCTTGTGCAAAGGAAATATGGTCTCTATTATCTCTTAAAGATGAAACAGCTTCTAATATGGATAGTCTGCATTCCCTCTATCATGTTCCTGGGGGATAGGTTAATAAATAATGAACTAAATGTCATATTTTGAAGTCTCTTAGTTCATGGTGATGCAGCTTTCTTACATGTTTATTAAATTTCAATCTTCATTAGACAGGGTTAGTGGTGAAATTAGGTCCCTCTTGTATTAGTTTAGTAATGCAGAGTTTAAAAAGAAATAAAAAGCAGATAGCTTTTCACTTTTTTATCATTTGTGGGTCTTTCTTGATCCTGACTGTAGTCCATGGCTGAATCAGCTGAAGCATTTGTCAAAATGATTCCAACACAGTCCATTTCACAGATTAATAAATACATACATACATACATACATACATACATAAATACATAATAAAGGTTAGGTTTACATGCAGTATTTGAACAACACTGACCAGCCTAAGCAGTTGCCAGACAAATCTGGTAAAGCTTTTCATAAAAGCTCCATTTTGCACAAATTACCCAGAACCTTCAGATTTGTTTGAGTCCCAGACACAGAAAAATGTGCAAATGCTGTCCCTGTCACCATCTCTCTTCATCTCTAAACTCAGCTGAATTACTGCAGTCATCATTTTTTTAATTTCTGTGTCCAGGGCCTAAATAAAGTTCAGCTGGAAGAACTCATGTTAATTTGATGTTTGCTTCCCACCTTTCCCAGAAGTAGTTTAACAATTTAACATAACTGTAAGCGAAGTTGTTTGGAAGTGTAGAACTGATTTAGTAAATAACTAATCTCATGTGTTGTTTGCCCTGCATGTTGATAGGTTTGAGTTGAAAAGCTCAGCAGAGGTTGGATTTCTGGGCACTATCTCCAAAAGTAATGCCAAAAACTGTACTGTGAGTTGAGATTTTGCAATCCAACTCTGTGGGCATTGAGACCAATGTTTTTGATGGTCTTCACATATTTTTGTACTCTCCAGGAGCTTAAGCAATACCTTTCCTTCTGCTTCTATTTGTTGGAAATTTGGAAATTCCCATTCATAGTTCATCTCCCCAGAGAAACGAAGGTGCTTGATAGTTAGGGAAAATAAATAAATAAATAAATAAATAAATAAATAAATAAATAAATAGTCTATACTTTGTCTTGAAAACATCCTAGAATAATTCAGGTGGGAAAGGACATGGGGGTCTCCAACACAACCTCCTAGTATTAGCAATGAAATTGCTCAGAGCTGTGTCAGGTATTGAAGTTGAATACAGGGGCAAATAAAACCTGGCTGATGGAAATAATGACCTAAACATGAGAAGTTTGCAAAGTCAGGTGAGTACCATATAGTTAGACATCAGATATAATTAACCCAATAATTAAGAAATGGATTTTGGAAAATTCTAAATTTGAGATGATTTAATACTTTAGAGTCTATTTTGTAGAAAATAATAACCACCTCTGTGGTTAATAAAATACTATATAAATATGTTATTCTCCATGGCAAGATAACTCATCATCAAGTTAAGGGAAATTTGGAATTTACTAAACTATTTTCTCTGGTAATGTATGGAAAAATATTTCTCTTGGAAAAAAAGTGGGAATTCATACAGAAATTGTAAGGAAGGTCAGCTAGAATGGGACAAAGTGCCATTCAGTGAATGAACAAGGGGAATGGAAAAACGTTACAAGTGGATCACAGGATTATTGGAGTGGTTGGATGCAACCATGAAATAGGATGTGAGGAGTATTTTTGTTATTTGTGCGATTTGGCAAAGATACTGCTAGACCTAATACGGTGTAGTGCTGATCACTTCTACATCAGGAACATGCTTTCAGACATGAGCAGACACAAGCAGAGGCTGCTAGGATGAGCACAGAACCAGCATTTTCCTTGCAGAAGGACACAAAGAGAGTTTGGCTTGTTTAGCCATGGACAAAGACAGGATGTGATTGTTCTCTATAAACTTGCAAAGTGGGTAAACACCAGGGAGAAGAACTGCGTAAACTAAGGAACAATGTTGGTTCAAGAACAAACTGCCCATGAATAAATTTAAGCTGGAAATTAGATAAAGTTTTCTAATCATCTGGGGAGTAAGGTTCTGAAACAGTCTTCCAGTAAGAATAATAAAGGAAATGTGGAAACAAGTTAGTTTTTAGAAGGGCTTTAAATAGTTTTTGAAAGGGATTATATGGTGTGGGTGTCTGTGATGAGCAGATTGGATTCAGAGGCCCAGTGGGCTGTTTCCCTTTTTATAACTAGATATTCTGGTCAAACTGATTCTACTGCATTATATCTAACTCTTTGCTCATGGGTATAATGTTTGAGTTGATAGCCACACAACTGTTGGAGTCCTCCCTCATGACCCTAAAACAGAATTAATAATTTATCTTTCTGACATATATTATGTGAACTTGAAGGTAAAAGGCAGCAGAAAATTAAAACAAATAGGACATTCAAAACAGGCCACTTGCTGTACAAAGCAAAACACAAAGAGAATAAAAAAGACATTTCATGCCCCCAAGAAAATGTGCAATTTAAACGAAGAAAATAGTCAACAGATAGTGGAATATGAGGAAACAGTAAAGCAGTATTGGTCAGCATGATGGATAGCAGTGTTAGCACATGCCAAGTTGTAAATATGTTAAAGGAGAGTTTTGAGAAGGAAAATGAGGTAACTGAGTATTTATGTGAGCCTGATTTAAAGCTTGTATGGAAGTGGAAGGGCAGAAGAGGGTGCTTACATGTCAGTGATGGAGTTCAAAGACAAAAGTCAACTTTGCAACAGAGAGATGATATATAACAAGACTGCAAGTGGTTGAGTTGAAGTATCCTGAAAGTAAAGGGAGTGGTTCCTGTTTGATACAACTTAGAAGTTAAAGCTGAGGAAGGGAACAAGTAAGGAGAATAAGTTACTGAGCAAAATAACAAATTTAGAAAGTGGTATCTGCAGTAGCATTCCAAATGGCTATAGCAAGTTAAAATTGTGTGTGTTAAAAAACATGGTATCACAGAAACAGAGATACAAATAAAAGATACAGATTTACTTGTGGGAAATAAAAGCAACATGTTAAAACTGTTGTGCAAAATCAACCTATAAATTTTGAATGAAAGTGAAACTTGAGCCCAAAAATGAGACTTTAGCATAAAGATAATGCACATATAGGAAATTTAGGAATTCAGATGGGACATATAAACTCTCTAAAGATGGGAATCACAGATAATTACAGCCCCTTTTATTCCCAGTGAGACTCCAGCTCTCTGAGGACTCATGTTGGTGTTTTTAAAAATACTGTAATCTCTTAAACACAAGTGTAGAAATTGTCTTTAACAGAAGATAAGACATTTCAAGGATAAATAAGTATTTGTTTAGTTTTATTTCTCCTGCACTTATAGAGGAAACAGATTAGTGTAAAACCTATCATTTAATTTTTCACTTTAAGTCTATACATCCATTTTGAAATTTGCAGAATTATTTTCTTTAATAGATACGCTCTGACTCTTGAGTATGGGCTTCATGTGCTTAATCTACTCCTTTTTTTCTTTCAAGTGATATTTAGCAATTATTGTTATTTAGTTCCTGCATGAAAAATTACAGGGTTCTGCTCTGTAATTATCAATGACCTTTCAGTGTAGAAAAATGCAGCTGATCAGATGCAATGGGACTGCCACAGGCAGTTTAAGTATTTGGACAGATATCTTAGGAAGAATGGCTTACCTCCACAGGATCCATCATCTGTCTTTTGTTGAAGGCCATTGTAAGATAGAGTTTTGAAAAAAAAAAAAAAAATCATACTGTTACTTGTCATTTTTTTTAAATAGTTATGTTAAACTATGAACAGGAATGAGTCTATTTGGAAAATGATGCAACAACCATTTATTTCTTTACCGCAGATAACACTGGTTTATTACATCAATAAACAAAATACTAACACTGGTATTACAGCAAACCTGAAGGTACTTATACTGTTGGGTACTATAGTAATGCATGAAGATTAATTCTTTCTGTACAGAATTTTGGCGTAACTATGAAAAGTAGATGGTAAACAGGAGAAGTTTTAATTATACTAATTTTAGAGAGAGAAACACAAAGACAAGGTATGATTCTGCAAGCCTCTGACCTTAGGCATGCTGAATAGCTTGCTTTACATCCAGGACTGGTAGACCTCCTTCTATATCTTCCTGCATCACTGCCTATAGTGGTCTGTACCAATTTACAAGAGAAGCCCATCCTGATAATAGAGGGCTCTTGTACTCTGCTCTGGAGACAAAATAAATAAATAAAATAAAATAATATGAAATAAAATAAAATAAATCATAAGCACATAAGACACGCTGGCATGTCACCTATTCTGGCTGCCCTGCCTGGGGGACAGCAAGGAGGTGACAGGCCGTAAGTAGCATCTGTCTATGAAAAAGCTTAGAGCAAAAACTAGCAAAGCCAAAATCATTAAGGCTCTCGATGGGAGCTTCCATCCCTGCTGTTTCTGCAGGTGAATCCACATGGAGCCACCTGGATCGGTCGATCTCAGAGATCACCTTTGGTGCAACAACTAGATAGAATGAACAGCAGATATCTTCTATGGGTCTCCCCAGCTGTTGCAATACAGACATTCACCCTTCCTGGGACAAGTCTTGCCCACTGTTCCTACGGTGAGCATCACATCACAACACTTTTCTGAGCTTTGGAACAGAAACAAACTGAGTTGGGCCATGTGTGTTTACAGAGCAAGTATTCCTCAATTTATTTATTCAAATTTCTGAATAGGCACATCCTACTCATCTCCATGACTTTTATTGTATTCCAAGTAATATACTTTAAAAAAGGGTCCAAGTACTTCAGGTATTTATTTTTTATTTATTGGATTATGTCTAATCCAATGGGAACTGAGCTTAAAAAGTGTTCACTTGTCTAGTGTTGATTAAGTTTGGCTCAGGCTGTGTATTATACTGATGTACATTTTTTACAGGAGCCTACCAAGTCTACAACTGCCAATTTTTCATTGGTTACTTAGACCTTCACAGCTTTATTTGTGAATTATCTGCCTTACTGAGTACTACACTCACTATTATTAATGAACATTGTGTTGCAGAACCACTGTACTGAAGCATTATCTATCTGCAAGTATGTATATATAGGTCAATCCAGGGTCATATGCATGTAAGATTTTTATACCTATATGACACTGTGAAAAACCAATGGTGCCTTAAAATCAAACAGAATTAAGAAATTGGGAGACATCCTTTCAAAGCTGTGTGTCAGGGAGATTTATATATTTAAAGAATCTCTTGCATCCACTGAGCAAGTGTAAATGATGGGAGCTGCTCAAAGCACACCATTTAGGACAGAAAGTGTAGGCAACTTCTATCTCTGTACTATATACCTAATTATCCTTTTGGAAATCAGCCAAGATCCTGTATCTAATATAGATACAGTATTCCATACTAAGCGATTCAGATTTTTAAGAACAGCACATGGCTAACTCCCTTTTTAAAGATATTTTCAGCAGCCTCTTGTATCCTAACTTTACCTCAGGCTTTACAACAGAGAAACAGTGGCTACTAAATTTAGTAGTTTTGCTGCTTTATAGAGACGACAGCCACACACATACTGACCAAACTATCTAGCCTACACCCTGCTAAGCCTGGAAGATCTCAGGAGATAACTCGACATTGAGTGGTTGCAAATGGTAGGATACTGTTGAATGTAAATGAAAAGAGAAATCTGAGCAACTAAATCTTAACTGTGAATGACCATCACATCCAAACAGCACGCTATATTAATTTATAATTAAATGTTAACTTTTTCCCTAGGGATACTTTAGCTTCTATACCAGTGCAGTTCATTAGCTAGTCACTGTAGTTGATCCAGTTAGCAGTGTGCCTTTGATCACTTTCCATCTAACTGAGCATGTTAGAGTGGATCCCAAAAACCTCTGTACTTTTTCATATTTGCAAGCAGAACACTTACTTCCTATATAAGGAACAACATTTTCTCAGCCTCAGTCATTGCTTCTCATGACAGTCCTCTTATTTTATTAAAAGTGCTGAAACCTTCTCAAACTCTATGTTTTGTATCATGATGTTTTCTTCCATGAGCAAGAAAAAACAGTCTTTTCCATGAGACTACCTAATGAATCTTAAAATGAGCACCTCTTGCAGTGGAGATGAAAAACAGGTTAAAATAAATCTAGTTAAGATAACTTGTATATGGTACTGGTGTTCTAAATCTGAAAGTTCTGCAAATAATTATATTGCTTTGCTAAAATATAGTGCACAACAAAATTCTTGTTCTGTACCAGACCTTTGAGGATAATGGTGTTTGTGTCTGTCAGAAGGTAATAAAGAAAACATGAAGCTTATGGGAAGCTTGACCAAATTTAAGTATCTAATTTCCAGTCCAGTTCCCTTTACCTTTGTGACCAATTGATTGAACTTTCTTACTCAAAACAGCAGGGCTTTTATTTCTTTACAAGATATTCTCCTCCTTTTACATTTTAGTTTAAAAAAAAAAAAAAAAAAGTGTAGTACAAAAAGAAAATACACGCACACACACACACCAAATACAGAGCTGCAAATACTTTTCAGTGACTTTGTCAACACTGATGATTTGCAGATGATATCTAGCTTGTTAAAATATACCATCAACTTTATAAAACATCAATTTCTCTCTTAAATTTCTCACAGCTTTTTCTGCACTTAGCACCTAGGATTCCCATAACTGAAGGATTAATGTATTTTTAAACCTGTCTCTTTAATCTTTCAGTATTTCTTTGAGCATTTGTCAGAACTTTGTGCTTACATTCCTTCATTAACTCCCTTGTACAGTCACTCAGTTAGGATTTGTTTAATCTAACTTCAGCCATCTAGAAGTCAGTATATGGAGTAAACGAGCTATCTAAGATTTCTGCAGAGACAGCTGATCCCTTGCTAGGATACTTGTCTGATATAGACGGAATTATTTTCTTCTGAAATTGTTTATCTCTCTCCATTGACTATAGGGTAAGCCTAGGCAATTACCTCAAAAGAAACACCAAATATTTTAACAGCTAAAGTGACGAGATGAATTCCTCAGCCATCCCTTTGTGCATGTGTCTGTGGTTGAGCTATGGGAGAACAAAGGACTATTTTAATTTTTAATGGGATATCATGAGCATAAATCTAACAGCAGAAGCAAAATTTAAAATTGTGTTTGGCTCATATCTTGAAATTAACAGTAGCAGAAATTATGTTCCTCCTCAGTTCATGCATATCACTGGAAAGTGTGTTTTCTGTGTCTTAGATACAACTGCTGTGTTACTGAGCTAAGAGGCTCCCTTCTCCTAATCCTTTATTTCCTCCCTTTTCCTTGTCTAAAGCTTGCTCAGAGAGGAGAATCAATGCAAAACTTCTTCAGGGTTAGTTTCATTTAAAATCTACTCCCTGAGCTGGTTCACCGAGTGGCAGGTCAGCAGTGAGAATGCAAAATTTGGGTCATGTCCAGGTTGTCTCCACTTGCAGCCTTCAGTGATTCTAGATAAATGGCAAATCACACCCTTCATGATGTTATTCTCATGGCATGCATTATTTTGAACTTGTATGGAAGATGTATATAGAAATCTAACTATAAGATTTAGAAAAACAATCTTTGCCTTACATCTTAAGAGGGATGAAATATTTTGTACTAACACGTTCTTAATCTTAAAATATTCAGAAGTATGCATTGACCAAGCTTCACACCCCTGAAAAGAGGTTCTCTTTAGTCTGGACCATGACAACTGACCAATGCAAATAGCACAACAGGCTGCTGTCCTGTCCTGGGTGTTATGACTCCGCTAGGTTTGCAGGATTAAAACCTAATCTTTCTTTATAAATGCTGGGGACACAGAAGGGGGAGGGTGACACATAGTCAAAAAATGGGAAGAAAATGTCTCAAATTGTAACCAAATAAAACATGGCCTATGCTTGTTTGTGCAATATTTTGAAGATATCTTTTACTACTTATACAGGATTTTATTTCATTAATGGTCTATCTTGTTCTTATATTACTTTTTATGGCTTCCATTCATTTCACATTGATTTTTTCCTGATTTATTAAGGGCCTAGTCTCAAATCTCAGACACTCTGCAAATTTAAATTGCTGTATAGAAAATAAAAATGCCAAAATCAGGCTGTGCTTGCCAAGTCATAACTCAGTAATATCTACCATCTATGGAAATAAAGTCCATAAATACTCCTTAATATCAGCATTAGCTTCATAGATAGTAATCTGTAAATGTTGTAACCACTCCCTTCTCCGATGCATAAGGTTGCTTAATACAGATGCTAGGAGTATTTCTTTTTTATAAGCTTTAGTATAAAAGTGCAGATCAAAGTAAATATTCAAAGCTTCCACATATGGAAGTATTTGCTGGATCCTGACTGATCTGCATATAATTTTGACACCATACTTCAGACTGTTTACGTGTTGAACTTCACCTTGAATGTATAAACAACACTGGATTGCTCTGAGTGCCCTGAGCAAATGCTGCAGCATGAAGAGTGCTTTCACCCCTGGGCTGCATGACACCAATATGAGGTTGGGAAGCTTTTCATAAAATCAGCAGGAATTATTAGATAAATAATTGATTTAGAAAGATGAACAAGGGTAAGAATAAATCTGATGAATTTGACTGACCAGTATCTCAGTTTTATCAACGAATTGTTCCAGCGAGTCACTTTTAAGCCTTTGTTCTTTATCAGCAGGCATACAACCAGTTTTCATTATTTGAGTTGTAGGGCACCCATAGATAAAATACATACAATAGTGTCTTTCTTTCTTAAATATATGCAGGTAAATATATTATTTATCATATGCTTTTTCCTATTCAGTTAGAAGACAGCAGAATATTTTGCAACCTTGTAATAACAAGGGAATATGTAGAAAACATTTATGTCTTGGCATGTAGTAGCCTAACATTGGTTTGAGAGTTTACTTTGCACAGTAAATATGAAGAATAATGTATATAAATTATAATATAAAATGACTGTTCAGTTCAAGAGACATAGAATCATAGAATCATGGAATCATAGAACTGCTTTGGTTGGAAGGAACCTTAAAGATCATCTAGTTCCAACCCCCCTTCCATGGGCAGGGATGCCACCCAATAGATCATATTGCTAGGGCCCCATTTTAGAATTTAGATAACTGCCAATAAATATAATATGTATGAGAACTGTAAGTGTATCCATACTGTGAGCAGGAGAACCTGACATCAGGGATACAGGGATACAGGGATTTCAGTATTACAAGGATTAACATCAGATTTCCTTAGCATAACCTACAGGTATAAGTCTATCTTGATGTTCAAGATATCTTTTCAGTTTACTGTAAAATTAAGGGCATCAATCAAGTTTAGTAAATGAGCATTTCTATTTGTAAAAAACAATTTCTCTATGTGTTTCAATGAATATTACATGTGAGGAAAACTAGTCAAAGAAGCATAGGGTGGTCTTTAAGTTAAAGCTGATAGGATCTTTTACTCCCATCTTTTACAACAATTTCGCACCTACTGTGGCTTCCCCTCTTCCTCACCCTTTCCACATGGATTCATCCTAGAAGGTGGCTCAGGCTTGGCCAGCTTGGGAGATTCTCTCTGCACAAGATTCTCTCCGAAATCTGACAGCAACCCCTGTGGGACTTGAAAGGCTATGTATAATATTATTAACTGTCATGCCAGACATAATATTATTAACTTTACAGCCAGAGGGGAGGAACCCATGTGCAGCAGGTGCATGGGGGGAACCCATACACAACTCATATGCAGTTTTCTTCCTTCGCAGTGGGACCTTCTCCCTAATTCTGGCTCATTCTTTAACCAAGGTATATTGCAACTGGAAAAAGAAATGCCAGGAGGTTTCTTTCTGCATGCTGTAAGTATGGATATGTGTTGTGGTTTCTGCTCACATCCTTCTGCTCTCACTGAGCTCTGATGCCCTTTAGCAAAGTACCTATTGACCAAAAGCAGTATGTCAAGATGCTGATGGTGTAAGCTTCCTTTTCATCTGAGTGTTGATTTCTGCAGTTGTTTGGACTGTGGTTCATCTGCAGACAAATTTTTCCTTCCATAAGAACCAACACAGTCATCTCTGTTTCTTCAAAACGGACATTAAAGCTGTCCTTGCTGTAGAGTACTGCTCCACCCAGAGCAAGGCCAAAACTGAGATCAGAGAGAACTTGGCACTTCAATGCACACAGCCACAGCTGCAGGATGAAACAACCTTTCACTGTGTGAGGAACAGGCACGCAAAGGTGTTATTTCTGTTCTGGCTGTGGAAAGAATAGAGGCATTTCATCTAAAATGGGTGTTTTTCTGGAATTTGAATGTAGGTGCAATGCACCTCATAAATAACTAATAAATGCATATAATGCATCAATTAATGTAAAATAAGCAGATGAAGCATAATCTGGTCTTTCTTGTATTATCTTACTGTTACTGCTGGAGATGGGAGAGTGAAACAGCTAGAACATAAATCTAATCTGTTAAAGACACCCCTGTTGGATCTCAATTTTAAGGGTTTTGTATTATCTCAGAAAGCACAAGGGAATAATCTAAAAAAAAAAAAAATGTAAAATTGCTTACTTAATGTGAAAACTGACATCCTTCTTGTCACTTGGAAATGATATAAAATAAAGCTTTTATTCAGAAGGATTTAGGCAGACCTAAAATGTCCACAACTATTAAAATATTAATTATTTGTTTGTAGTTAATTGACATCAAGATAACTTGGAAGTAAAAAGCAGTCTATACACAAGCACCAAATACTCAAAAGTTTAGGAAAAAGTAAATGTTATATACATACATATATATAAAATACATATATGTTTGTATATATGCACACAAAAATATCTCAGACCTGCTATTTGCTGACTTTGATTCATGTTTTTGTGCCAAAGTTTTGAAATGAAAACAGTACCCTATAATGATTTGTCTTCTCCCTTTAAGCACACTACACAAATTTTTGATGCCTGTCAGAGTTTTTTGATGACCTAGAAAGGAACTCTTCCTTTTTAGGAAGACAGAAGATTACATGGAAATGGTATGTACAGGCATGTACTAGAATTCTGCTGCTAGTGTGAAAGTCTTATTACAGTCAGGTTAAAGCAGTAGAGAAACTACTCCAATTAACACCTGAGGCCAAATGACTAGACAAATGAAAAGCTATTTTTGTGTCCCTCTTTGTGCAAGGAGAGCTTTGCATCCAATGATCTTTATAGATCTCTTTAAGAAAGCTCTTTGTAAGAGCTTGCAATTTAAAGCATATCCCCAGCCATAGTCAGGGACAGACACAGAATGTAGTCCTAATGCTGAAATGTCAGCTGGATGTTGAAACTCCATTTATAGCTTCAAATGATCTGCAGAAAAATTGCATATGAAAATATAAGTCTCAGTCCTGAAACAGAAAGGAACAATTAGACATTCTCCTCTCCTATTGTACTTCTTCACACCAGCCAGGAACGAGTAAGTGGAAAAATGTAAAAATAACAAATTCTCAAACATTCTACATCTTTTTTGAATTGTTCCACTTATTGCTAGGCTCTTATCTAAAACTGATCTGGTCTCAAATGAATTTAGCTGGAAAGACTTGGTAAAGCAAAGTTCAAGTTGATCTGACTACAGATTTCCAGTTAAAAGCATTCAGATTATATGATTGGAACTAACCATTAAACAAGAATTTGGCTAAAATATCAAGGAAAAGGTTCAGTTTGTTTAGTTACATTTTTAATGAAAACATGCTTTGTCTGAAATGTTTCATGGAAGATGGCAGTCTTTAAAAAAGTCCAACCAATGCATATTTTCTGACAGCAACATTTGTGTGCCACGAGATTTTTGGATGAAATTTATCCATACAGATATTAGCCTTTAGTATTTCCATTATAAAAAATATGAAAAAAAATGGAAAGATCTTGGAACTGGAAGAATCTGTGAGCTAGAATTATAGCCCTATCAGAAAACTTTTGAGCAGTGAAAGGCAGTGTAGATTTATTACTAGTGTCCTGCCAGTGTTTTTAAGGGAATTCCACACAATACACTCACATGCATATACGGAATACCTCAAAACCTATGCTAGCCCTGTGATACAAATGCACCATTTGCCAAGCAGATGAAATCCATGCACTTCAAGTTCGTCTGTTTTGTATATCAGTAAAACATGTTGCTTAAGTCATTTATGCACTTTGAAATTAAGATAGGAAGTGAAAAGTTTCTCTGTGGTATGGCTATTCCAATGGCAAAAAATTAAAAAAAAAAAAAATGCTCTTCAAAAGTATTTTTCAGAACCCCAAGGATAAGTCTTCATAAGTCTTCTCTAGCAAAGAGCTATGTAGACAAAGAGGGGGTGGACTCCATCAAGCAGAAAAATCACACCAACTCTTGAGGTGGAGGAGGATTTCTTAAGTCAGGGCTCCCAAGAGCCCCCTCTAGCACTCCATTATGAGAACTCTTTGAAGATCTGCACTGGAGACTTAAAGCCATATTCTTCAAAGGGTAATGAATAGATATCCTGTTTAGACAACTTCAGCAAATAAACAGTAAGCCTATTAAAGATTCTTTCTCCTTCCCATAAAAATCATGCTCTGTGAAAGAGGTTAAACAAGGGGTTCCACTGACAGGCGATGGGGTTTTTGGCTTTGAAATCTAGCACACAAAGAGGCAGTGATATCTCATGTGAATGAGATGAGAGAATCTGCTGACCATAATATCCTGGAAGAGGTTGAATGTTCAGGAACATACCCAACATAAAATAATTGCATTACAGGAGGCCTTCAACTGTTTTATTTAAATGTGAGCATTTCTGGGTACAGTTGTCCTTCTGTTTGACAAAATAAATATCTGTGACATGATAAAAGGAAGATTCAGGATGTTTACTATTGTAAGATCAGTACAGAGCTGTTAAAGCCAAAGGCAAGCAGAAATATATCAGTTGGCCAAATAAAAGATTACCTCTCTGCATGCCTTGCCTTAATTCTGTCTCCATATCCTCATGCCTGCAAAAAGCTATGGATACTTCACAGAAATGCCCACACACTTTTAGAGCTGGATGCTGGACACTTTTCCCAAACTGTTTTCACCAAGCCTGAATACATCTTTGCATGAGAAACAACAGCTCAGTCCCTAGATCCTTTTTCTTCTCTATTTAGGCTGCAAATTTTGATATTTTTGAGATGAGGAAAAGTGTCTGCTAAAACTCATGGTAACTGCACTGAACTTATTTTACACAGAACTCACTGACTGGTTTCAGGTGGAAATGCATCCTGTTCATTATCAAGCCAAATTTTTAATTGGTTGTCTCGGGGTAAAAGGCTTTTCTACAGAAAATGTTAATCTGTCTCCTATTGCAGTGTTTGGTCTGCTGTACAAATCAGGGATTTTCCAAGAGAATTCAGTGCACCGCAGACGGATTACAGTGCCTGACACAATGCCTTCAAAAAATAACATGCTTTCATGCTCTTAAAATAACACTTTCATAGTTTTGCTGCTCTTCTAGTTGAAACAAGGAGAAAGGACTTTCTATTTGCCTTATACAAACAATAGCACCCAGCTTGTGAGATTAGGTGAGAGACTTGTTAGACTTTCAGTTAAACAGGATCTAAGAGAAGGAGGTCCACCGATCCCAAAGAAATTTTAAATACCACTCAATATCATTCAAAATGAAGAAACAGGTAATTTGCCTACCATAATCCCATATGGGTACTTTTCTGTTTTGCTGTAGATTATGTTGTTCATTCAACTACACTGTCAGCTATCTGTTATAACTTCATATTTGGTAATTCATAAGCATTCATGTTTCTCGTGCTTACCTTTGACCCTTCAGATACATCCAAATAATTAAGTCATCACTTTTTACCAGGTATCAGGTTATATTTTAGCACTTCATTAATAAAGAGGTATAGGCTGCATGCTAATGAAACAGTATGTCTGCTAATACAAAGAAGACAAAGTCAGTTCAACCTCACCTATGTCTGAATTTGAGAAAAACAACAATGCCACTGAAAAGTTGTGATCTTATTAATGTAATCATTTAATATACTGCAGCATGCCATGTCTCAGGGAAATAATTAACCCCAATTATTGGGGGCTAAGATTTAAAACATATAGGAACCCAAATAGAAAAAGTTTTCTCTTTTAAACATGTATTTTTATTATTTTCTGAATTAGATAAATTGAGAGAAGAACGTTCTGCTCCCTAAGGCCTCATTTTTAATAAAAAAAAAAAAAAAAAAAAAAGAGAGAGAGAGAGAGAGAGAGAGAGAGAGAGAGAGAGAGAGAGAGAGATTCTTTACCCCAAAAAACATGAGATTAATGTATGAAGAGAAAGGCTGTACACACAAGTTAGCAGACTGGTGTGTTCACTGTGAAATCACCAGCTGCTTTGCCTCCTCTAAGTTTTCTGCTTTGTTTTAGCTAAACCAGATTAAAAATGCTTTTTCCACCTTATGCTAACTCAATTAATGTAATTTATTTCTATCATAAAGTATAGTTTATTTTTATTCAGGTCTGATAAAATGCTTCCTTTCAGAGTAAGAATAAAAAGAAAAAAAAGAAATCTATGATTTATACTAGCATGAGTAGATTGCTCTTCACAAAAAGGACAGCTATAATCTATATACAGTTGGCTCTCTATTCTCTAGAAATAATTTTTAAAAAATAACTTGAAAAAATTGAGAAAGAAAAGAAAGTTTCAAAGTGTAATGATCAAATGTATTTGAAAACTTATTAGAGAGAATAAGTTTGAAAACCTATATCTGGAGAAATATTCCCCTGATATATGTGCTATTAGTCCATTCAAATGCATTTGCTAAGATCTGAAAATTCTTAGAAATAAAACTTATTATTCCAGATGGTGAATGAAGCATAGCCCTGTCTACACCACTTAATAACATACTTGTTGTGAAAAACATAGCCATAAGTGAAAAACATAGCCATAGAGCAAAAGCTTTCATAAATATATAAAGAGATTTGCACCTATAAAGTATATTCCAACATTGATCCTTACAAAATCCCTTGAAGGGAATTTGGATGTAGTAAATAAACAGAAAAATTCTTTTGTTGTGACTATTTGTACCTGTGACCACAGGGTGAATGGGATGGTTGAGAGAAGAACAGGACTCTCAGTCCTCCGTTCTCAATACTTGACCTGTGGATAAAAGTGATCCAAAGAGGTCAAGCATGTTCACAACATGAACATAACATCTTTGTTGATGAGAGTCTTGACTCAGACCTCTTCTCAGACCTCTACTCTGAAATAATTGCTCTCTCTGGCTATTTTTAATGTGGATTCCTATTTCAAAATCAAAACAAGACTTAACTTCCTGTTTACTATTATTCCCTTTCTTTACATTCTTCAGAAGAGATCTGTGCCTTTTTTACTTAATTGAATTATAGGCTTCAGTGAGTTTTGTAGTGATTTTTAAAATATTTGCAAAATGCTTTTGCAAAAACTGAACTGAGATTCTGGTTTAAAGTTTCAGGCTGAAATCACTAAACTCTGTTTTACCAGATCAAAATGCAATCAGTTTGTAAACACTTTGAGGAAAGACCCTACAACAGTACAGCTGGTAAAGCATTCAAGTAGCTCTGGAGTCTATAAAAATAATTCGTTTTTATTACTCAGCTATTTCACAAGTAATATGAAAATAGGTCTGTTTCTTCATGATTATATTAAGGATACTTGGAAGAAAGTAATAGGGCATCTTCTCATTACTGTTCATGAATTGATGTTCCTCAATTATATTCTTTTATGTGAATGTCTTATTTTTCCCCTTTTTAAGGGTGTAATTTCATCTTCAAGTGTCTTTTGCAAAGGGAATTAACACATATCATGCTTTTGGACAATGTACTGTCACATAATTCATTGCTGCAACCCAGAGTAGGAAATATATGCAGCCAAAGTGTAAAGCTTAACAGCTAGCAGGTTTCTATATTTACAAGAATCAAAGCAGTTAAATGACTCAGCTGGCTCCTAATGTGGGTTATATTTGAATTTGGGGAGGGTGTAGGGAAGAATGGGACATTATTGCTTTAACAAGGTTTACTGCTAAACTGAACATATGTTGCTCATAATGTCACTTTCTAAATCAATGAAATTATCATTATAGAACATGTCGACAAATTAGACATGTAAAGTGCAGGCTGTATGTGGGAGAGATGTAATTTGGCTCTATAAAAAGAAATTAAACAATAAAATATCAATGACAGATGTAGTTAGCTAAAGGTTTTGAGGTTTAAATACCAATTTGTGAAAAAAAAATTATGCAGACCCAATCAGGGTACAAGATAAAAATACCAGCCTTCATGCAACAAGATGATAAAGTATTTGGACCAGATGTTCGGAGACCTTAGCTGTGCCCTTTATTTAACTGGCAAGCATGCTGGCAAGTTCTTAAATTTGTAAAATCCAAGTAACGAAGGTTAGCTCAGATGGAAGTAATAAAACAATCAAATATCAGAAGTCATTCATGTCTGTGTGCAATAGATCATGCTACAGTTCTGAACTCCACATTTTAATATAACAGCATAGGTTTTACAGAAATAGGCTTTTTGCATTATCTTTAAGAAACTTACCAAAGTATTTTTTTCTGTTTCAACTTTCAGTTCTCAAAGCAAATGCAGGAATTGAATGTGTTTGATACATTTTAGAGCTTTTTCCCACAGGTTTGCAGATTTTATAGCTCTCGAGTCTCAGCTAAAACTCTGTGTCATAACTCCTGGGTTATAGCTTTGTTTCACAGCTGGTGTAAGGTTGTGGGCAAGGTGTTTAATACTAAACAATAAAACGTCTGTACATTCAGAGTATCTTGCAGGTTAGGAGTTGACTTCTGTTTTGGATTCTTCTATTGACTTTGTGGGGTGATCAATCATTTTGTGCCTTATTTTTTCCTATTCACAAGCATTAGTGTGACACAAGCTAATCTTCTAGCTTATTTTGTTTGTTGGGCGTAGACTCATTTTTGACTACATTGGAGCTGCCATGCACACACCTGTTGTGGTAGATCAATGTTGTTACCCTCAGTCACGTATATGTCCTGGCTGGACCATGTTACAGCTCCTGAGTGACCCTTGCACCAAACTTTCTTTTCTATAGGAAACAGGGGAGCAGATGTGGGGGAAGGCATTCACGCATATACAGGTCTTACCAGAGTCTGAACTGAGGACATATCCCAAATTCAGAAATATTGGATACTTGCCTTTGATGCAGCCACTTTGCTTGGACAGTGTCTAGCAGACATGGCCCTGATCTTGTTTAAGCCTTCAAGACATTGCCATAATATAATCAGAGGCAATTCTGAGGGCATAAATAAAAGATAACATTCATAAGGTTTTCAGAGGGATGACATAGTGTGCATAAAACATTTGAATACCACAGACGGAGCAGATGAAAAGGGATTGAGCTGTAAAGAAGAAATCATGCCCTGTTGGGCTGATATAGTTTGGCAGTAGAGGATTGGATACATCTGATCAACGTATGACTCTACAGCATACAGAAAGCATGTGAGCTATCTATCCCTACTCTCCACCACCCTAATAGACAATAAAGAAAAATATGCTTCTCAAACACACTTTCTCACTTCTGAAAATAAATCTTTAAAACACGTTTAGGCTGCAGCCTAAAAAGCCTGTTCCTCACCTCCATGCTGGAGAGAGCCTATGGTGATGTGGACATCTGCTGGGTAAACATGAAAAGGCAAATGAAATGTATCCCAGCCACAGTGACCATCAGTTGGTAGCATTTCACACTGTCTTGGTACTAAAAACCCGACCTCAGGAAGCATTTAAAACCATCAGAAAGATAGAGAAATAAATAAAAATAAAGAAAAATATTACTAACATGAAAAGTCTCCTGTTTCTTATCAGAATCTTGGTTTGATCTTCCCCACAACTTAGGAAATTAAATCCAGCAATATGAGTAGAAGAATATGCTCTCGTGTACCCTGTTGCTCTTGTGTAATGTTCTTTGAAATATGGGTTTCAGCACTTCTGTTGCCATGGTGTCACTTTGAAAACACTTGTAAGGCTGCTAGGGACATCAGAACTTGATTAATTAATCTCTACAGAATGCTTTGAGTTTCCCTCGATGAAAGATACTCAGGGTTACTTACTTTGGCCTTCTCTCATGAGGAGCAGTACCTTCAAAAAATGAGGAAAGGTATGTGAAAATTATTATTTGCCTGGAGGCAAGTAAAGTTGTCCTAAAAAAGATTTTTTGTAAACTCACCTTGACTCTACTTTTTTCCAATTGCCCTTTAAAGGGCAGATCCCAGCCCTATTCAAATGACTGTCCTCACTGATTACTCTTTAGTGCAAATTCATACTCATTTTGGGCAAGCAGAGGACAGGGCTTTCATTATTTAAAAGTACTTGAATGAAGTGAAATACCTTCCTTTAAGTGATTGTCTGAGCATAGAAGAGAGACAGGACTTGTGGGTAGAAGCAATGTCTTTTCCTAGACAACCTGATAGATATGAAAAGAAACAGACATGCTTTAAGGGGCCTTTGTCCTGGAAGAATTGCTGGTTTGTTGTTTTTTGTTGTTGTCTTTGTTGTTTTTTTTTTCCAACACTATCAGTTATTTTAATAAAAGATATTACCTCTCCCTATAAGCCTTGCCTCTCACCTCTTCATGTTTTTATACTGTTCCTCCTTCTTTTTTTTTCGTGCTTTCAAAGTTATATGGATTTAGAAAGAGTCCATATCCATCTTGTGCAGTTTCCAAGCACTTAAAATGCTCTGCCTGTAGAATTTATACTGTATATGGAGAGCTCTCAAAGAGCTGTACTTACATAACTGCTCTTGATTGAATGTCTTGTTTTCCACGTGTAAGCCCAATAGGCTGGAAAACAGAACTGCTGAGAAATACCTGCTTTCTGAAAATCATGAGTCTTTTTTTCCCCTCCCTAATTAATTGCTTTGTACCACTAAGGAGTTATGCTAGAGATGCCAAGTTGCACCAAGGTATATCAGTACAGCTGAAGGTAGATCATGTTCTGTTGAAACCTGGGCTTGTCTTGGGGTTTACTGAGATCCCACACTCACTGCTAGCAGGGATATTTGTGAGCTTGGCATATTTTTATTCCCAAAATTGTGCTGGAAGTATAATTAATTTTTTGTTGTTGTTGTTGTTCTTCCCTGGACATGATTAGAAGAATATTCACTTTTGTCTCTAAGATGACACAAAAAGAAGAAAGCTTCTGGGTATTCATACTGAACTTTACAAACACTCTGTTTGGCTGCATGTACTGAAAATTAGCTACAGTTCTTTGGAATAAGGCAAAATAAGCTTGCCTATTGAACTGATTGAAAATAGCACCTGTCCTGTTTTACCCAACTTGAACTATGTTTTTACCTGATAATTGAGGTTAGTTCTACCATGCCCTTTTCCAAACTGTCAGGGCACTGCTTCACCAAACCAATTTGACCAATCTGCAGCAGAAAGATTATGCCTAGAAGGCAACTACTCCCCAGAATTGACTGAGTCTGATAGTCGTAGTCCAGAGGAAAAATAAGCAGAGAGATATCTGCCATCACATCTTGGAAGCTATCCAGTTAGAGATGAAATATGTTTTCAAGCTATATGAAATCTCAAGACATCACATCTGGCTCACTGAAACAGTAAACTCTGGTGTCTGGAAGGTGTTCTGCCATTCTATCATCTCCTTTTTTCATCTCTGGTCACTGATTGCTGGCCTCTGGGTGCTGGAGTCTGGACAGACCTCATGGTTGGAGCCAGCATGTTTTTAACATCTGACCAAAGAAGTTCAGAAAAAAGCACCAATTTCTTACTACATCTCCATGGCACTTTTTCCAGTCATAAAATGTGTTATGTAGAAATAAATTGCACAAATGACAAAATACATAAACTTTATCTCATTTCACTGAGGCCTACCTAATATGGCTCTTATTTTAGGTTCTTGAGAAGGACTACAGCAATTGAGTGTCCAGTAATGTAATTTTCTGCAGCTATAAAAAAATATTTTTTAGAATTAATCTGGGAGGGGAGTTCAATTAGAACTATTAAAACTTTTTGAAACTTTTTTTTTTCAGTGGAAAAGAATTTCTAGTAGATTTTTTCTAGCTAGAGATGTAATGTACCTCTTTGGTAAAATTGCAAGGTTTGGCTGCATGGTAGAAAATCAGTTTTGTTTATTTTGTTTTGTAGCCATAAACTGTAAAATACAGAAAACCTTCCCAAAAATACTTTAATTTCTGTGATTATTTTTCCTCAAGGCAAACATACTTATTTTCTGGCCAGCTTTCTTCATGCTATGTATTTTGCATAATAGGTTGTACCAGACCTTTCTCCCATAAGCTACATAAGAAAATGTAAACTGCTGGCAAAAATTTAGGCAGCTGGCCTCAGTGGGACATCTTCCTTGGTCATGCCTTTGAATCTAAACACTGTAGACAAAAGGCAGCGGTGAATAAGTCACCATTTTCACACTGGGCTCCAATTACATCTGTTGCTTTTTAGAGGCAGGGCGTTTGAATTTTGCAGACAGTCCTTGGGCAGCTGTTAAGTTTGTAGCTATATCTGAGTCTGAATTCTCATGAATTGGAAATGCTTAAACTCTGCTATGATTCCCATATCCCACATCTATGGGAACCATGAGAAAACTTAGACTGATTGATTAGACTCTGTGAGTCACCTTGCTTCTGTCAGGGATGTGAATCTGGAGAGCCAAAATAAGCTTCTTTCAGACAGGGGTTCACTAGAGAATTTTCTATGGTGTTTTATAATATGAATGTGCCCAAAGAAAACCAGGAAATCACACACTTTCTCTTGTCTGACATTAATAAAATTAATTTGCCTTCAGAGTAATAATGAAATGTTTCTCAAAGGAAACTTAATTTACATTCTTTTTTTTTTTAATTTCTTCTTCTGAGTAGACTATTTTCTGCATATGCCACTGATTATATTTATAAATGTTACACTATTTTGAAATCTGAAATTAGATGGTTTTCAGGCATAAAAATGCAAAATCTGATAATAGCGTCTTGGTCCATTTTTCTCTCCTTCAGCCTTAGTCTCATGAAACCAGAATGTTAGGAGTTATTAATTCCCTGTTATTTATTGGTTATCTAAAAGCTCCATCCTTCTTGTGATATCTTAATATATTAAGTGTTTTCTATGGAAATGATTTAAGTATTACAGACAGAAGATTGTGATACTGCTCAAGCAGTTCCAAAACATGTGATCTCCAAGGAAACGGAGATCCTATTACCAGACCCGTTCCTACAGAAATTATCAACAGAACAAGATGCCATTGACTTCAGTAGGACTATTTCTAACATGTAAAGTTCACTATGTGAATTATGCCTAATTGTCTTATTTTTAAGCATATTAAACTGTATACAAATTTACTACAGCAATATGAATCTTGGGCTTTTTAAATTCTCAAGAGAGATAGCAATATGACAAAAATACAGTTTTACAGCAGAAGGTCAGTTTCAGGTGCAAAAACACCTGTGGTTTCCAAATGTGACCTATCCAGGCATTGCAGGGGTAAACTGGTTTTGGTTAGCTTTGTGATTTGTGTCTGAGTTCACCTTCATCCCAAAGAAACGTCAGAGACTCTCCAAAGGTAATAAACACATTTCATCAAGCACTTTTACTATAGTAAGGAGGGAAAGGCAAAATAATTGATGAATTCTACTACTCTCTTTGACCTTATGGACAAACTTCTTAGTTAAATATGTGGATTGTTATTCATATTTCCATTGGAGTATACACAAGCTTGGTTGCTGCTGTAACAAGTGCCCCTTGCCCCTTCACAGGAGGTCTGGCACAATACAAGAACGTGCAGACAGGTCCTTAAGGGTTATAGTAGTGCTATAGCTGTAGGACATCTTTGCAAAATCATCAGCAGGAGGAGAGGGGCATAATTTTCTAGTGTTTAGTTGAAGTGGGACCTGTATGAGCTTGTTTCCAGGTGTTTTTTTCTTAATTTCTCTCACATGCTACAGTATATTGGCTTTCCAAAATCCTGCTGTATTAGAAGTATTGCAAATGATGTCTTAAATATCACTGATGGCTCCCTGAGGTATATTCTCTGTTAAAATGTTCAGTCTGATTTAAATGACCAAAGCTATAGAGCTCCTGCCAGCTCTCAGAGGAAGCTCTTCAGACTCTAACAGATCTCACCTAGCAGTCAGCAAGCCTCTCTTTTAATTTTGCCCTTCTTTTACTTGCAGCCACTCTTGCACCCTAAGCATGCCATTTACACTTTCTCTATGTTGTGTTATAGCTTAGGATACAAATGAGTTAGCTTTCTATTGGTTTTGTCTAGACTTTTGTTCAGAAAACATGAAGATAGAAAAACATGGCAGAAAAACTGTCATAGTTTTTATAGCTAAGCTTTAGAGGTATTCCCTAAATCGTCTACCTTACTCTATATTTACTATTTCCTTTTTTAATTGTCTTAACATGGATAGCCAAAGACAAGTACTAATCCTATCAATTGCACACTCTAAATCCTACTACCATTGCTCAGGTCAAATATGAAGTCTTGGTTAGAGATTGCCTTTAAAGACCTTTTCATGAACCATATCAAAGGCTAGAAGCTCTTAATTTCAGAAAGTTGAATCAAAAATGGAGGGAAAAAATCTAAAATCCTGGATTTTAGAATTTCCTGGATTTTTGTGATTTATATATATATATTTATTTAAGGTAATTATTCTGGCACTGTGATTTTATAAACAGGCTGGGAGATTTAGAAGCTTAAGTTTATAAAAGCATTTAATGAAGGCAACTTTATATTAAAATGAGTCTATTTGTTCTGGAAGAAAAAAAAAATAAGTCATACATCTCTTTTATGCTATTTTAAGTGAGTTACTTTTGATACTATAGGCTTTGGATAGAATTAAATTAAATTGTAAGCAAGAGAATATGACAAATACAACTGTGGGTCTTGAGAATATTGGCTGTTGATTTCTAGGCTACCTTAACCTTTTACGGGACTTTTGTAGGTACAAAAGCATAGGCAGTAAGAGTTTAAGCATCCATGCAAGTGCAAAACATCTTCTTAATCACATGCATATTTTAGATATCTAAGATGACATTCAAGTTTGTCTCAACCCACGTTAAGATAAGGAACAAAGTTTGGCTTTTCTGGTCTGAAGAAGACAATCTACATCCAAAGATCTGCCATCAGCATAAAATAGGAGTCATCCAATATTGAGTTTATATATTTTTCTCCTGGCTCTGATCTGTCTTTCCTACATCATCTGAAAACTTCAGTGAAAGGGTTCTATTTGAATTTGTGTGCCTGGCAGAAGTTATTTCTCATCTTGGACAGCACTTTTGGATGCTAACATAATGCAGTAATGACTCACCTTCAAATGGAAAATGTTCTGCTTCAGAAAGCACGGTTGATTACAACACATACTATACTGATCCAGGACAAGTCTTTCCTCTCTCTAAATAGGGTTCAGATAAAGTAAAGAAGAAAAATCCCAATGGTATAGGAGGAAAACAGCATTTGAGAGAGAACATAAGGCTGTATGCGCCTCCTGTATAGCACCAATAATATGATGACGCCAACAATATTTTTCCTTAGTATTTCTCAGCCCTGAGAGCTAATCCTGCAGGAAGTTAACACCTCCTCAAAAGTCCTTCATTCTCTTGATTTTAACCATGCTTAGTGCCTTAAAAGATGAGGCACATTTGAATAAGATTTAAACACCCTTATAAAACAGTGTAAATGTAATAGTTGCGTGTGACAATCAGTCATGGTAAAATAAATAGAAGAGATTTATTCTTTAAATAGAAGAGATTCTTCCTGTTACATTCAGTTTTAATTCATTCAGTCAGCATTTTCACCTCAAGTCTTTGTACCTTTAATTATTTCAGTTACCAAATAGCTGCTGTTTCAAGAACATATGCTTCAGCAAAACATACAATCAGAATAACTTTCATGCAGTAAAACCAATTTTACTTGTATGGAACTGAAATGCAAATAGTTAATGGTAGCATTAGTCAGGATGTTTGTCTATGCATGACAGTTGCATTGTAGCCCCTGTGATGAAGTGAAAGAGTATGGCATTGTCACCTGCCTGTCTCTTCATCCATCATTAGTTAGGCTAGGGTTGGTTAAGGTGTCATATATGCTGACTGATATAGCAGGATGCTGTTCAAAGTCAGTTGCTATGGGTCCCAGAGTCACTAAATCTCTTTTTATTCCTATTCAGACTCAGGGTTTATAAGAGATGCCTTATCCCTTTGTTAAAAACTACAGGCTGGCACCAAAACCTACAGAAATGACAGACATCATGTCTCTGAATAACTGTAGGAATCTCAGATATGTATTCTGCAGTACTTTAAAAATAAATAAATAAGGAAAAACTAGTATTTCCTCTCCTTTTTAGAGAATGTAGAGAATGTAGTGGGATTAAGAACACAGTTTGTCTGTGTGATATACCTCACAAGATTTACTAGTGGCTGTAAGCTTTCAGTAACTATTATACCTCTGTAGTACTCTATACAAAGTTCTCATAAATCAAAAGGAGTGTTTGAGATTTCAGACTCTGGTTAGCTTAAAAAGAATGGTTCAGAAGAAACACATAAGTAAGGAATTGTGAGACAAAGTTTAACTAATGTAAAGGTGGTTTAGTTTCCAATAAAATACTCTAATATGTATATGATTATTATCTATAGTAAAATCGTGCTGTTGGTCTTTGAGGCAGAGACAATGGTATTTCTTTTCCCCAGCTTCTCATAGTACTTAAATGAGATCCATCTTTTATTTGAAGCTTGTTTTTGTTGGGAATTTTCTGTTTTCCTTATTTTCGAAATTTGGGGGTGGATATTTGGGTGCATATGTACATTTTAAGGAAGTAAAGAACAAGCAGTTTTATTTACTAATATTTGGCCTTTTCTATGGTTTCCATTACATGTTCTTGATTGAGATCAGAATTTTCAAGTATCATTAAAATCAATATGTGCCTGTTGCACAAAGCATAGTGTGTGTTCAGAATATCATGTTTTCACAACTCTAATTTGTTCTGTGCAACAACTATAATGCAGTAGTCTTCACAATCTCCACATGTCAGTTATCAAAGTTCATTTTACTTGCCATAGAGTAAGATGTTGGAGGGCAACAAAGCTGATAAATGGCTGGAAGGTATGTCCTATTGAGGAGAGGCTGAGCAAACTTGGGTTGTGTAGTTTGGAGAAAAGGAGGCCAAGAGGCGACCTCATTGTTCTCTGCAACTTCCTGAGGAGAGGAAATGGAGACGGAGGCACTGATCTCTTCTCCCTGGCCACCAATAACAAAGCATGTGGGAATGGCACAAAGCTGCACCAGGAGAGGTTCAGAATGGATATTAGGAAAAATTTCTTTACTGTGAGGGTGGTTGGAACTGGAACAGGCTTCCTAGTGAGGTGGTTGATGCTCCATGCCTGTCAGTGTTCAGGAGGCGTATGGTTAATGGCATTGATAACACAGTTTAACTTTTGTTTAGCTCTGAAGCGGTTAGGCTGTTCAACGAGATGATTTTTGGATGTCCTTTCCGACTGAAATATTCTATTCTATTCTATTCTATTCTATTCTATTCTATTCTATTCTATTCTATTCTATTCTATTCTATTCTATTCTATTCTATTCCATTCTATTCTATTCTATTCTAAAATGGAATCAAAGGGACAAGTAATAAACCTGCACACAGGAGAAACTGTTTGGTATTCTTTTTGTATAGAAACCATCTCTTTTCAATATTGTTACTGTTCTTATTGTTTTCATTACTATCTCAACATGTTCTTCAGGGCATTACAACTAAGAATTTCATAACATATATAATGCTGTATGTGAAGTATTACAGTGAAGAGTTATACCACATCAAACATTTCTGAATCTATTTTTTACAGGCATCATTTTAAATTTATAGTTCCATTACTTCCAACTGGGTTTGCAGACTGACTACTGGTTTATGAAGTATTAATTCTCATTTTATTTTAAAAAATACTGCTTTCTTAGTTTAAAAAATCAATATATACAATAACAAACATTTTCCCACTGGGTTACAAGCAATTAGAATCCACCAAGAGAAAAGTCATCTGTCAATTGCAAACATTGTACTTAAAAACAAATCCTCAGTGCTGTCTGACTAAGCCAATGTTTAAGCAAACAAATATATTCAAATATTCAAAGATATAGTTGATGTAGTAACACTTTTTGCTGAGCTTAATTCAAAAATCATAGCAGTGTAGTAAATAGAACACCCCCTAAAACAGAGATTAAAACAAGTGATGATAGAACTGCATATAAATGACAAAATAACCACAGGTATATGAGTCTTTATTTCTGAAAGAGATCATATTGCACAGTAAACACAAGAGGTAGAGGTCAGGTAGCAGGGAAAAATAAATAAATAAATAAATAAATAAATAAATAAATAAATAAATAAATAAATAAATGGAAAATAACAGGATGTTGCCAGTCTGCAGAATGGTCACAGTGTTTGACAACACTCAGATCATACACCAGTCCAATAATACCTCCCTCTTACAAAAATATTTTATATTATAGATGTATATTATATACAGACATGATGTTATGCATTTGGCTACATATTATTGATCATAAGACTTAAAGACAAAGCATAAGATTTTTTTTTTTCGTTTTTTTTTTGTTTTTTTTTTTGTGTCTATAAGGCACAACTGAGTCACATATCCATGGTTTTCTTCAAAGCCTTATGGACCTGAAAATTCATAGTTTTAATAAACGATGAGTTTCTCTCTGTTTTCATGTGACTCACATTTAAATCACAGGACTTGGCAAGATTGCTACAAATTTATAGGCATGAGTAATAAAGATCAGAAGGAGGGTCCCTAGATTTGTTGTTTTGAATATGTCTTGGCCTTTAAATGCATTTTTATTTAGGGATCTCTGCATTAAGAATTTTTTTTTTCTATCAAACTGTAAAACCCAAGGATTCCAGTCTCTGAAATGGTGCTAAGTGCCCAGCACTGAAGTCTGTACTGAATGGTCAAAGGCAAACCTGCTTGGCATAATTTGTATGCAATGCTGCTGCTCAATTGGCACTGGCAAAGAGAGGTTACGTTGCCCGCTGCTTGGTTTAATTGGAGTTAAGTAGATCTATTATGTCAGTGTGCCCCATACACTAGCTGTTTATTTTGATTAATGCATGCATTCCTGTGAGTGAAATGTGTGTGCGTGAGAGCAAAACTTTTAGAAGAAATAAGTGAACAGTAAGAAGATGTTATAGGGACTAAACTTCCCCAAGACATCAGTGCATTTTAATGTGTCACCCTGGATGGGGTATCCAATTTCAGACTCCTTGATAGATTTGTTGCTCAGGATGAGAAGTATTCAGCAAATTGATGTTTCATAAGATGGGTTCCTAGGATCTGAGGCACTCAAAATCACTAATCTGGCTTAAATTTTATTACTTCTAATTTGGGACAAAAATAATAGTGAATAATCTATGAGCGGGCATTTGACTAAGAGGGATGTAAGGAATTGAATTGGGCAGTTCAATAGAATAGAAATTTGAAATAAGACAGGGAAAGAAGCAGCTAGGAAGAACTTTTTTGAATTTGCTCAGAGGGATGTACAGGCTGCAGGGGGTATGTGAGGGGGAAAGAATAAAGGTTAGGGCAGAAAAATGAGGAGAAAGACTCTTTCTGCTGCAAGTATCAGATTAGTAGATAGTGATGTAGTTTCAGGGCTGTCATCTCCTGGACCGTAACAAAAAAGGGGATTTTACTTTGATAGTCTCACAGGGGTAGAGACGACACTCTTGGAGAACACGAGGGGTAGATGAACGTAATTGAAAGGAAAATGTGAGAACCAGGACAAAGCCTTTCCAGGCATACTCCATGAAGGTCAGGTAAATTCAAGTCCCTTCCAGTGCCAGCTGATTCTTCCTGGCAGTTACAAAAAGAACCTAGATGACTCGTTTATGCTAAATGCTTAAAACCAAGGCATCAACCCTGCACCATCTGTGAATGTTACTTGCCATGTGTGCTGCAGGAAATGGTTGCACTGTGGCCTCAGACTGAAGGCTATTTAGAGAAATTCCTTTTGTAATCTTACTTACTGCACTGAAAAACTCAGGGAAATGTCATGCCCTCAGCAGCCAGGATCTGCTCAGAACTTCATACAGCTACAGCAACCACATCTTCTGATGAGAAACAGTGACAGAGGGATTACCTCAGGGAGGTTGTTCAGGAGGTTAGGACAAAAAGAGGAAAGTGCTTATTAGAAAATAAGAATAACAACACAAGTTGGGATAATGGCTCATATGCTTTCAAAGTTTCTAGATGCTTATCCTAATGAAAATCGAACCTCTGAACCTTCTGAGGTTAACTTGTCTCCACTTATAACATCATTAGGAGATAATGTCAATGAAATGGAACATTGTCACAGGACAGCAGTTTCCCTTTGCTAAATAAATGCTGAGCCAAAGCCAATATATTCATTTTCAAAGTGGGAGATATTTACCCTGTAAACATGTTCTGTTCCAGTGACTTTATGTTTGTTATACCAAATTGCTAACGAGGTAGCTGCTGCCTGATGCATGTGGTTAAGCTAATAAGAGCTTCTCCATGTCCTCCTGTTGAAAATATATATTTTTATTAGATTAGAGAACATATTAGTTCAACATATCAGCCAATACGAAAAAGTTGATGTGTTCCTCTGCAGTTTCTGGTATACAACCTATTTAAGTGGCTCCTCAATGTAAACAGTTGGAAAGCCCTGGTGTCATTCAACAGCTATAAATGACTTGTCTTGCAAGGCTAAAAACTTGACATTTGTGATGCAGTACTAGCACTGAAGACATAGAAAACAAGACTAGAGAATCCTGTTAATTTCAATGAGACTTATAGAATGGTGCCAAAGGAATATGAACAGGTTTTTGGCAATACAGTGAAGGGGAAAGGATGTCTGGGCCAAGGAACTGCAGTATGTGTGGACCCAAGAATTTCCAGGTATGAACCTGAGCAGACACAGGAATTTGCAGAAGGGCACACCTCTTCAAACAAGCATGGGCAGCATCCATCCCAGGAGAAGGGCACGGATATAAGGGCAATTGTAGATAGTTTTAATAACTACACCTATTAAAGCAAATCTGTATCAGAGCCATAGACTGATTTCTCTCCTGCTTTAATAATCACAGTGCTTGATTGTGGACCACCTGGAGAAAATATAAAAACTATCTGTTTGCTATAAAAATTTCTCTGTGTTTTTTCTTTTGTTGTTGTGGTGGTGGTAATGGTGTTTGTTGTTGTTGTTGTTGTTGTTGTTTGTTTCTTTTGTTTGTTTGTTTCTTTGATTGTTTTTTTTTAATTTTGTTTATGTTCAAGGAAATCAAACCTTAAATTAGGAAGTTCAAAAATTCAAGAAATTCCTCCTTTCTGGCCATATATTGAGAAAAGCCCTGAAATTATCACTTGGAAAATAACTTTTAGGGAGAAAAAATCCCATTTAAGATACTCACTTTCCCAAAGGCACTGAGATCTCGAGTTACATTGAAGTTAAGTGTTTGTTATTTCAAGAGTTAAAGTGTCCTTAACAATTCTGTGGATCTGGAAGGATCTGGAACCTCATGCCTTAAACATAGCAAATCATGGTCTCTTCAATACTTAGAGCATATAACACAGGCCTGAACTGGAATCTGTGAAAAATGCTTACTGTTATGGAATGCTTATATACTGCAGTAAAGCATCTCTTATTACTTACACCAATCTTCCACATTATTTTTATAATAAGGGCTTTTCCTTGGGCCAGAAGTTTGTATAGAATAACCTAAAAAAAAAAATAATTAACATATTGTGTAGAATTTATAGCATGATATTCCAAGTTTTTCTGCTGGGAACCTCTTCTCTACTCTTTAGAGAAACAAGGATATTTTAGTGCTTTGGAAATAAGGAAGTTTTGCGAGCACTAACCACAAAGGCATACTGTTATGACTTACTGCATTTTGTTTCCCGCTTTTGTTTTGAAGTCTCTCAGTGCTTTATTCTGTTCTGAAAATGCTAAAAATAAAGAGAGAAGGAAAATAATAATAATAATAATAATAAAAAAACATTTTCCAAGAGCAATGCTAGGCAATGCTAAAGGGAGTTTATATTCTGAGAAGCCTTGCTTTTCAGCATATAGCCTTATAGCCTTAGCTCCATGACAGACCTTCCTTAGACCACATGTGTTGATGATGATAAGTTCTACAGTTTCCTCCATATTCAGGCTACCTCAGCTTTCTGTAGGTTTATTTCAATTCATTTTTATATAGCCTTGGAGCAGATGTCATCAGGATCCAATAATCACAGTTTATTGGGTGGACAGAAAGCAGGCAGTGAAGTCTCTATTGGGATCTTCAGCATCAATTTATGAAGTGCATTGCAAAACTAAAATCCATCTGATATCCATCAGCTTAGCTATAAATGTAGACATAATGATTTTGTCCACTTATTTTCAAATCAATTTAACATAACTATCTCCCAGAATTAGGAGACATGGATCACTGAACAGTTTAGGCACTAATATAGTGGTTTCTACTCACCAATGTCCAATTGCCCTGATTATCTTAGTGTCCCACTCCTGTATTCACTCCACATCATTGACAACTATCAGAAAGTGTAGATTTTTGCTGTTCAGGTTTCACTAAACAATCCATGCAATTTAAAGAGTGAAAAATACAAAATATTTTAATATAAACCATTGCAATCGATAAGAGCTTAATGCACCAGAATGCTTAAAATAGTTCGGTGCTTTGAGGAGAAAAATGTCAGTAATTTAAATTTTGGAAATTTAGACTGATATGTTCATGGAAATTTTTGACTGAATATAATTTAAATTTCATAAGCAAAATTGAACTCTGTTTTGATTACATTTCCTTACCTACGTCTCATTGGCTTTGCTAGAATATAAGTGGTTTACATCAAAGTGGTTATGGTGATGGTTGAAATGGGGACAAATCTTAAGTTAGGCAATGTATTAGTGGAATTTATTTGAGAATATAAATATGCATAACAACATTTCAGTGTACACATTATTCCAGGGGAAAACTCATTTCACAACATATAAGGAAAAAATTGAGATATTAAGCTGTATGCATTTTAACACAGAAGTTTAATCTGTACTTTCTATGTTTATTTGTTGGGAAGGCTTTAGTATGAATATGATGTTCCTCTGATCAAATGCATTGATGCAATTAAATTGCTTCTTGTTGAAACAGGTTTTATAGTGCTTATTAAAAGTAAATATAAATAAATGTTTGAAGAAATGTGTTCAGAAATGCCTTTTGATATTAGACGTAAATATTTTAGTGCATGAAATGCATTAACTCTTTAAATATGGCATATGAGTGTGTTTAGCACACCACACCAGATTATTATAAACACAAGTTACATAGCTCATTTGGCTTTTTCAGAGTTTTTGTCCAAAACCTCATGAATATATGTATATTCAGTATGTATTCATATATATATATATTGCTGTATAATATATATGATATATGATATGTAATATATAATATATAATATGTATATTCATGAGCTTTATTGGAAATATCCTCGTCAGAGACAGAATCCAGATCCGGTATGAGCATATACTGTTACATAGTCAGGCAGTCCAAGAAGAATAAGCAAAGACTTGTTTTGCTACCAAATGGAGTGGGAAAGCTATGGACAGAAACAGCAAAACAAGCCACAGTGCCCAATGCTTTTTTCCTTTCTGTCTTCACTAAAATGATTGATATGATCAAATGGCATGATTAAAGGGATGAACAAAGGAGAAAAACTAGGGCTAAGCAAGAAAAGTACTTCTGTTAGTTGCATATTTCCATGGCCACTGGGCCTCATGGTATCCACCAGAAGGTGAGTATTATCAAAGAAAAAGAGCTGTCAAGACAATATCAGAGCTGTTACTGGTTATCTTGGGAAGCTTATAGGGAGGTTCCAGAACACTAGAAAGTGCAATTATTGTGCCTATCTCTTAAAAAGGGGGAAAAGGAGGATAGATTTGTCAGCTTAGCTTCAATTCCTAGAAAAATCCTGGAGCAAATAACCAAGCAAACAATTTGTAAGCCCCTAGGAGATAACAAAAAGATGAGTGACAGCCAACATGGATTTGTCAGAAACAAATCTTGTCAAACCAACTTCATTTTCTCCTATGACAGGGTAACAGGCTTTGTAGATAGGGCAAAAGTAGTAGATGCTATATGTCTTGACTTCGGGGAGGTTTTTAACAATGTCTCACCTGACACTGTCATAGTAAGGAAGGGAAATATTGGCTAGAATTAACTACTATAAGATGGGCAGAGAAATGTATGGGAATGTGTACTGAAGGAATATAGAGGAAAATAAAGTGTAATTATTAAGATAGAAGATGCCAAGTAACTGAAAAGAGTTCTAACTGTTTGGGATAGTGAGAATTCAGAATGAGTTTCACAATGTGTAAAATCAGGGTGAAATATCTCATATGACTTAAGGGAACTAACCAGCAGCTCTGCTGGAAAAGAACAATGATGGTGAATATGATCAGAGTGGATCCCTGAAATGAATATGATCAGCAAAGTGACACTTCTGCAGAAAAGCTAACCGCTATTCTGGGATGTACAAGCAGGAATAATACCTTTAAGATACATGACAATCTTTCTGCTCTATTTGGTATAAATGAGGCCATAGTTGAAGCTCACTGTACCCTCTGCAGATCACATTTCAAGAAAGATTTGGGTCAGCTAAAGACAGAGCAGAGTGATTAGAGGTGTAGAAACACAAACTATTAGAAATCAAAGAGCTGAGATTGCTTGCTCAAGAGAGAAGACTGAGTAGAGAAAGGAAAAGTAGTCTTCAAACACAGAAAATATTGCCGAAAAGAGGGAAAGACTGAATTGTTCCACATACCTATTTTGTATGTGACAAGAAGTAATGAAATCTAAATTGCAAAAAGAGATATTTATGTTAAACACTGGAAGAAATTTTTAATGGTAAGAACAATTAAGCACTGAAATAGATTGCCTGAGAAGGTTGTGAATCTCCATCACTAGAAACTTTAAAAGCAGTTTAGATAAAATTATGTTAGGAATAGTGTGGAGAAAGCTGATGCTGCCTGGGGCAAAAAAAATGACCCCTTGATTTTCTTTACACCCACTCTTTCTTTAATTCTCTGAAACATTAACATCATGGTACACAGAGGTTTGCTATTCAGAGTTGCAGAGATGAATGCATTTGCTAATGATGTACATGATGGATAAGCAGGACATTGGCAGATGACAGGATTTTCTGTAGTTAAAGTTTACTCAGAGGAACTTTTGACAGTATTAAATGGGAAGAATAATAACAAACATAATTTAAAATACTTATAGACACTGCTGGATAAGTTAGCGAACAAGCCAAAACTAGGTGACTTTGTGAACAAGACACAGGAAGGACCTATTCAGCCCTCCTCAATGGTGAAAATAAGCATGAAAGAAAGGAATCCACTCTAACACTTAAAATACTATTAGGTAAAGACAAAGGATTTTATTGATTTTTTTTTTCTTTTTAACATGGATTGTTAGACGAATTTGAGACCTTCCTTAGTAGAAATACAGAATTCCAAATTTGTATTATTTTCCAGTTACATGGGGACTATATGACTAGATTGGTTAGACATGAGAGGGGAATATTAAAATGCTAACAAAAATAATGGTATACCAGAAGCGTGCTCTGCTTTAGAATTCAAGATCACATAAGCACATTACATCTTTTTTTTGTGGTTTAAAATGATGACAGAAAAAAAGCCCTAGAATATCCTTAATTGGAAATCTTTGAGGTTACCTGTCATCTCAAGTAGTCTGGCTTGGAGACAGGCGTATAGTCATCAGAAGAGCAATAAAGAAACACTCGGAAATAAGTAGTATGTTTGAAACTCTAGAAGACCTTTCCAGTTCTCTGTACGATAAAAGCTTCTGTTCTGGTAAAGGGTTTCCTTCTCTTCCATTAGTAACTGTGCACCATTATCAACCATCATAGCCTACAGTGGGAAATTATTCCCATCCAGACATATGATTGATTTTAATCTGCTTAGTAGTCAGTAACAACTGTTTCCTGAAACATGCTTATATAAGCAGGTTTCACCTAATGACATCAGGTTCTATTTTTCAGGGAAATTCATAGCATCAGATATGAATTTATCATAACTTCTGAGTTAACCAAAGTGTTATTTGGAGACTTTGCCAAGATGTCAAGCCAAAGAATACATATATGCACTGAGATGCCGGTGATTCTGTGTAAAGAATACTGTCTTCCAAATCAACAAAGAATGAATCTATTCTCATAATTTCACAAAACATTAAAAACACTGTTAGTATTGCTTGTTTGTTTAAGATGAAGAAGCAAGACCTTCCTACATGCCTTCCTACATGTCAAGGAGAGAAGCCTCACTGTTTATATTTCTTATCAAAATATATTTGTCTGGTATCAATACAAAAGGATCGTTGCATTTCCCCCAGCTGCAGTTGTCTTCACAAAGTGGATAATTGTGCCTCAGAGTCTCTACACAGTGTTGCTGTTCTTCAGTATATAAACTGCTACACAAATAACTAAAAGATTATCTACTTTCATGGCTTAGGTTTAATCATAAAGGAAAGAAATTACTTGCAAAATATTTTGAGGAGGAAAAGTTATTAACAGAGTTTAAAGATGTGACTTGTTGAAATACAACAATGCAGCCTTGACAATTTTAAATCACTCAAAGTGTCACTAAATAAAGTAACAGGGTCAAATCTCTTGTGTATCTGAACTGGTACAGGTCCATGGAGTTTAACAGCATTGTGCTAATTACATCAGCAGAGAATTTGCCCCGTAGTTTCCTAAGGCCTGTCACATACAAAAATGTTTTGCACACAGACATTTATTCTCCATTTGATATCCTTGTAAGTGCTTGTTTGTGTTTATACAGATGCAGAGAGAGATGGAGGGATAGCTCAGTGCATTTCTTTAGCTCTGGCATGCCTACCAGCAATCTGTGAGTTTTCATTTTGAACTCTGGCACCTTAGAATAAGCTGGAGTAGAACCAATAACTCTGCTTGGTGTCTCCAGGTCTAGAGAGATCTGAAATGCTTTTATTGATAGACAATGAACTCTGTTTGTGACAGAGGAGTGTGGGAAGGACTGGGGGAGGGAGAGGGATCCACTGCTCCAAAATATAACTATTGAACTGCTTCTATTGAGGAAAGGGGAAAAGCAAGCAAACAAAACAACTCCATGCACTGTGTATTAGGTCTGAATTCACCTTAGGCCCTTTATCTACTTTCTTCATCCTGTTTTTTCTCTGCTTTATTCCCTGCTCCAGCCTATAAGGGTTTGGCAGCACTGTTGCCCTTTAGCAATGCTTGCTCTACATGGGAGAGCAGCAAAATATTAGCTAGTTTAATGACACTCTCTGGCTTCCTAGAAGAGTAACATTCATCATCATCATTTAAGGAAACACCTTATCTCAAGTAGACAAGCTCACGCAGGTTATTGCATCTACATCTATTACAAGGTTGCAGCATCTACACTGAGGTTACCAAGAATCAACATACATTTTACTACTACTTCACAGAGAATTAATGTATTGAACTACAGTGTTAGCTAATTATTCATATCATTGACCCCGACACCTTAATGGAATATATTGTTTGCCCATTGCACAGCAACTCACACAGAATTTGTGTCACATTAAACATATTATAATTAAGGCCCAAAAGCACCTAAATGGTTAGAAAGAGAGAAAGAGGCCGACCAATGTATTTAACTAGGCAAGTATCGGTCTATCTCACACCCTTTCTTCTGTTTTTAGTTCAGGTGCAACTTTTAGTGAGCTCTCAGTTCATTTATGCATGTTGCAACCTTTATCCACCAGAGATGTCCAAGCGGGTTTTATCTTGGGATACTAAGATCATAGGGCTTCATCTAGTCCAACCTCCTGCTAACAGCAGGGTTAGTGACAAGGGCCAACCAGGGTGGTCAGGGCTTTGATAGCTTTGAGTAACAGAACGAAAGCAGAGGTGTGACAAGAATGCTCTATCTCTCCACTGGATCTTTCCCACCAGTCACTGAATATGGGGCTACCGCACTGCTCTGAGTACCACAGCTCTTTGCTTCCCTGCAGAGTGCTAACTCCAGCGTGTAGAGCACTTCATTTGCTCTGCTGATTTCCTTTTAATTGTACTCTTCACTAACACCCCATCACTTTCTCACCATACTCATAACATTGAGGCAGTAAGTACCAGAAAGTAATGCTAAATATATAATTATTGTGGTATTCCAATCACCAACTATTTTCTAGTCCATTTGTTTGTTTGTTTGCCATTATTAATTTGCTTCTTCTTTGCTTACTAGACAGTTTTCTTAAATATTTTTTTTAATCTCCATAGTGTCTAATGAAAAGGGATTAGGCTGCTAAGTGTGCTCTCAGACTTAATCTTGCAATTATCTACTTCATATTGTTTATCACTGTGTCCAGGCTCTCTCTTTAGCAAGTTTATTTGGCCTGAGTAAATACCTTCAAGGTTTGAAGATTCAGTTTCAATACAGTTTACAGAGGCCTTGATCTTTACCAACATTACAAAAACTTTGGAAGTCTCCAGTGTGACTTTAAAAATTTAGTGACATAGTATCTTCCTGGGACTCGCAACAGTACTCTTGCCAAGGAGTTAGCAAAACTGTAGTAACTGTTTTTTCTATTTTGATTCTCCTTTACCAACCACAGAAACTGAATATAAGGGTATATAGGTATGGAAAGTGTTAAGAACATGAAAATCTATGCATAGGACTGAAAAGGGGAGATCCAAGGATGATACGTCATGTTCCCAGTGGCTACTGGCCATTCACTAAAGACTTGTTGCCCTGAACTTCATTTTTTGGTGAGGTAGCATTTCAGTCTTTAAGTAAAGTAGATTCAGGCAACTGTCACTTTCAGAAATGTTCACAGTTTTGAAATGATTAATAACTAAGTTTCTAATCCTACTTTGAAATGCATGGGGAGGGGGGCAGCAGAAACTACCTTTCTTCTTACAAAGCTTTCCTGAAAGAGTCAGACACAATAATGGCTTCAGAAGCTGAGACCCTCAAGAAAGCATGCCATCATTTCAAAGCATGAATGCACATATTTGCACAGGATGCAGCTGGTTGTTGACAGCAAGGACTTCTTCCCAGTTAGGAACCTCTAACCAAGTATCGATATGATAATTTAGGCATCAAAACGTAAATGTGTGTGGAAAAGTAAACCACTGCGGGCTTTCCTTTGTGCAGGAGGTTGAGCTATGTGATCTCCTAAGGTTTCTTCCTGTTTGAACTTTCCTATGATCCTGTAGTCCTGTAAACATGACTAAGAGCAATTTTTCAGGGTATATTCTTATATTTAATTGTCAGCTTTGTTACTGTTGGTTTAAACCTGCAGGAATTTTCTAAAGAAATTGACTGAAAAACCAACAGCAGCAAAGAAGCTATAATATTAAATTCAACATCACTCTTTAATATCTAGGACAGAAGATACAAAGTTTGTAAGGCAAATAGAGTAAATTGATGTACATATTTTAATGGATTAGATGTATAATACACGTGAATGACTGTCCTATGCTATGTTTTATTTGCTACACTAAATGCATCGCATCTTACAGACCACAGAGAATTGTGCTGCTGTATTAATTACATTTTTAAGTGATTTTCTAATCTTTGGACCATTTTAATATCTAACTGTTGCAGAGAGAGTGCATTAAAATTTCACACAGCACTGCTATTTGAAAGAATTTAAATAGTAAGCAAAAGTTCTCAATTTTTTTGTGTTCTTTCAGCCATTTATTTCTATTAGTATCAAAGTGCTTGTTTTACATTATGCAAACATTCATTGCAAAAGCAAGTTGGATAGCAGATTGACTCTTAGAGAAGAAATATATGCTCTGATAACATTACGCAGTGTGGATGTGTTACACTTAAGACGTTAACTTCAGTATAAATCATCCTTCATATGAAATAAAAGTGCTTTATTGCATTACAGAAAGATCCTAAAACACAGTAGATGGATGTAGTAGGATGTATTCTGGGTGTTGGCAGTCAATTGCTGCTCTTTTTAAAGTAAAGGATGAAATTGTAGACAATGATATCCAAAAGAACGTAACATTCTGATGTATACTCACAAAATCAATGACTATTTAGAATGAAGCTTGAAAACTTGGTATAAAACACTATCTTTATCTCATCAAGCTAGGCCTACAACTTGTCCCATTGAGGGGATTTATGGAGGCAGTACTGCAGTATCATTAAATGAATGTGAATTCCCTTGCGCCTTCAGGTCTAAAGCACACAGTGGAATGTTATGACCTGTTGAGATTTTTCTGAGCAGCAGCAAAGGTAATAACAGCTTCACTTACAGGGATATGGGAAATCAACCAGTCATTCCTTTCAGGTTTGTCTTTGCTTGTGAATAATATAACCATATTCTAGAAGCATGTTCAGCAAAACAAGGAATTAATCTGTTTTCAGATTTTGCTGGAAATTTTCTATTGATGTTCTTTTGGTGAAAAAAAAAAAAAATGGTGTTGACAATTTCTTCTTTCTGGAAATGTCATTCTTCTGAGAAAGTCTTTTTTTTCTGTCTTAAAAAATGGGGTATGCATTTGATCTAAAAAGCATATTTACTGTTCTCTCTCACTTTTTTTTTTTTTTTCTTTTCCCAAGAATTTCCTCTCCATGTTACTAACTAATCCTTAAGTAGCAGTTTTCATCAGTAGCTTTCAAATCAGTACAAAAGAGAAAAATGTCATTGTTCCTCCTGAACCTAAGGCACAGCAAGGGGGAGGAAGGAGATGTTAAGTGGCTTGCATTAATCACCCAGCATGTTAGTGCAGCAAAACCCACCTCCTAGACTCTAGAACAGTTTTCTACCTACTTCTGCACAATTCTCCATAACTTTCCTTGGGTGTCCACATTTTTGGCAAAAATTTCAATTAAATCCTCAGTCCAAAATATCTTTAAGTATGGACAGATATAGATTTAAACTTCATATTTGAGTGGTTCATTAGCTGAATGAGGAACTCGAGGTTCAGTTAGAAAAAAAAATATATATATATATATTTCCTTCCTCCTCAGTTCATCAGCGTCCAAGTACAGGGAGCCAAACTACAAGAATTTTGGTGCTTCAAAATTTTTATTGTTTTACTTTGTAGCTCAGCAGACAGGGAAGAAGAGAGCAGGTGTGGAAGGCAGGGAAGAACAGTGGGACTCCTTTAAGACAGGAAAAAATACTCTCAGGCATGGGGAGAAGAAGAAAGAATAACTTGCTTTGTGCTACCGATGCCTAGAGTGGAGGAGCTAAACTACATTCCCAACAGCAGTTCTGTGTCTTTCTCCATGCACCTCATTTTTCCCCTAATAAGAAAAAGTGATACATTGTCATGATGTATTAAAGATTACTATCTCCTGCAGTCCTTATGATTTTTTATGGTTGTATAGTAAACCCAGCGACAGACCTTGATATTTGCACAGCAATTGGTTCTTACTCAAAGAAGAATGTTTCTGTTTGTTTGTGAAGTACTTCTTATTGATCCAGCTGCTGCCTTTGATTGCTGGTCATTGAGTCAGCAAGAGCATGGCCAGATTCAAGATCTTTGAAGAGCTGTGGTCAACCCTTCAACTAGTTTGTATTCTTGAAATATTCTGAAAAAGGTTTACCTGGTTGTCACACATCTGGGGTCTGTTTTCCTATTAGACAACAAGTCAGTGACGCGTTGTGAAGTGTCAGTGAACCATCAGGGCATAAGAAGCTACAAAGATACATGGAAGTTTTACTGATTTCTGTGTAGCTGTGGGGGTGGGAAAAAAGCTTGCATATACTGGGGCTTGTACTAATGGTAACTTCTCTTCTAGTGAAGAGTCCTTTGTAGGACAATCAATACCTGCAGATTTCCAGGTAACATACTCTGGAGGTCCTAGAGGTCTTTATATTCACAAATCCTGGAAATTTGCCAACATCTTTTAGAATAGCACAGTGCTCTTCATGTCCTCTGATACAGCTTAATAGATGGCTTACAGAGAGTAGTGAGTCACAAACATGAATGGAGTCCAACTAAATGAAAACCACACCAATAAAGAAATCTCTTGAATGAGAGCAAGAGCTAGCTATGCATCTACCATTGAATACAATATACCTATCCATCAATATCATAGGAAAGCCTACAGAATCCAGCCAGTATTTGAACACCTGAGGCTCTCGGATGCATTAAAGGACTTACAGATTGGGAAATATAAATTTTCATGCTCCAGCGCTTAAGCACACAAAGGCTTGGCTTTGCCCACAAGCCAACACCTATGTCCTCTTTGTCTCAGGGATTTCTTTCTCAGACTTGCAGGAGGGCAGGGTCACACACTAGGAAAGTGTGACCAACATATAGTTTTACCTCATGGTAATATCTAAAAGCATTGGCTCAAATTATTGTGTCACTGTGCTAGGCACTGTACCAGTACTATAAGAGACAATAGGAGTCTCAAGCTGGCTTTCATTTAAAAAGATGACAGAATGGGAGAATGTAAATATTATCGTTCCCATTGAGCAAACAAAGGGCTGATATCACTCAGGGGGGTAAGGCAGATTAGGAAAGGAAACCCAGATCTCCCAACTCCCAGGCCAACATCTGAACCAAACAATCACCCTTCCACCCTTGACAGAGCTGTTGTCTATAGGTTTTTATCATCACATATTGTTTCCAGCAGTTACCTTTCTGATTTCCATTTCCCTATTAATTTTCCTATAGACGATGTAAAAGATCAGGGAAAAAAAAAATGCAAACGTGTCAAGAAAAATGCCATCCCTTTCTGAAGGCTTATTGTTAAATAAATAAATAAAATAATATTAAAGAATGGAAAAATTACCAAGGGAGCCATAAAAAGTTAGCTTTAGGCCAGAAAAATGTTGCTTTTCATTTCTATATAGTACATGAGAATATTTTGTGGACTAACAGTGCATGAATAATGTTTTATTAAAATGTATATCTTTACAGCTTTATTTTATCAGGTCCTTCAAGGCTTGGCATAAAAAAGGTTTAACAAGTTTGACACATGCTGATTTAGCATTTATACCACAAACTGAATCTGCTGCTTTGTAAGGGAAAATAGGCCAGCTTTCAAAATACAAACACTGTGAAGTATTCAAAGTGAAACAAAACAAAAGTGAGAAGTGGGAAGAAAAAAAAAAAAAGAGAGAGAGAGAGAGAAGGAGAAAAATGCAAAACTGCAAACCACGATTATTTCAAACCTACTGTGGAAAGGTTTTGGACTAACTTCAAAATTATATTGCTTTAAAAGTTGCAGCACTGATGGTTTTAACATGCAAGTTTCTTAATACATATGCAAGCCTGATCTATAGGATTCCACTGACGTAGTTTATGTTTTTTCTCTTTTCACTGAGCATTTGACCAGGCCCTTCCTGAGCAACCATAACACTTTCAACTACTAAATATATTAGCCAAAATAGAACATTTCTGAGAATGCAATGGAGTGTTAAAATTTTTAATTTGGTCACATCACCAGTTGTAGAAATAGGTAGTTTGGAAGTCTTGTTCAGCCTTAGTCACCACCGGAGAAGAAAGGTTCCCTAATGTTAATGTTAGTGAACCCTACTTGTGGGGCTGTTATTTTAAAGTTGGTTTACAAAGCAGTAATTTATGTATCCCAGTAAACTCCAGCATTTAGGAGAAAGAAGGTTTTTCCTACACTTTGCTAAACTGTGACCTAGATTCCTGTCATGTGGAAGTTTTTAGTCAAAGCTCAGCTGAACTCGTAGCTAACCTGTCTTGTGCAGGAAGTTGTTCAAAGTTTTTAACCATAATTTTTCATTTTATACAAATCCTGGATAGCCTGCACATTTTGTAACTTTGCGTTTCCATTATTAAAATTGCCAGATGGAGACAAGTTAAAATGATTTTTTTGTTTCTGTTACTTTGATATTTTTGTACTTCTGCTTTTAAAGTAACCAGATGGGGGTTAGCTAAATCCTCTGAGCTCTTTGTTTATCTAAACAGGCTGTACAGACAAATATTTAAATCTGTATACTAAGTTTGCTTGAATTGCTACAGCATTGCAACAGGCAGAGGACAGGTAACATATCCTTTTTTATTATCAGGGCAACATCTTTACAGAGCTAATCAATAAACTAATTAAGATTTGGAATTGTACCATTGCCCTACTTCACTCTGGGGCTTTTAAGCTCTATTGACATCTCTTCCACATTTTCTATATTTCTGCCAACTTAAAAACAACAGAAATTTGCCTCTATCATGACACATTTTTGGACTTTTATTTCTTGATATTTTGAACAGCAGGAACCCACTCCACTTGGTAATTCAATATGGGTGTTAGAAGAAAAGCTAGCTATATGTGATTCCCCTAATATTGTGTCTTTGATAAACACATTTTTTATGACACTAAAGATAATTTTCCCAGTCTATGTATTCTCTTTATTCTAAAACTTCCAAACTTTCTAGTGCCTTAAAATCCTTTCAGTAACAATCATTTCAAAGGTAATTAAAATATTTTTAATTTGTATAGCAATTTTCCTGCCATTAAAATTTAAATATCAAGAGATTCAAAAGCTACTTGTACTTTCATTTTCTATCAACACAGGCACTTTTTGCAGCAATTCAGGAGAAAGAACTAGTTGATGATAGTTGTCACATCCCACTTAAACTTCCACAAAATATACATTACATAAAACCTGAGCCTCAAAAAGTAAAATTAACAAAGCTGGTCTCATTAAGTATACATCATTATTTTGATGAATCAACAGTCCTTTATTTAAATTCATCTACTTGGAAAAAATGAATATAGGAAGCATAAACCAAAGAATATGTAATTTATTTTTAAGCTTTGTGAAATCATCTTTGTTCTTTTAGAGAGTGAATACTTTGTAGTTTTAGCCAGCAGTTTTTGTCTTAACTCTGTCAGCTACTATAAATCTTCCCTTAATGGCATCCATAGGCAATACAATAGCATAAGATGAGGGAATATACCAGTTTTGGGGGTAGCGTGTCTGATAATACAAACAGAAATTTTAGGCTATGTTTTTGTCTTTTAATGGTATATTTAGTATGAGACAGATCCATACATCCCTGAATAGATAATATAACTAGATGCAACAATTGCAAATATCTCTCCATTTTGTGTTTTATTGCTGGGTGATTCAAAACCAATAAAATGCTGAAATGGTCCTAGGGGAAAAAATATATATATATATATACATATATATATATATATATATATATATATATATATATATATATATGTGTAGTTCGATTGGGTAATGTGGCTAATGGAAAATAATAACTGGGGAATCTATAAAAGCTGGGAAATTTCTAGTTTAATAATGAAGGAACAAATCTTAATTTTGCCTGCTTTGTAATAATTTGTTCAAGGAAAGATTTGTATAGCAAGAAAAATCTCATCAATGAAGAAATTGTCTTGAGATTTTCATTAAAAGTCAATAATTCTGTAAATCTACATTTTTCAGTCACATATTACCTTGTTTGTTCAGTTGCCTGCCCTATGAATTTTCATTTTAAGTTTAACTTCTAAACATTTTGTGAATAGAGTCAGGAAGAGTGATGTCAACAGAGCACTTTGAATCCTTATAGCAGTTTCTAAGCAGTGCTGTGTAAAATTTCAGTGTGGTGTTGTCTCTGAAACATTCTCACAGACTTAATGCATTGTCATCCTCTTCACAGTGAACCTTCTCCATAATTTAATCATCTTCATAACATTCCCTTTTTCTTTAATTTAATCTTCTTTCCCCTTTGGAGAGTGGAAATAAGGGTTAAGCATTGCAAATGCTCATTGATAGCTGTTGATGAGCGTGTTCTAGGAAGACTGCAGAGCAAGTTGTTTTGCTTTGTTTTCTGCTAGGCATTGCGGGCGGCCCAATCCTCTCTGCAGGCCTCCGCTCCCACAGAGCTGTCCAGATGGTCTGGCTCCGACCCTCTTCCCTTTCATGTGAGGTGGGGAGGTGGTGGGGGAAAGTTTGTGTCTGGCTTAAATGACTCATCCCCTCAGATCCCCAGGCCTCAGCTGTTGTACAATCCTCAGAAGAACACAACACGTGCCTTACACAACTGTTTTTTTTTCTATAATCCTATCACCACCTCTTGCTCCTTGATCCTGAGAAGGATGCAGGGGAGCAGATGTTGCCCCCCTGTTAGCCCTTCTTCATAAGGCAAGCTGGAGAGTGAAAAGCAGAGCATATTAGGAGGGCTCTGGCTGGCTACAGCAAAAGTACAGCAGAAACTTCAGTGTTTTTGTTGTTGTTGTTGTTGCTGTTGTTGTTGTTGGAGAAAGGCCAGTTTTCTAGGACTGTGGAAGCCACAAACTGACTGAGACATATGGGAGGTCGGTCTCACCCCGCTCCCGAATGGCTGTACCTGTGCTCCAGGCTGGCTGAAAGCTGTCTGTGCTTACCACAGCCTGACCCTCAGCTGATAGATAAGCCACACAGCACAATACTAACTTTTCAGTTCAATAGTTGATGGAGCAGCCAAGACGGCTTAAACTATTTTGTGTAGTATGGTATCATGAAGGCCCACACAGTCCAAGTTGAAAATTAATGATAAAAAATTGAACCTGTGCATCAATTAATGTGAAATGTATACATTGTCTTATTTTTCACTTGTGAGTGCTAGATATGTGATTAAAATCAAAGGAAATTATGAATTTAGGTAGAAAAAAAAAATGATACTGTTATCTTGCTGAAAAACTGTTGATTTGAATAATCAGGCATAATATCTCTACTAATAAGCAATTTATAAATGGTGGATTGGAAAAAAAAAAAAAAGTGAATGGAAAGGAATATATTTTAGGATCGTATTTGACTGAAGTTGGAAAGGACCTCACAGGAGTTGTCTATTCAAACCTCCTGCTCAAAGCCAGGTCATACCAGGTTGCTCAAAAAGAAGAGCCTGAAAAAAATCAATTTATGTAAAACACAAAATACTCTTTCTAGAGAGAGAATTCTTGAGATGGACATAATTTGTGGAATTAATGGATAGAATAAGAGTTTCCCAAGGCCAGGTGCTGTGGAGTTCTGTGCACAGGATCATGGACCATAGGAATCATAGGAGAGGCACTGCTCTGTGCTGTAACCACTGCTTAAATCTGTTTTAGCAGGACTGAAAAGACACACCAATCAATGATAGAACTAACACTGCAGTTAAGGCAGCTCCACTCAATTATTTCAAACAAAAGACACAAATCTAACCTTATAACCAGAGGCATTATTTCATAAGCATCAATCAGTAATGTGTGTGGAGAAGAAATGTGTGGTGGGAGACTTCAGTTCCAAAGACATAGCTACTGTATCTGTGTAGCTAGTAGCACAATATCAATGACGATTTCTCTGTTTTTTAAAAGAAAGTAGTTTCAAACATAAACAATATTGTGCTCAATGCAAACAAAGTCTGTTTTAGACTTCATTATGTTGGAGAAAGATGAATTTGTCACTAGACTGGAAGCTACTGGTTGCCTAAGGAGGAATGATCACGACATGATTACATTCAGTGCGACAAACTGAATACATCCCTGCTAGTCACACACATACTGGTGCTTTAAAAGAGAAAATTTTCCAAAAGAGAAAAATCATGAATGAAACTGAATGGAAAATAGTTCTTTATTAACAGTTTATTAGATTATCAATGTTCCACTGTCAGGAAGGAGGACACCTTTGGCTAAAAGTTTATGCCGTCTCAGTGGTATGGACAGTAATTATAAATATGTAGAAATATAGCAATGAAAAGAAGAGAGAGAATTAGATGATGAAAAGATATAAAATACATAAGATTTTCATAGAGAGGCTAAAAGCATAGCAGAGGGTGCCTGTTTGGACTCCATACAAGTGGAAGAAACTGAAGGTGTGCCAGGAGAAAACAGCAGTGCTATAGCTCAGGGGACTCTGAACATTTGTTGTCACGTACTGGTACTGTTGCTGGTAAGGCAGTAACAGTTTGGCTCTGGGACAGACCATTTACTTGAAAGTGGTTCTTATATCACTCTTTAATTTGGGAATTCCTGCCTGTAGGAGCCCTTTTCTTGAATTATTGAAAATGATATAATTTCTAAAAATCCAATGCATTTTTCATTCACTAGGTTATTTTCTTAATTATATTTGCTGAAGATAGTTTCAGTTGCAGTTTTGTTCACCTTCAATTTATGTTCTTATTTCTAAAGCCTTTGGCAGTCTTTCAAAGAGTATCCATACACACTGAATTTCATCTCTCAGCTCTAGATGATAGCTCCCAATAAATCCACAAGCAGTGCTTGCAGAGGCAAGAGCACCTTCTCTTTTCTCCTCCCCTGAGCAGAGCTCCAGAATAAATCATGATCCTCAGCACTTCATTGATCTTGGTAAAGCTCTCCTTTCTGCCAAATTCAAAAGCTGATGAAGTTGCAGCTACTATTTCTCCAGTTCTGTGCCAGGTTTTACAGCAGTTTTTGAAGCAGAAATTAAAAAAAATAAATTAATTAATTAAAAAAATAAATAAAAAATATGTAGTATATTAATGCTTAAGTCTAGCTTTTTGGTTCTGGGTATCCAAAAGCTGTCTTTCTGCCCCAGTCAAGGCAGATTTCCACGACAGCAGTTTTGGTCAGACATGAGATTGAACTGTGACACATATATCAGTTCAGGTGGTTTCACTAATAGTTCTGACCTCTGACAGCAGGGGAAAGCAGCCAGATGGGAACTGGGAAGGAGGAATTTGCTTCAGCAAGAGCTGGCAAACTTTCAGCACATACGGGTGGGGATATAAAGTGGCATCACTCGTGTGTGCTGGGCTGAGCACTCTTTTAAAGCAGTTTCCAGACAAACAGTTCTATTTGTGCCATCTGGATGTAAACTCCTGGTATTGGTCATTACTAACTAAAGTCTCTAATGGCAGTTCAGGAAGGATAGAGGTGGACAATAGTTTTTTCTGGCCCATAGGTGATAAATACATAGGTTCCATATTTAAAATGTAGAAGGATAATCTGTTCATATCATCTAAGGATGACATTTGTTTCAAATATACTAAAAATTTAGGTTGCTAGAAACATCTCAGAGGAACAGATCATTTTAAATGTGTAGACCAAGTTAATCTGCACTGAAAGGGAGATATTGTTTACCACACTGTGGTCGTGTTAACATTATTTCGATTCAAGAAGGGCAGGTGTGCTGCCCCACATATCCACAGGCTTCTAAATCTGTCATCAAAAGGAAAATACCAAAAAAAAAGATACAGAACATTTGGCTGAAAAAAAAAAAAAAAAAAAACTTTGTTTAATGTAATTCATGATAACCAGGAATTCGATCAAAAATACCCATTTCATTCTTTTATGAAATTACAAGGAAAAAATAACAGCACAGCTTTGGTATTCCTAGGTTCTACTGTTCATGTGCCTTGGCAATCTAGGGAAGATTATGACTCTTCATTACCAGCAAAGCACAATTTAATGGATTGAGCACAGGCCAATTAAATCTCAAAGCAGGCCTCAGCTGGAAGATTGCATTTTTGAAGATGTATTAGGATCAGTTTTGTCATCAATAATGTCAACATGAAGCCTGAACCCACTACTGACATCATAAAACTAACATGAATTTTAGACACAGTATCTGATTTTGAAAATAGGGTTGTCTGGAAACATCCTTGGTGTGAGAAAAATAATAAACAAAATAGCAAAGAACGTTTTCTTTAAGTTAGCAATATAGAATTCAGTCTGTTTGGGAAGATTTCAACTTTTTTTTCATTTCTGGAGCCAAAGAAATGTTCCATTGGAGACTAAAAAAAAACAACATTCCACAGAAAAATTAGGTCTGTTCATGATTAGTTCAATTAACCTTTACTTTCTAAGAAAAGAAAAAAAAAAAAAAAAAAAAAAAAAAAGTTTCAGAATCTGAAATTAGCCTGGAAAGTGCCTTGGTGCTTGTTTCTGCAAGAGGAAAATACTGACTTTTCAAAAGCTGTTTCAAACTACTGGATAAGGAATAATTAGCAACAGCTAGAATTTGTCATTTATAGACAAACTGCAAAACAAATAAATACAAAGTATTTGAACAAATTGTTATGAAAACCAGCAGTATCTTCCCCTCCTGATCTCAGATGGAGACTATCTTCCTGACTGATGTGGAACAGATGAAGATGATTTGCAATTTGGCCCTCTTCAAGTTCTGTCAGATGAGGAAACAGTAAAATCTAAGGAACTGTACATGATGATCCATTGATATCTTCTGACCTGACACAGCAGGAACCTGTGATGTGAATTTCCCAAGGAAATCCCAAGAGCTATCAACAAACCTGGCCAATGCAGACATGGGGACCTCATCCACTGTTAGCTCCTGCAGCTACCAGGGAAGTACTGGTTTGCTGAGGTTATACCAATTGCCAAATGAGAATATAAGGATATTTCCTTTTTTGCTCTATGTTCCAAACCATAAAAAATGCAATTTTCAAGACATCCAGTGTCTAGAGGGCAGTGTAGCATTCTAGAAAGTTGTTTCTATTAACCTAACTATTTTTGCAGTCTTTATTGGTTGGATTTTGTCAGTTGAAGAAATGAATGTTTATGCCTGAGGTTTAAAAAGTAATAAAAATGCTTTGTTTTCAACATGGAGACCAGTGCTTGTCTTTATTGGAATCACAGCCCAGATCTTGTCTAGTAGAAAAGTCACTACAATGACTTTTGAAGATGAGGTCAGAAAGAAAAATGTGACATTAGATTTTGAACATTTTTTGAACAGAAGAAAAGGGTATTTTGTAAACAAATTACATGTGTGAATATGGACTGTACATATAAATAATTTAATTTGGGCTACCCTAGTTATTAATGCTTTGAAAATATAAAACTTGCATGAGATGAAGGGAGTGATGGAATAGTCAGCATGGGAATGAATGAACACTTATGTGACACTTTATGTAAAAAGAGAAGTCTTCAGAAATAGGAAAAAGAAATAGTACTGTTTTTCCATATATAAAATAAGTTTTGTTGAGGAGAGGAGAGGAGAGGAGAGGAGAGGAGAGGAGAGGAGAGGAGAGGAGAGGAGAGGAGAGGAGAGGAGAGGAGAGGAGAGGAGAGGAGAGGAGAGGAGAGGAGAGGAGAGGAGAGGAGAGGAGAGGAGAGGAGAGGAGAGGAGAGGAGAGGAGAGGAGAGGAGAGGAGAGGAGAGGAGAGGAGAGGAGAGGAGAGGAGAGGAGAGGAGAGGAGAGGAGAGGAGAGGAGAGGAGAGGAGAGGAGAGGAGAGGAGAGGAGAGGAGAGGAGAGGAGAGGAGAGGAGAGGAGAGGAGAGGAGAGGAGAGGAGCTTTCTCTGTTTACCCCTTCATTAGGAAAATAACTTTTTATTAACTTTTTAATGGATAAATTGCATTTAGACCTGAATTTAATTCCAACCCTCTAGTGATGAAACAACACTCCAAAAAACTCTCTCTTGCACTGTTTTCACAAGGATAGAATGTAAAGTATTTTTCCTAGGGAAAGCAAAAGATTATTTTAGTATGCTCTACAGTGCTCCGTGTGGGTGTATGCACACACCTGTACATGGATTTGTAGAAGCTTGTACCTATGCACACAAATAAGCATCTTTATGCAAAGGCTCCAAGAGAGTTACATGCCCAGACTCAGAACATTTAATTGGATTTTGTGCAGAGAAAAATTTCCTGACAGCTGTTATGACAAAAAGTGGTCTTTCCCTTTTTGACCTATCTCCCTGCTTTTTCAATAGTAAGGAAAGATGAAACTATCATCTCTAGTGAGTCCAGAAAATCTTGAATCCTGACCAACATCAGATATAATCTCAGCCTGAGCTGATGCAGTTCATACACAGGCAAAAAGGATGCTCTCCCATGCCTTCATATGAAATACACATGTGATTGCTCAGGCATCTAAAGCATCTTCTCTTTCCCTACTTGCATATCACCATCTTTGGGTCAATAACAAAGCATACAATCACTGGGGATGTTGCCTCTCCCTCCCTCCTTCCCTCTCTCCAACCCTCCCTTCCTAGCTCTCCTCCTCCTCCTCCTCCTCCTCCTCCTCCTCCTCCTCCTCCTCCTCCCTTTCCCTTTCCCCCTCCCCTCCCCTCCCCTCCCCTCCCCTCCCCTCCCCTCCCCTCCCCTCCCCCTTTCCTCCTCCCCTCCCCCTTTCCCTCTCCCCCCCTTTCCTCCCTCCCCTCCTCCTCATTCCCCCTCCCCTCCCCAATTTAAAGGATAGAAGCTTCATGTACAAGGTAATATTTTGTGGTTGGTACTTTCAAAATCACATGCCTGACTGTCATTTCATAAAGATGAAATTTCAAAAATGAAAGATTTATTTTAACATGTTCTTAATATCATCATCATTCTCTTTCATTATTTTCCACTTATTTACCTCTAGGACTTAGGAGCTTTGAAATTATTTTTTATTTGTAAAGGCTATGGTATAGGTGACCATTATTTAAAGCTTCAGGGGTTTCTAGCTTAGCTACAGCAACTCTTAAATTTTTGAGGTAGCAGAAACCATCTGTCTCAACAGATCATGTTCTTTTACACTGAATGACGAGCTAGTTTTCAGTTGATTTAGACGACTTAAAACAATCTTGGAAAGGAGGGAATTTCATAAAGCTGCCAATTTTTCTGTCTTCTACTAAGTTCCTAATGTTCTGCTCTGTGAATTGCTAGGGTGGTATCTGTCCCTCCCAGATGGGAAAGTAGGACACTTTTAAAAAAAATAGTTTTCTCAATGTCAGGAAGACTAAGTGGAATTAGCTAAATATCTCCATCTAGTTCCTTACCAATAACTTTCCTTTTCTTTGGACTCCTGCAATGGATACAAAACCAGAGGTAAATGTTTAAAGAGTCTATTCAAAACACATGGATATGGGAGCACTAATTGTCCTTTTTGTCTTTGGAAATCTTCCTCTAAACATTTTACAGTATGCATTCAGCATAATTAAATTACTCTGAGATTTATACTTCAGCGCTGCATGAGATGGAATTTAGTCTGTATAAATGCAGCTGTGGTCCATGTGAAAACATGGCCTTCATAACAAAGCACTTATTAAGGTCATTACCGAAGTTTTTATTTTCTGGACTGTGTTATGGAGGCAGCTTGAACAATAACCTTTTGACAAGGATTCATAATTACCTCTTGGTGCTCACTGTATGACCTGACACCAAAAGAATGGAAATGAATAGACAATGTCAGCTTTGGCATTTCAGGCTACTGTGGCATCAGAAGGGTTAATGGCTGCTATTTTTCTCTGTACCAAATTTGACCCATGACTCCCCCGAATGGAATGAAAGGAGCAGATTGGGGTGTGCAAGTAGCTCTTTTTGAAAATGTCTGGCAAGTACAAGGAGCTTTTCTTTTCTTTCATTCTTTCCTTTGGGTTAGGAAGGGCAACCCCTGTCTTGGACTACAGAGGTGTTCTTGCTCTGCCTATGAATCTGCAGAATGAAGAAACTCTCCTGCTAACCAATAAAGAGAAATTTAGCACAGAACATAAATATTTGGCTCATATACCGTTTAAAGTAAACTACAAACACCTTAAAAACAATTAGGATGACGGGAATTTGGGGAAGGCTGTCTTTTGAGAGAGGCTGGAAAGCATTTCTCCCATAATAAAGTATGCCGTAATAGTCATTTTCTGCTGGGTGAATAAGCACAAAACACATCTTTGTTCATAAGGCTTTTTATTGTAGTAGTTGTCATGAGCAAAACCTGAAAGTACTTGAAAATCCATTAAAATCACAATCCATATATTAAAAAAAAATTCTCTGGAAAGTTTGTCTCTGTAGACTTTGTAAAAGTGAGAAGTCGATAAGTATGAGACACATTTATGTAATTTAAGATTAATGATTAACTGTTAAAGCTCAGGCTTTGTACAATCAAGCCTGCTGTTCAGCAAAGAAACAAACCCTTTAAATCTCTGCAGCTGCTGGAGGAAGCCAACTTCTAAGTTGCTCTGTGTGATAAGATGCCCCGAATCCCAGGCTCTGGCCATTGACTGGCTGTGAATCAGCGGTTACTGACTGTCTCCGGGGTGTTTTGGTTACAGTACTCTTTCCCAAAGGGCAATTGTCATTTGGATTTATGCCTGCTTGTAACTGCTTTTTCTCTGGTTGTGTTCAAGCACTGGTGCATGACTTTGTGCATTTCTTAAACTTAAGACTTACAATTTCTTGTCTCCCAGATCATGTATTTCACCAGGGGAGAATAGACTCACTTTAAAGATTTGTAATACTTGGATTTACTCATACTGGTTCTAGCAATGGGACCTTTTTTTTTTCCTTTCCAACAGAATTATTAAATTCAGACAGATTTTTTCACACATCCAGGCCATGAACAAGTGCCTGAGTTACCAAGTTTAAACAACATCTTGGCAACTTTAAAACATTTGGCTGGTCAGCAGGAAAGGAAAAGCTGCTTGTAAAGCACTGGAATGCATTTTCAATTAGTCACTACATTGCTTAAAAGGCCAGGCATTAGGCACTGGGAGGAGAGGCAGGGGGATGGCAGTGCTGGCGGGAGGGACGGCATGAGACAGTCTGGAGAAGAGCCTTTATCAGCCCAGAACAGCAGCCCTGAAGTTTGAGGCCACTCTTTAAAACATAAGCTGTTGTTTAACAAGAGCCTCCCCAGGGACAATGAGGTTTTCCTGGTACAAGACCAGTGTTTCTTTCAAATAATTTAATATTGCTTTTTATGAAGGAGCAATGGAGATGAGATGATGAGCAATGGAAAATATGTATTGGGAAGATGTTAGCAGTTATTTAGTTCCCTATTATTTCCTGATAACCTGACTGTTGGGTATCGTGACCAAAAAGTTGTGCTTTGGCACAACTAAAATATTCCTTGGCTCCTAAAATATTTTTGAATGAGATAACACCCTTGAAAGAGGATTAAATAACCAGTCTAAACTGCTTACTACACTTGGTTCATTTTCCTGCCCTACTCTATGAAGTCCTCAGCTCAATAGGCTTCTAATAAAGAAACAGATAAAAAAGAAATCTTGTGACATAAAAGCATCTTTCTAATGTTCAGTAGCCATCATTGCTCATGCTTTTTTAAATGCTTTGTCCTGTACTTGACCTTCAAATGTTTGTAGCTGGCTGATCTGGAACTTTTTTGGCTCCACAGCTGTCTAAACTAAGGATGATGACATTGCTTAGAGATCCCTTTGTGTATGTGCGTGTATATACGAATACCATTTTCAAAAGTATACATATATTTACTTTAACATGACTCAAGATCTTGGAAAGCTTGTACATCTTTATCATATAAACCAAGAACTGCAAAACTCACTGGTGGGACTTGTTATGGCATGAAAGACCCAAGTTACACAATGGGCTGGATTTCAGCAGGTAGAGGAAATTTTCAGAGCTGTTGCCTTCTGGCTAACTGTAATAAATTTGCCTAAGTAATATTTCACAGATGTGCTGCCTGTTTCTTGGCAAACAAGCTAAAGATCACAGGAAATTTCTTCACTTAAAGAATAAAATCAAGGTTTTGAAGACAAAGTCCTTAACCACAACAGAAAAAAACATTTAGCTAAAGGATGGGAGGGAGTACTGCAATCCAAGCACAAGAGTTAAAACAATTTTACAGTGAGTTTCTGTTTCTGTTTTATTTGTTTTCTCCTACTATAGCTACATGCTCTATGAAATACGTGAGGCTGTTTTGGAAAATCCATTGCCTGACACAAGTTTCTCTGTGCTAAACTTAATCTTCTAGTTTTATTTTTAGAAAGCTTATGGTTGCTTTCTTCAACGTTGTAGAAAATCTGGCAAAATGCCAGCAACGTCCAGCAAAATGGAGACCTGTTCTTCTTTCCAAAGATTAAATATTTAAGTTGAAAATAATAAAAATAACCATAAATAATTGTGAATGTGAAAGCAATAAGAATCTTTATCCCTACTTTATTATTTTCATGTAGATACATTGGAAGAAAATAATGAAGCATTTTCTGTGGGATGGGAGTGAAAAGTAAGTCTATGGAAAGCATGAGATATGTTTGTTAGAGAGAAAATTCTTGAAATGGAGATAGTTCATTGAGTTTCCGGGTGAACAGCATAAGAAACATTGCATCTCAGTGGAGTTCTGGACAGGTTTGGCACTAGCCTGAAGTGTGTGACAAGGGACAAGATGTTTCCTTTGGCCTTGAATTTTCCACCTAAACCAGGAGAAACTGTGTGTGTCTACCTTGTGTGTCTTCTCCTTGAAGGCTATGGGTGTAGAAGCATCTAACTTTGATGTAAAGGTCTCTTACAGCTCACATCTACTCCAGTACAGAAACTGAAACCATTGTATCCCTAAGTGGGTATAAAGGTAGAGCATCATTGCTCCCATCTCATTTTGATGTGCAACAGCAGCCAGATAGGACATGACAAGGACCTAAACCAAACTTGCCAAGGGGATGTGATAGAACAGGGAATTTTGATTTTTTTGTTTGTTGGTTTGTAGACTGCTTGGAAAATTTGCTACTTTAAACCTGGTGCCTGGTCATTGACAGAAAACATTCAATAACAAGTTTACATGATGAAATATGTGAATATGGCCCTAAAACAAACAAATAGGAAAGAAAAGCATTGAAGAGGCAAGGAACTATAACCAATTATATCCTCCACAGCCTCAAGTAAGGGTTAGCCTGTGAAATGATAGTTTACAAACTTTGGGAAAGACGGAAACACTGGGAAATCTGTTTTAATTGTAACCCAAGCTGAAAATGAAGGTTTCAGCAGTTCCACAAAGAAACAAGTGGCAACTGAATTTAACTTTCCAAGGCAAGCATCTTAGCCACCTGCTGTAGGTAAATAAATATATGGCCCCATAGTGTTGAAAGGTTTATCCATGAAGAAGTGGACCAAATCATCTTGTGCCAAACTGCTGTTAAGAGAAAGGTGGAGCATCTGTAAACTGTTCTCCACCCTCCCAGCCCCAGATCTGTATCTGCAATCTCTCCATCAGCAGTCCCTGATGTCCTTATCCTTATCAGACTCCTCCAAAACAAAGCAAAGCTGTTGCCCAGGAGAGGATATAAAATCCATATGCCTGAACCTGGGACCTTGCTTGCTAAATCAATCTGCTGATATGGTCTCATATGCTTAGCGAGGGACTTCACCAAACGGAAGGAGGCAGGAGGGGACTCAATGCACATTCCTCCTAAAGAAAGGGCCATTGATGCATTGACTTTTGAACAAAAGGAGGCATTTTCTAAGCAGTTTAAAATGATCATTTCTATCTAACCACTATCTCCTGGCTACTGTCTGGCAGACAAAATGGTCACAAGGCATTTTGGAGGAGTGTCACCTTCTGTGCTGCCTTTGTACCATGAGGAGACCAGCAAGAGGAGGTTGAGGATGCCAAAACCAGCCTACAGCATCCAAGGGAGCCCTGAAACCACAGCTCAAGTTCTAGCACACCAAAAAGAGATGGTGGTGGAAGACTTAATGCAGTCTCCAAAGCTTATTATGTTTTGTTATGCACTTTATTATGTTTCCATGAGTGCATGATGTCACACACTACCAGATTTTTATGTGACCATCATATCACTGCTTCGTTTTAACAAACGAGAGCTGCTTTTAACTTTTTTTTTTTTTTTTTTTTCTTGTTAAAAAAAGAACCCATGGCAGGGAGGAACTAGGAGCATATGCCTGTGCTATAAATAGCAAAGTGGAAGTATCTGTCCTTTGGGGCAGTTTGGTTCTGACTGAACACTTTATAAGACACTGTTTTGCCTTTTTTTTTTTTTTTTCTTGAATTTTAATTTAGGAATTTCCAGAAATCCCACAAAATTAGTAGAGCTCAAGGAGAGGATACAGCCATTCACAGGATGAATGGAAAATATTTGAGGGAAAAAATGCAGAAGAGAAATATTCAAAAGCAGGGAAATCAATGTCAAAAACTGTTATAATAACACAAAAGAAGCCAATCATGTAGATTTTTCTAAATAAACAGACACTAGCAGAGCAGTTACACAACTTTTCAGATCACTATGGTGATCTGGAGGATGCTTTAGTATTTATTTTTTAAGTAGCAACAAAAAGAAGAAATGGATTTAATGGAATTTTATAGACACCTTCTCCTCTTTCAAACATCCTAAGGTTATATCTGTCTTTGCGTTATTACGCTTTTTATTATTCTACCATAATAGCACTCTTGCTATAAATTAGACTGCTTTCAGTCACAGCTTCAGCTTACAAATCCATCAAGTCTATTAGATTTTAAAGAGAGAGAGAGAGAGAGGGAAAGATGTTGCTGTATTCATAGGGTTGTGGACTGCTTTTTCAGGAGGCGGGGGAAAGGGGGTGTGTATAGATTGGGGTGAAGTCAAGGGGAGGAGGGAAGGGTGGGAGAGGAGTTGCAGTTTGAAAGTCCCTCCTTTAAAAGTGTCGAACTCCAACCTGCACAGAATGGGGAAAGGGAGACCCCCAGCAACTTCCAGAAAATAATATAAAAGCAAACCTCAGAGGTGGAAGAAATACCCAAAAGGAGAAGACTGCAGCTTGCAGTAATCTGTAAATGATTGCTGGCAAAGACTGGAGGCTTCAAGCTTGAGCTGTGTTTGTTCCAAAAGAAAGCCAAGAAGGACGGTGTTAATAAAGAGAGATTTAACTGAGGGCTGTGCTTGGAATAAAGTGGGCTACAAAAAGGTCACATTTGATCAGTTGGAGCAGATTACAAGGGCTTTAAAAGGTAGTGGTGGAGAAATGAAACTGGGACTGTGAAGCAATATAGCACAAGATTGATTTTGGGGGTGGAGAGAAGCTGGGACAAGTGCTTATCAGCTTGAGAAGGAGGAAGAGCTGTGCTGGGTTTGTTGTCATTCCCACACTGAGTAGAGTACTTGCTGCTTTTGTGGTTAGGCTGCCCTGCCGTTTTCTTTTTTTATCATTTTTTTTTTATTGTTATTATTAATACAATGGTGTCTATAATCTCTGACTTGGATCCTCTGAAAGGCTGGAAAGTTTTAAGGTAGGCCTGTGTTTTCTTCTGTTTGGTACAGGCGGTTTTTTTGGTTTAGCCCTAAATTAACTGGAGCTTGAGTTATAATCGAAATGTGAGCCCTGGGCTTAAGTAAGAGAGGAGTTTCTGGTAATTAGAGCCCTTTTAAGATACAGCAAACCTTTAAGCAGATGTTTAGAGAGACCAGAGGGAGATTTTTAAAATATACTTCTCAGTGTTACAGTGCAGTGAGGAAGTGTGGACTTTTTTTTTTTTTAAAGATTGTTCTGTAAATTCAAGTTAATAGTAAAGGCTCGCACCAGTTGAAACTGCAGGATTAACTCTCTGCTTTCCTCACTGTACTTTGCAGTGGAATGGGTGGGAAACTTTAGGGGAGGAAAAACCAGCGTGAAAGTTGGGGAAAACAGGCTTGTGGGGGTATAAAAATCAAAATTTAAAAAAAGTGCTCATTTCATTTTGGGTTTGAAACTTCCAGTTTGTTGTCCCTTTAAGGCATGTATTTGATACTGAAAAGTTGTTGCTGATTATTCCCTTCAGTACTACTATTTGTTCTTTGAATAGTGAAGAACAGTAACTCGAACCCTGAAAAATGCTAAGAGGAGGGAAGAGGGGAGAACCCACTGTTATTGCCTGCTGAAGATACTAAAACTCTACAGTGTCAAATGTCTGTGTTTAATGCTGTTCTAATTGCATGGCTTTCCCTATTGAGAATCTCGACATGTAAAAAGTGTGCAGATGGTTTACAGAAACTTCACTAAAACATTGGAAACATCTGTGGTGAATGTAGTTGGTTAAATTATAAAATTAGTTAAATATAAAGTTTATTTCCTTCAACTGTTATGCAAAACATGAAGCTGCACCTAATAAAGTTTTTTTATTATTATTATTTTTTAAAAGAAGCATTGCAAGAATTTTGAAGAGGTGTGTGAATTGTTTTGTTGTTTTTTTATAATATATTAAATGTTAAAGTATATGTGAGCTTCTTGCTGCAATATTTTTAATAGCTTAATGTCATGAGCTGAAAAAAAAACTCAAAAGTCAAACCATAACATCTACTTACATTATGAGGTTTTTTTCCTAATATTTGCAGAGTGTTGAACTTTCTTTTCTCGTAAGTTGAACTTTCTCTGATCATCTTCAGCGCCTGTGCTTAGCAATGTGGACTAAAATCCTTAATGCTTGTCTGTGGTGTAAGAATTGGCTAAGCAGTTTTGCTGCAAGTTTAGGTTTTGATTTTTTTTTTTATTTTATTTTATTTTTAATTTTTGTTGTTGTTAAGTCATTTAGGACTGTCAGCTCATGGTGACTAGATTCTGTTTGACTTCCTGAACTTTAGCGTAGAGGCTAGTGTGCTGCAAGGGCAGCGGTCAGAGTGGCATCAGGGGAGGGTGGTCATATTAGGGTGATCTGAGCTGGAGTGACTCCTGTGAGTCATCCTGAGCAAATGCCAGGAAAGTGCTTTTGCAGAGCTCCATATGTGTTGTCTGCTGCATGTGTGTGCCAGAAAAACCTATTCCAGGAATTATTTGAAAAGTTTATCCCATTCTGAGACAACTTCTGATTCCTCTGCTGATCTAGTCAGGTAATACCAGGTTTTACTGAGTGGAGGGATGACATGGAGGGCTTGAAAGTTGAGATGATTTAAGGAGGAGAGGCTGTTGCCCTCTCAAAGAATCCTGTTTTCTTAGAAAAATGACATGTTTATATGACTGTACAAGAAATATCTCCCTGGCACTCTTTCCTACAGCATGACAGAAGTTTCCTAACTTTTTGTGTGAACCTGGAGATTAGAGCTTTACAGACACAGGTAGGTCAGTAATGTGATTAAATTGATTTACTAGACAGTTCTTTATGTAGTTACTGTGTATGATTGCAGCAGCAACTCTGTACAGGTCATCAGCAGGATGCAGTGTTAAAAGGCAGGAAGAGACACTGTTCAGTTTAAGTAAAATCATCGGTGGCAGTAAAAAAAATAAAATAAAAATATTTAGTTGGAAGTCAATATGCAGTTTGTGGCTTGTGACGTTAAATTGTAAAGCCAATTCTACTTTTCCTTATAAATTTTAGCTTCTTTACAAGAAAGTAAAGGTGTCTTCCGCTCAGGTGACATGAAGTAATTCCTTAAGATCCAAATGAAATGCATCAGCAAATGCTGCAGTCAGCTTGAGAGTAGTATCCCATGGTGGCAAATTCCCCGTTTCGTTTGTCTTGTGCACCCCCTGTAATTTATTCTGTGACTCACTCACAATTTGAGACCTGCTTAGCTGGAAGGCAGATCTCGTGGCTGGGGGTAAAATAATTGCACTGGGAGAGCTGGCAGAGGTATTAAAACAAATAAATGGTAGCATGGTGTGTATATAATATTACATCAGGCCTCCCTCTTCCATTGTTTCTGTCTGGGGTAGGATGGTAAGAGGTACGATACTTTCCAGAAAGTCTTGGCACACACTGGATTCATGTTAGGGCCTCTGAACGCCAGTTAACGTACAGAACAAAACAACAAAACCCACTTTTCTTTCACTGGATTTCTTGACAGTGATCTGAATATTAAAGTTATTGGAAAATAAATCTCTGAGAGCTCAGATCTTTTTTTTTTTTTTTTTTTTTTTTTTGTGGGTGTATGTGTGTGTGTGTATGTGTTTCTTTTCAGATAAGCTCCCAGCATAACACCTATGCTTTGACATTAACACACTTCTGCCTGATCTTCCCTCATAGGTGCCTTGTCACTCTCTGTAGTGTAACCGGAATAAGCGCTGTCAGTTGGAGTCAGGAGAGGCTGGCAAAACTTCAGGCCTTTTTGAGACACTTCAGAGCTATACCAACAAATGGTCTGTGCTCATCAGCCCTCCATGGACACAAAAATCCCATTTACCTGGCTCTGAAGGGTTACAGAAGGTGGGATCTAGCCCCCTGAGGGGAGGGCACAGGAGAGACAGAGAACAGCTGTTCTAATCCCTGTCCCAAACCCTCCCTGTACTTCTGTGGCATGTTTTTTTATCCTCAGATGTAACAGAGATGTCTTTGGTTGCTGCTTCAGAAGCCAGATCCTGTGCTATGAGCCTCAACAGCAGCTAGAGTAGAGCAGTGACCTGGCAGTCAGGAGAGGCCCAAAAAGAAAATCCCTCAAGGCCATGTCTCTTCCATTGCTTCTCTCCCTTAATTTGGCTCCAGTAAGACTAACTACAGTGCCATAAATCATGAGTTACCTACACAGGGAAGACCTTGCACCCATTTGCATTCCTCCCTGAAGAAGTATATGACCTTTCTATGGCTCATTGCTGGGGGGGGAGTTTTTAACTTGACTTCTCAACCTCATAGTGAAATCTGAAAAGTAGAAGTTTTCGCTCAGATGAGTGGAGAAGTTAAAGCCTGTGAAGCAGCAAATCTTGCTGTACTACATGCAGGTGACCTAAATTTCACAAGTCCTACTGAGCAGGAGTATACAGCTTGGCTAGTGAAGTTGGGAACATGTCCTGTGTAGGACGGATGTACCAATTCAAATATTCTCTCCAAAATGCCATTTCCCACTACACACACCGCCCCAACAGCCTGTAAAGGACAAAAGTGCCTTCTGTGCTTACGAAGTCGGTACAGGAGGTGTAATTTCAGCCTTGTTGTGTTGGTATTATAAGCTAGTTGGGGTAAAAAGTCCTTACCCAACACCCCCCTCCTCTGTTTATTTGTGAATTAAGGTTGGTTAAATGGCTTCAAGGTGCTCAAACTTGGAAAACAGGGCAGAAATGTCTCAGATTTGCAGAATGGCAAAGAAATGGCTCAGAAATGCAATGGCTCGGATTTAATTTTTGGCATAGAACAGTAAACAGAGAGAACTGTAGCATTGCGAATCCTATTACTGCTTCGGCTCCTGGCTTTCCAGCTCAGCAAAACTTGAGATACAGTAAGGCATCCTCGGTTGTATTCAGTACTGGAGCAAACTGGTTTAGTACATGGCCCCACAGCACCAAACTGCTGTTCAGAAAGGGGGAAAAAAGGGGGAAAAAAAAACCCTCCTCAGAAACAAAACCAAAAGAGCCCCGAAGGTTTGGCCTAGGGACATAATGCTGGACTCCATCACCACCAGGAAATAAAGATAATGGAATTTTGGATGTCAGTGGAGAATACTAATTGCTCCATAATTGCCACAATATGCTTGCTTGAAAAAAAAAAAAAAAAGGGGGGGGGGGCGCAAAAAGAGGGTGTGTGAATCTCATCATAACTAAAATCATATTTGAGAAATAGCTTTCCAGTTAACGTCTCTGCAAATATGGATCATGGAAGAGATTGCACTGAAAGGGATGTTAGTGAGGGTCAGATAAGTACCAAGTTATTACGTGGATGAGAATCACCAGGAGGATACAAGTTGTGACTAAGCTCTAATATATAAAACATGACCAGCAAAATGTAGTTGGGATTCCCCTGCTTTCGGTTTCAATGTGCAACTCTTCAGTGAGTGGGATGAAAAATTAGGGCCAGCTATATCAAAGAATGTGTTTTTAATCACTTTTTCATCTCTGGTATCCATGCTTTCTCTGCACTTTCCCAAGGACAATACTGGCAGTTTTTCTTGGTTTGTATGTTTTTATTTTTTTCTTCATCTTCTTAGAAAGGCATCATATATGGGGTGATTGAAAAAGTGAAGATAACAGAAAATAGCAGATTAAGATGTAGCACACTCCAGCATTTATTGTTGATGGCTGAGAAAGTCATCTAGTCTTTCTCTAAGCCTGTGCAGATTTATTCTTGCATGTTTATTTTTCCCCTGATTAAAATTCAATATTGCTCTTTTCAATAAGAGGTTATTCTCCACTGTTTTACTAAAAACAATCCACTTTTCATATCAAGCCTGTATACAAGCTCATTACATCTTGTTCATTTGGACATGAGTTGTTAAATCTTCCAGGTGCTTCATGGAGGATTTAACCATCCAATTCAAATGAATGTTCTTTCACAAAGAGGTTTACTTATCACTGCCTCTGTATTCCTTTGCCTAATTGTTTAAATTGCCCTAACCTCTAACACATGCAATATAAAATTACCATGCCAGTAATGCAGGTGCTTAGCAAGAGAGTAGGATGCCAAGTGTGCAATTGTATTCTCCCAGCTAACAGCAATTTGCAGTTCAGGGTCTTCCTCTGCCAGCAGTGATGACTTTTCTTGATGAATGATTCCCCCTTGAATTTATCTCACTGGTTTTGCAGTTTTAGCTTTGAACCTGTGACAACTTGAAGCAAAGAAATTTTGCAGCTTGACCCACTGGTTGCATGTACATTAACAAAGCAATGTGTTGGAAGGGCTCTTTTTTAGGTGTAAATTTGTCTTGCTTTTGTGTTTTGGGACACATGGTAGCTTCTTGAAGTCTTTTCACAGAATCCTGACGTGGTTGAGGTTGGAAGGGATTTATGGGTCCATCTGGTCCAAGTCAAAACAAGCGGGACCTTGAGATGCTGAGTTCAGGTTTATTTCTCTGGAGGGTGGGAAGGTCAAGTTTTTTCTGCATCTATTGTACTGCAAAATTAAATTGCTGCTTGGTGATTGGTGACACACGGTTACAAGGGTGTACATTTTGCAGGGTGCAGATAAAAGCAGGATGCTCCTTTCCTACGTACATTACTTAGTCGTATTGACTTCCATCTACCATTTCATCATCTTCACCTCACAAGTCAATGAGAGTTCTAACGTGCAGGTCTCCATGCCTCATTTACAACTAACCCATTGCACATTTTAAACTTGTCTGGTTCTGTATTCAATGGAACTAAAATAAGAAAGAAATCACCTGTAGATTGCAAAGGACAGTGGAGATGTTAGATTGTGCTTTGAGAGATAAGGCTGTAATTTCAAGCTTTCCAAGACTCCAAGTCAGTTTGGATGAGTTACTTAATCTCTATGTGCCTCAGTTCCCACCAGTAAAATGGTGTTATTAATACCTGTCTTATTTATATATATATTTTATTTTTTTTTTTGGCTCTAGAGACTTACAGTTTTCTCCATAGAGAGCCCACAGCAATGAAGGATTGCTCTTGGGCTGGGCTCTTTAGTGCCTGCCCTCATAAAACATAATTTTCTTAAATGAAACTAGAATTTAACTCTTGAGAGCAAGTAATTTCATGCTCATTTACTAAAATCCTTTTCTCAGTATTTCTGCTTTCACAAGGCAGCTTCACAGTCACACAAATTTCCTACGTGCACCAGCTTCTTATTTTTCCAGTAAATTGCTAGGCTGAAGCTGGCTGAAGTCTGGAAACCAGAACTGAATGCTCTGTCTGAGATTCACCCAATGACAAATTAGTTTTGTTGTTTTATTTACTTTTTAAAACACTTCTGTTCTAGTAACCCTTTATAACAATTTGTAAGCTCAGTTGCTGTTGTGCTTTATTAATGTGCCTGCTCACACCCAAAGCTTCATCTCTGCTTTGGTATCCAGCTCCTTCTCTGCATAACTGCTTTTTTTCTGATCTCACTGCTACACAGCTTTTCACAGATTCATTCCTTTCTCTCCTTATTTTTTTTCCCCACTCTTCTCTAGTGTAAATGCACTTTTATGCACCTGTGGTTCATCACCACTGTTCAGAGGTACACAGATCACATGGCACTTTCCCAGTCTTTGGTAGCATACCCAACTGACTTTTGTGTCAATGTCAGGTGTAATCACAGCAGTGAACCTCTTTAGCAGTTATTTCAGCAGTTATTACAGCATTGTCTAAATAATGGGCTTTACTCTGGTGAAGAGATACTCATTAAGGATCTCCTGCACCCATGCTAATCACAAGGCACTATACCAACTATGGACCAGAGCAAGCAGGAACTAGGGAGATTTGCAGTCTCCCATGATGGGTCCCTGCATCAAAATCCAGAAGATTTTGTTTGTTTCTTGCTTGACCTAAGAAAGATCAGATGTTCTTGTCTGTAAGGGAACTTCTGTAACTGTTCCCTGTGGATGCTGTCTGATGTGTATCAGTGTCTCCCAAGGAAGATGTTTTGATTTAAAGAGCTCAACTTCTGAAAAATGTTTTCTGGCACTAAAGAAAATTTCTTAGTGCAACCTAAATGTTAGCACCCAACCTCTTAAGATGCTTCTAATGATTACACATTAAATTTGTTAAAAAACAAACAAACAAACAAACAAAAAACTTAATGCAAATTGTGTTTCTCTGTAACTTTCTTAGATTTTTTTTTCCTTGATTGTGTGCTTCCCAATTTCACAGTACAAGCAGAAGAGGCTTTTAGCTTTTTATTTTTATTTTTTTTATTATTATTCTTCAACTGAGAAACTCCATGCAGTTATTGTGCACAGAGTTTGTTCTGACAATTCATTCTGGGACACTTGTTATTGAATCAGTCCCAAGCTCATGTTAGCAGATCATTGTTCTTACTGGACTCCTGTTGATCAGCAGATACTGATTTTTATTTATATATTTATTTTTAAACTGAGATTTAAAAGTGAAGATTTTCTAAACAAAGTAATATTGGGAGGCTCCAGTGATTCTCATAATTGTATTGTCTCTCTTTCATTGAATGTGTATATTTCAGATTATTGGAAAAATCTGTCTTCTGCTAGATTTTTTTTTTTTTTTAAATAGATGTCAAGTTAAATTGTCTGTGGTTGGTTGTGCTTTATAAAGACCAACTATTTGGACTTGTTAGAAGATTAAGTTCCTTGTTCAAGTTACTTTACAAGAGTATTCAGTAGTGGAAGACTGATTCTCAGCTGGATGTACATAAACTGCAGACTACATTCTCACTACATCAGCAGGTTGGTAGTCTTATCCATAAACTTTTTGTGGCAAGACATTCTCTTGAATAGCTTAAGTATATTCCACACAAGAGTTTGTAAGGTACTATGGAAAGGCTGGAGTAAACTTTAGCTTTAAAGTTAAAGAAGAGGGAGTTTAGGTTTTGAGGTTTTTTTGTTTTTTTTTTTTAAATTTTAAATAGGGTTCTCTGTTTCCTGCTCCAAAGAGAACAGATGTGCCATAGAAAGGTCTCTAAGCGAGTGTTGTAAAGCTGTGGGTATTCCAGTATTGAAAAATGTGTGGACCTAACAGTCTTTCTCCACACAAAATTAAAATAGGTTGTAAATATACAAGTGAGTTAATGTACACTTGTCATCCCAACACTGTACCTTCCATTAGACACGTTCTTAATCAGGAGACATCGTCAGATTTCAATCTGAAACTGTCTGGTTCTGCAAATAGTAACTAAATTTGCCTTCAAGCGTTTGTCAGCTGGACATAACTTCACTTCTCAACCTCTAAGACTGTAATTAATCTTTGCTTGAAGCAAGCAAGGTGCTAGTGCATGTTAACCAGAAGTGGTTTCTAGTCCTTGGGAGGTTTGCTTGGCTTTCCATGTGAATTCCTCCATGAAGGAATGTGTGATCCATGTTACGTATTTGAGCCTCGATTTACGTGCCCCATCAGCAGAGCTGCTGGACATGTTTGCTAATGTGGCCCTTCAGTTGGCCATCCTTTCTACCCCTCTGTGGTCTTAGGGAAGAATTTCAGTCCTGTCAGCAGCTGTCGTTGCGGAAACTGGTGGTGTCCCCACAGTCCTTGGACTTCCCCTTGTTGGAAAAGCTGGTCTTGGCAAGAGTTGCAGAATGCTGCTGACCGGGGTCAAGTTTTGGTTGGACATGCCAAAATAAAGGGTTTATGTAGCCAGAGCCCTGGGAGGAATTACAGGCTTGGAAGGGGGAGAAAGGTATTAAAGGCCTCAAGTAAGTATTTAAACACTGATGTAAACTCTCATTGAATCCAACAGGAATTAATTGGCACAGTCTTTTATGTGACTTTTGGGGTTAGATTTCCAGCTGACATGAACTGACAAAGCTCCTTTGAGCAAGATGTACTGGCTTAGAGTAACTGAGAATTGGGACCCATGTGTTTTGCAGAAGACTTGACATCTTTCTTGTTATACGGAAAAATTCTAGATCTAATGGGAGAAAAAATGTTGTGGTCAGAGCCATTTTTGTATGAATTGCTTCCAGCCTGTTGATGCCCAGTTTTACACTGTCTGAAGTCTGGACTCTGAAAAGCTCTTGGGAATAAGATTACGTTATGTTTTAATTTTCTAGTTATTTTCCCCATATTTAAAATAAATAGATGACCTGGCTCTTTGCTCTTTCAATTAGCATTCAAGTAGGCTAATAAATTTAGCATAATCTATTAATAAATTTAAGCCTATAACATCCTAGTTTGCAGGCAAGCTGTGTAAACTCACTATATAAGTTGCATACCAACTTTAAATCACTGAAAAGTGGTGATAGGAAAAGCGAAACTTGATGTATCATAGAATAGCATTTTTGTGACACCCTTTTGAGCTAAAAGTTTCATGATTTTTTTTTTTTGACCAGATTTTTTTTTATTATTTTTTCTGAAAAAAAGCAGTTTGCATTTTTAACCCGGAGCAACGTGGTTCCTTCACAGAGCTCTGGGACTGCTGTTTCAATGAGTTCAGACCTCCCAGTTGTTCACCGAGCACTGCAGCTACATCTGCGGTCAGTAACTTGTTCTGTTTGCTGAGATTCGTATTATCTGTGGTTAATGAGAGTTTACACTGCATACACAGGTCTTAGAAGTGCAGCTCCAGAATCTTGTTATGAATCTTGTTAGAATATTGTTATGTGATGCCTCAAAGCTGAGTAGATCATGGACTTTGAGGTCTTCACTTGCATCTTACGAGGAAAAAAAAATCTGTGATATAAATAGAATTTTAAAGTGGTCTCAGTTCTCCACGCCCTCAGCCCAGAGAAAAACAAGTCTCTCTTCTGCTAAGAGATCCCCCTACCTTAAATGTACCCCCTCTAGCAATATTTTATATAGTAAAATATAATCTGAATTTTCCTAACAGTATGTGGCTGAGATGTGGTTATTGCATCCTTTCTTCTATTATCTGTGGATACTGCATAGCCATAGACAGGAGAGTGTTCAACAATGAGAATAAGTAATTATTCTTACACCGACAAAACAGCAAACAGTCTTTGATCCACGACAAAGAAAATTTATGTTGTTCACATTGGTGTGGTAGAGTTGAGGAAATGAGAATGAGCACGGATGAAGTTGCAGGTCCAATTCTAGGAGGCACAACTTTATCCTATTATAGGCAGATAAGAAGTTACGGTTGACATAATTGTTTTTGCTACAGTCACAGATATTTACTGTATCAGCATCATAGGAGAAAAATCCTAGGAAAAAAAATAACTTATGGAAAAAAACATCATAGTCATCCTTTAAGAAAATGTCCTGTAATGTGCAGAAACCTAGCTTGAAAGTACTGTGTGCCTGTATTAATCTGACAGTAATAATTGTTGCCTTGTTTTCCTATTAAACTCTCTGCAACTTATTACAGGGTTATTTGTTCCTTGTGTGTTGGCAATTCAGGTTATGGATTAAATTTAAGCAGATATGAAAATGCATGCTAGAACAACAGCAGGAAAATACAATCTCCGTTGATGAAAGCAAGCTATGTACACAGCTCATGATTTGGACATGAAAAAAATGCTGGATTCCAGGTTGCAACATCACAAAACATGACAATTTGAAGGAAAAAATGAGTGAGTTCTGCATTTTTCTCTTCCCCCCTCCCCCCCCCCCCCATTTGTTCATACAATACACAACAGCAGTCAGACCACACAAGAAGTTTGCACAAATCTACATGGTGAAAGTGGGATGGGAAAGCAGAATTAGTTCAGCAGCAAAGGCCTGGGCATTTTTTTAGTTCTTCAGCAGCTGGAAGCCTATGTGACACTATGGAATAAAATCAGCTTTGCAGGGAGGAAGCTCTATAATCAGTATGTATGATGCTTTCTTAAGATGTGATGATCTGGAACAGAGTAGTTACCTATATATGGTAGCTTTGTATCTACTGAGTAGTAGCAGCCAATTCTGAATTCCTCGAGGAAGATGATAAAAATATGCTTTAACTGAGGGGTTCCAGCAATAGTTAGCTAATAATTTCAAACCTAGAAAGACTTCCTTATGAGGAGTGTTTAATTACAGAAGCAAAGAGTTACACAGAATAATAAGCACTTCTCAGAAATGGTGATTTAGGCTTTTGTTGTTTGAATTTTGTCCTAACACAAAGGGCTGGGGGGTAGAGGGGGGGGGGGGAATCTTGTGAGATATTTGAAACCAATAACCCACATGACAATTAGCTTGTAGGATACTTTGCCAGTGGATACCACGGAGGCCAGATGCTTAGAATTGGGAGGAGGAAAATAAAATGAATTTAATGGGTGATGAGAGCATCTACAATTAGATAGGATTAAAATGGATGGGAAAGGATCTAAGTCCCCACACTTTGGCCAACTATTATCTGAAGTTGAGAAGAATCTTTCCTTATTTGGGAACATATCCCTATCCATGTAGGCTTTTTGTACCTCTTAGGGATAGAAGGTCATATAAAACAAACTCCTGTCTGATCCCATGAGACAGTTCCCATGTTACACAAGAGTGTTAAAATCCTACTAATTGAATTTTCTTTCCTAATGCTGAATTCTAACAGTATTTACTTTACTGATGCAATGCACCAGTCAAAAAAAGCCTGAAAATTTTATTCTGTCTTGTGTTACTGAAGAATATACTTTTATTTAGCAGCAGTATTATATGTGATATCTTAACCGCTTTCTGTACCGATGAGTTCTACAGGGTAATTTTGCATTGCATTAAAATAATTATCCATCACTGTTTGAACTTCGTGTACTCTCAGATAGGTAAATTGTATACTTTTGCAAGCCAGCATGCATTCTGAAATTGTTATGGGAAAGATTTGCATTAGGAAAATGTAGATTTCCTCCCCCTCCTTCACATGATAAAAAAATCCCCGTACACAATAGCATTACTGCCACATGTCATGGGGACACTGTGTAAATTACAGAGTTACAAATTTGTCAGCCTAACCAAATGTCTGAAAGAATAATGTCATATTAGTTGTATTTCAGCAGTAAGCCTGGTCTGTTTAAACCTTGATTTGTGTGGCAGCTAGCCATACCAACAGCTTGTGCATGGTTGATTATAAACAACTGTTTTAATGTAACAAGATTCTCATTTAATTCCTGGGAGCTTGATGCATTGATGATCAAAGATAAATTCAGGGATAGCACTGAGGTAAAGCATTATATTAGGCTGACCAGAAAAGACAGGGTCCTGAAGATTTCAAGATTGTAAGATCTTTTGTATGTTGCAATGCAAACTTTCTCAAGTTGGATAGTGGACTTGAAAATAGAGAAACAGTAAACAGCATTATGTGCACAGCCAGCCTTGGTATAACTTGGACCTGTTCTGATTTTCAATTAATTCTACTTTTGTGTGGCAAGATCTGTAGGTTCAACCAAGATATTTTCTTAAATAGAAAAACTGTATTACTTTGCAATTCTAGGTTACTATTCCTCTATGTTCTTTCCATTTTTGGAAAAATTATTGTGGAAAAGCAGAAACCATTGGAACCGCTTTTTCATTTTTAATTTTATGGTGTGTCCGTGTTGTGTTTGTTTGTTTTGCTTACTGTTTTTAAATGTGCACCTTAGTTGAATACTCTTTTCTTGGATGAGATTTGGGATCAGACTTACAGAAGTTTTTCTGGTTAATTTTTTTTCTTGTATTCCTGGTGGCTTCAGTCTTTTGTATTTGTTTGGTTTGTATTATTTATTTCATTTGCTATGGGGTGTTTTTTATTTTGTTTGTGGTTCTTGAGGATGAAAAGCACTCTTTTCTGAAGCAGAACCCCTAAGAGGCTGTCTGTCTAGCTTACTGCCTGTTGCCATGAAGCTTGCAAAAACAGTGTTTTTGAGACTGCCACCTTTCTGTCAACTGTCTCTGAAGCTGGTCAAGAAGCTCAAAAGTGGTGGGAGAGGTTAAGGTAATACATCCGTGACTACATTTACACATCTATTTCCTAAGGAGAGTGGGCAAGGACCATGATGTTCATTCCTTCTAGTACCTAAAGAGGGCTGCAGGAAAGCAGGGGAGGGACTGTAGTGACAAGGGGGAATGGCTTTAAAGTAAAAGAGGGTAGGTTTAGATTAGATATAAGGAAGAAAATCTTCACTGACAGGGCAGTGAGGCCCTAGCCCAGGCTGCCCAGAGGATCTGTGGCCACCCCATCCCTGGCAGTGCTCAAGGCTGGATGGGGCTTTGGGCAGCCTGAGCTGGTGGGAGGTGACCCTGCCCATGGCAGGGGGTTGGAACAAGATGATTGTTATGGTCCCTTCCAACCCAAAACTTTTTTTTTTTTTTTAATCAGTCAACATAGCTCAACAAATGTTAGGGGTTTGGTTACTTGAGCATCAAACCTAGAGTTGAACCTTTGAGTGTTTTTTACACTTGTGGTAAATTGAATCTAATCTGAGGTATGAACCTTAATTTAATTACCCCCAAAAATTATTGCTTCTTTGCAGTTTTACTTTTGTTTTGTTTTGTTTTGTTTTCTTTGCCAAATAGCTGATTTTGAATGTTCCCTCTTCCCCTTCTGTGGAAAAAAAAAAAAATACAAAGTTTCTGGCATCAAATAAAATCCAACCTGCACACAAACATGGCTATTAAGACTGGAAAATACTTTAGTTTTGGCTTTCCTCTTTTTTTTCTTTTTTTTTAGGGGGGGTGGGAGTAGTGCAATTCTACTTTTCTCCATTTTCTTTTTAAGAAAGCAACAGTAGAAGCTATGAAACTTCATATTCTTTGTTCTGTGTGGTGGTGTTGATGGAGGGGCAGGGCAGAGAGGAGGAATAGCCTTTGTTAAGAGTTTGATATTTGTATCATGGGGAAATACAGTGTTGTCCATCATCCCAGTATGCAGGAATCCTTAGGAGCAAAGGTAATGAATTTATTACAAGTATTGCCAGTTTTCATAGTTATAAAATTCCTTGGATTCTGGAAAAAAAAATAATTATGTGAGTGGGGATTTCTAGTCTATAAAAATTCATGGAAAGGCACAGATGCTCACTTGTACACAAAGACATTTAAGGTCAATAAACTTTTCAGTCAGAACATAAAAATGTACAAATCTGCTAGTAGTATTTTCCTTTAATATAGAAAACCACATAGTGGGGCTTTCTTTATTTCCACCCTAAGATTATTGCGGAATCTTAGGACTTACTTTGAGATCTACATTTCTTTTGAAGCTGTCAGTCCACAAGTTTCTGAAACAGGAACTTTTCTGACCTCACAAGGTAACAGAAAAAAAACTCTCTAAATTCCCTGTGAACTTCAGACCAAATGTTGGCTTCTGCTTCAACTGCGATATTTTATTTTCCAATCAATCTAAACTACTTGTGATACAAGTACTACTTATTTCCTGACTTCAAGCAGAAGCATCTATCCAGTCTGTGGGCGAAATTTTCATGTCCTTTAATGCATATTAAAGAAACTTCTGCCCAGCTTTCAAAGAAGACATCAGCTTGCGAAGATTTCCAACAGGACACTTCAGGAAAATATTGGGAAAAGATTTTATATTCTCATGCTTATGGCTTGCAGTTCTTACTCTTAAGACTTTGTACCAGGAGTAATCAATCTTATTGCATGTCCCCAGATTGTGTGAAGACAATCTACTTATGTCCAAGAAGACTTAGCCAAACCAAAGGCTTTACAGTCAGAGTGCTGGGTGGGGATCTTTTTTGTTTGGCTGTGTTTGTCCTGGAGATTGTTAGGCTGAACTATTTGTTTAAAAGAAACAAAATGAAAATGGGAGGTCTATAGCCAAGTTTTCAATGATCCTCTTGCTCACTGGCACTCACTGAGACAGGAAAAATGATGGCTAGTGCTTCAAAAATTTTTTCATGCTCTCATTTTTTTGGAATTTGAGCTCCTAAGAGAGTCTTCTGACAGCATCCTGAGGCTTGCCCAAGCACTGGATTTTTTTTTCAGAGCTGCACAGTCTAAAATCAAGACATTGGTTGGGAATGTTTTTATCCAGTTCTTGTTGCAGGCATCTCCTTCATGGTACTAGCTGCATTTAACCGTCCTCGACTCAGAAGACTGTCAATTGCTGGATTCCATGCTCATGTATCAAATATTTGGAAACAGACCCCCAATTTGGAGATATATGCTTGGGTTAGGTTTTTGAACCTCTCTCAGCATTTCTTTACCACGAATCTCAATGGTTTCTGATACCGTGTTTAACTTTGTTGTGAAATTTTGTTTGGCAAAGGAACATATTTGTTTGTTTGAGGCAGGCAGAATTTTACTGCTTCGCTTGAATTTCCTGGTGTTCTCCAAAATCACAGTGGTTTACCTGGGAATCTTGCCAGTGTTTTAGACTTCAAATAGTGATAGTAAGATTTGTGTGTTCATTCAAAGCTTACATAAGGCTAAAGCTAATATTTGTGGGCATGATTAAATGTGTTTGGTATTTTGGGGGGAGGGATGTAGCTTAGGAGTTATGCTTGCTGCCTTGTTGAGTTGCTGCTATATTTCATAAGAATCTCCACGAGTTACCTAGCAGAGGGAGAGTTGATACAAGTGCTGATACACATAAATCAATAGACTAATGTCTGCTTTACACCTCTTAACAAAAATAAGAGTCATATCCTTACCAGTAAACAAGTGTTCTATTCATATACAAAATAGATTTTGTCTTTCCTTTGCTTCAAACCATGTGACTTTGCACAGAGGTGCTTGCAGGAGATGAGTTAATACATGTTTAACAACTGTTGCGGGGAAAAAGAAAAAGACAACAAAAAATTGGGATGGAGGCAGTATGAATGTCCACATTTGAGCTTTTCTGTAAAACAGAAGCCTGGTACTTCCTATCTGCAACTCGTACAGGCTAGTTGTACATTTTGTCAACAGCTGATCTAAACCAAAGTGGCACGTCCTAAATCCTGTTGTTAATAGAGAGATGTAACTCTCTGGTGCACCAATTAGAAGGCTGGTTATGTGACTATTTTGATTGGTAAATGGGCACTTCAAGGGTCTAGAAAAAAGAGGAGGCTGAAAAGACAGGTTCCCAGAAAGAAGTAGTCTTGGAGAGCAGGAGAGGACTCTGAAAGGAAAAAAATGATCACAGCTGGAGGAAAGACCTGGGAAGTGGCTCAGGTTTGGGATATGAGGGAGACAGGTGGCAATGCATGTTGGGAGATGCCTGAAGACAGTGGCTGGCATTGTGGATTAACCTGGTGGGCAGCTGAGCCCCACGCAGCTGTTCACTCCCTCTCCCCAGGAGGGATGGATAAAAGAATCAGAAAGGTAAAAGTGCAAGATCTTGTGGGCTGAGGCGAAGACAGTTTACTGGGTAAAACAAAAGCTGCACATACAAGCAAAGCAAAACAAAGAATTGTTTCACTACTCATCAGCAGGAAGGTGTTCAGCCAAAAACTTGCTGTTCAGGAAAGCAGGTCTCATTACACAATGGTTTCTTGACCAATGCCATCACTCTGAACATCCACCTCTTTCTTTATCCAGATTTTATCAATAGACATGACACCACATGGTACAGGACATGCTTTGGTCAGCCTGGCTCAGCTGTCCTGGCTGTGTCCCCTCCCAGATCCTGGTGCACCCCCAGCTTCCTCACTGGCTGGGCAGCATGAGAAGCAGAAGAGTCCTTGGCTCTGTGTAAGCACTGCTCTGCACAACTAAAACATCAGGGTGTTATCACCTCTACTTCCATCAAAAAATCCAAAACACAGCATCATAAAAATCTCTACAAAGAGAATTAACTCTATCCCAGCCAAAACAATGACAGATGGTTATGGCCCAGTTGAGTTACTGTGAGCAGTGGCACAACATGCTCAATATAACATCCTGTCCAACCTTCCCAGACCAACAGCAGCCTCCCTGTAGGTGACACTAAGAGTTTGTGACCAAATAGTCAATATGGTGTGTGAGGTGATCCAGTAGAGTAAAACAGAATGTTCTTAGTTCCTTATTAACACCTTGTACCCCTATAAATGGTCTGCTGCAATGATAACAGATATTCAAGCCTGCATATATAAGGACACCCCTGAAGTGGTGTAATGCTTTTCAAAGTAATAAACAAATTCTGGTTTCTAAATGTTATAGCCTTAAACATGTCATGCATACATATGCATGCACATGCTCTACAGGCACAAAGATGTTGTGGAATTATAGTAATTTTTTAAATAGTATCTATAGTAGGTTGCAGGACTGTAAGCAACAACATAATCATAAGTATTTTCCAGAGATTGTGGTTGTCGTTCCAATGCCAGTCAACTTCCCAAAAACATAAATAAAATATATAATATCTTGAATTAAATATCAAGGCTTTTGATACCGTTTCTCACAGCATTCTCCTCAAGAAACTCTTTGCTCGTGGCTTGGACTGGCGTACGCTTTGTTTGGTTAAAAACTGGCTGGATAGCCGGGCCCAAAGAGTCGTGGTGAATGGAGACAAAGTGGCATTCCCCGGGGCTTGGTTCTGGGGCCGGTCCTCTTTAAAATCTTTATCAGTGATCTGGATGAGGGGATCGAGTGCACCATCAGTAAGTTCACAGGTGACACCAAGTTAGGTGCATGTGTTGATCTGCTTGAGGGTGGGAAGGCTCTGCAGGAGGATCTGGATAGGCTGGACCGATGGGCTGAGGTCAACTGTATGAAGTTCAACAAGGCCAAGTGCCGGGTCCTGCACCTGAGGAGCAATAACCCCAAGCACAGCTACAAGCTGGGAGATGAGTGGTTGGAAAGCTGCCTGGCAGAGAAGGACCTGGGAGTATTGGTGGATAGTTGGCTGAATATGAGCCAGCAGTGTGCTCAGGTGGCCAAGAAGGCCAACAGCATCCTGGCTTGCATAAGAAACAGTGTGGCCAGCAGGGCTAGGGAGGTGATCGTCCCCCTGTACTCGGCTATGGTGAGGCCGCACCTCGAGTACTGTGTTCAGTTTTGGGCCCCTCGCTGCAAGAAGGACATGGAGGTGCTCAAGAGAGTCCAGAGAAGGGCGACGAAGCTGGTGAGGGGTCTGGAGAACAAGTCCTGTGAGGAGCGGCTGAGGGAGCTGGGGTTGTTCAGCCTGGAGAAAAGGAGGCTCAGGGGCAACCTTATCACTCTTTATAAGTACATTAAAGGAGGCTGTAGAGAGGTGGGGCTGGTCTATTCTCCCAAGTGCCTGGTGACAGGATGAGGGGGAACGGGCTAAAGTTGTGCCAGGGGTGTTTTAGGTTGGATATTAGGAAGAACTTCTTTACTGAGAGGGTTGTTAGGCATTGGAATGGGCTGTCCAGGGAAGTGGAGTCACCATCCCTGGAGGTCTTTAAAAGATGTTTAGATGTTGAACTTAGCGATATGGTTTAGTGGAGGACTTGTTAGCGTTAGGTCAGAGGTTGGACTCGATGATCTTGAGGTCTCTTCCAACCTAGCCAATTCTGTGATTCTGTGAAATGGTACTCTATAAAGAGTGGGAAGGATTTATTACACACCTTTTTTGCATTTTCTAATTTTTTTATTTTTTTTTTTTGAATATGAATTAGTTTATATGGTATTAAATAGGAGACTTTGCTCTGAACTCAAACCTTTCTCTAATCACCTCCTATCATTCTTTGGTACACTTTGGCACAAGTTACACCACCACCACCCACCCGTTTTCCTCAAATAATCCATTGAGGATAATCAGCTATGGGAAGAGAGCCCTTGGAGAAGGGGAGCAAGCCTGTGACATAAGTGGTTTCTCTCAAAAAAGTGTATAAATGAAGATCGTTGCATCCGTTAGTGAGTATGGAGATAAATTTTACACACTAAGTCTTTTGATACAGATTATTTGTGTACACATTTTGTAGCTAACATGTTTTGAGGACAAATTTGAATATATGTGATGGTCTGCTCTTACTAAAAAGTGAGCTGTTCTTAAAAAGTGGGGAAGATGATAAATTATTTTAAGTGGCTTAACTTTGCACAGAAAAGACATAGCAAAGTAGGTGTAAAACTGGTCTGTATCTTGAAGGTGGAATAAGGAGTGACAGGCATAGTTGGTCTTTGAATCTTCCTACAGAAAGTTAAGAAACCACTTTCCACACAGTTTTCTCAAGGCTTTGGCACTTCTTCTGACATAGGTGTGCTTTGAGTCACATCAAGTTCAAGAGTAGTCATCATCTGTAGCGGTTGAATTGATGGGGAACCCATAAGATGCAGAAACAAACTCTTAACTTCCACTGATTCTCCTTTGTAAAGAGGGGACATTAAGTGAAGAAAACATTTATGAAGAATCTCATTGGGTTTATAAGGTCATGGAAAACAGTAACAGATATTGTATGGGTTAATGTGCCTAAAGCATGTTGTTAAAAAATGACTATTTCATACATGCATGTTTAGGATATCAAACATACATTCCAGAGGATACTTGTAACCACCTACCCTGCCGAGCACTGTCTCCCAAACCCCTTATTGCCCTGGGCTATGCCCTGCTGTTGAGTTGAAGCCTTTTTTCATTACATCTTGATTAATACTAGGTGCTAAAATCAAATTGGTGATAACTGCTGGTCATGACAGCTATTGTGCAAGCTCTTGCCAATGGCAATGCTAGTTCTTTCCTGTTCTTACCTGCAGCAGCCTTCGTATTTTAATCATAGGCCCCAAGCAGAAATTGTCAATTAGATTGAGCCTTGTGGTTGTCTTTGAATAAATGTTCTTTAGTAGATAGATTTAGTGCCTTGCTACTCTATTCCCCTGGTTTCTATGTGCAGTATACCTTCCATATACACTAGAATGAAGTATCTTCCTGGGGAAAAAAATATATCCAATCACACACCAGATAAAGTGGCTACTCTGCTGAACTCCAGAAAGAAATGAGAGGGCTTGATGAATGCCTTGAGGCCAAAACAATGATTCTCTTGCTGCTTTCTCTTGGAAAAAAAAAAAAAAAAAAAAAAAAAAAAAAAAAAAAGATGGAAAATCTGAGTTATTTCAATTTAAACAGTACAGAGGATTGTGGTGAAAGAGGCAGAGTCACTTCTTTTATCGCATGTACATTTGATCAATGTTTCTTGAGCAGTTTTGTCCCAAGTGGGATACGGGAAACTGGGATCTTCTGTGTAACTGGCTACGAGTTATTGATAAATGGGTCAGGACCTGCGAGGGTGAGTTGTACTACCAATTCACGAATGCTCTGGAGAGATGCTGGATGCCAAAATATCTCAGCTGTGCTTCAAAGGGTGATTGCATAGTAAGGGACTCTCGCATCTGAAAAATCACAGACAATTGGCACATAATTGTATAATTGTATCTGTTGGACATGAGTTTGATTATGCCTTAGAAAAGTCAGGGAGGGACAGAACATTGCCTTGCATCAAACTTGAGATTGTTTTGAGTTTGTGATTTATATTTTTTTGCCAAGTAAGTTTATTATATAGTTGATTCCACTATAAAATATATGCAAGATGCTCATGCACTGTGGCAAGTGAATGAGGGAAATCATCTCACATGAAAGGGAGTGTGCAGGGCAACGAAGTGTGTCCAGGATCCCACAGTACTATGGTGCTGGGCCTGGAAATGGCCATGTCAGCCACAGGAGAGGCAGGGAGACCTGCTGCTGTCTACATAAGAGGTAGACTCCAGAGCTGAGATCAATTGCTGAATGCTGTAGCTGAAATTTTCTCAAGAACAGTTTGGATTTTGGGGGTTACTCTTCTATTTGGGGGAGAGGGAGTATTTTTTTTTTCTCATGCAGAAAGAGAGAAGAAAAATGAATAAAGCAACAAAAAACAGGAAGAAGTTTATCTGACACTTATTTCAGTAATTGTCCTTTGCTGGCCAGAAGCATACACGCAGATGTGAGTTGCTGACCACAGCAATGTGATGTTGGGGCTTGGAGGTGAATGATGGGATTTGTTGTGCTTGGCAGCATACACACACCCTCTTACACACACTCCTTCTCTGCAAGTGTATGGCTGGAGGAGGCAGAAGAGAAAGACAATAGTTGTTACTGTGATATGAATGGGTATAATTAGGTGCTTTGCCCAAGGTGACATGGAAATCCTCTGTCAAAAATGAAAACGTTAATCCAGGTCTCATGGAGTAAAGCCTGCTGCAATAAACGCAGCGTTATCCTTCCTCCTCTAGCTGATGCTTTCCAGCTAAACCCTCTCCTCCAGGGCCCTGGCCTCTGGAGTGGGCTTTGGTTTTTACCTCTAGTAACATAATGATTGAAAAAAAAAAAAAAAAGGTGCTCAGGCAAAAAGGATTAGTGTCTGTAAGCTTCTGACCACGGGAGTGCATAGAACAAATGTCTCTTACTGGCAAGTAGTTCAAAGGTCCATCTTAGGTTGTGGGGTTGTTTTGTGTGTTTTTATTTTATCTTTTTAAATTAATATTTGAACTTTCTTGGTTTGGAAAAGACTCCTGTGCGATGCAAACTCCAGCAATTTTACACAGACTAAAATGGAGGCAGCATTTGCCTGTGTTTCCCCTGCAATTACAAAGCAACTCTCTTGTTTTGTTTGAATTTCCTTTGTCGTTATGAAACACAATAGGCTGACGGCTTGATATTAAAAGCAATTGTGTTTCCATTCATGCAGATGCCAGCCTGTTTAGGTGAATTTACTAAGTCCCTAGACATACATTTTTATATTATTGCTGTCTCTGGGCCGTGCTAAGCATTTTAATCCTCTGAAAATAACCTCTGTTTTCCTTTCATCTCTTCATTAGCTCTTTCATCATGAGGACGTGAATTTAAAAATATATATATATATCTTAAAATTGTATGTAATAAAGATGTTTTTATCATTCCAATTTGTTGAGCTGTTCTTTTAAAGTCGCATGGCTTTCAGAACCATAAAATGGCACAATTATTTTTGTGTTGTATTGCTTTGTACCCTGAGGTTCCATTTAAAGCAAAGCAGAGAGACGTGTTTATAGGCAGTATTGAAAGCAACATATATGGATCTTGATGTCAAGCATATTTTATTGAAGTAAGATTAGAAAGGGATCTGATGACAAGTTATGCACTACCGAAGTGAAATCAGAATGAGGTTTTGTGCCAGGCTGCACATGGGTATTACTTTAATTTTAATTTAACAAGCCATGTTGCTATTTCTGTGATTTTTTTGGTAACATCTTTTAAAGATGAACCTTATGGCCAACTATGAGTTTTTAAAAGTAAATATTCAGAGCTTTTTGGACACATTGGCACACCCTCTGCACCAGCTAAGCCTTGGGATTGATATAGGTATATCAGGTAACCTGAAGCCTGAAGACTGCATTTTCCTGACATATACTTACATACTTATATACTGCATTCGTGGATTAAACCCTTGTGAGTAAATCTCATTTCCTTTCCATGTAAAATTTTCTTGTTAAATGCATTTCAGGTGTTTGTTTTTGTCTTCACCTATTTTGTTAACATCATGAAAACAATGTTGCTTTTTTTTTTTTTTTTTCCCCAAGAGGTATAGACTTGAATTCTGTTTTTGTTTTTGTTTTTTAACCCAAATGCCTGAGGTTGACACTACTTTATATCTCAGTGCACAAAGAAAAATAGTACAATAAAACAGAGTATTTTCTCTTTATGTACAGTTCTGAATTTTGCTGGGAGGGGCTCCCATAGGAAACAGTTTTGCTTTCAAATTTTCATTTTGGATGAACAGAGGTGATTCCCAACTGCAAACCTAACCAGACTATTTATGCTTAAGGATGTGAAGGATTCACCTCTTAAAAGATGGCCAAGTTAAATATCTTCCTTCAAAGCTTTATGATGAGTTGCTCTGTGGGAACACCTTGTGCACACACTAAAATTTCAGTGATTTTACTGTATTAGTGTCCAGAAACTGTAGCTACTTTAGGTTCTTTGAAAAATGAAGCTGTGAAATAGCATGACTCAAACTTTTCTCTGGGATACTGCAAGAAATTGTGTACATAAGGGAACACCAGGTTCCTGTTTTAACTGGGAACTAAGCATGTTCAGCCTGAATTCTGAATATCAAACTGTATTTCTCTATTTTTTAATCATCGCTGGTGTCATTATTTGTCTCTCCTTTTCATAAGACAGCAGTCTTAGCAATGTATGATCTAATAGATAAGGATGATTTAAAATCCTAGGTGCCTTTGCTCCATCTAGGCGTGGTTCACCCACTGCCTGATACATACCATGTGGCAAGTGTGTTCACCTTTCTGCTTTGGCTGTTGCTCCTCTTCCAGGTTTTTGCATCCTTTCCATTTAAATTGCAAAGGATAGAGACTCTCCTACTGTTTTATGCAGAATTCAACACAATCAGATCTGGTACCCATTTTATACCAGTAGATACTGGCGTTCCAAAAATATTCCTACTTTCTCTTATTATTTATTTAACATGTGGAGTTTTGTAGCTCAGTCCCAGACTCCCTTCACCCTGCAGGGTGAACAATATGGAGCTGCTGTGCAGTATGCTCTCCTTAGATCAGGTGGGATTTCTGGTTCCAAAACTTTTTTTTTATTCATTGAGCGAAAGTAAGAAAACATGATTCTAAATAATAACAAGATCTGTTGTACAGATACGTGATTTTTGACCGTGCCATGCTCAATGCACTGAAAGACCTTGGATTTTTGTTCTGTTTTAATATTAGCAAAATCTATCTACAGATTAAACTATATCTGTAGTACTACTACAAGGTGAGAACTAGTAATATTTAAAAGCAAATTTCCTAAGAACATGTTTATCCAAGGGGAGGAAGGAAGAAAAGTTGCTTTAATTTAGTTTTACATTTCCAGCCATTTGGGTGGCACAGCAAAAAAGGTCTTCTGCCAAGCTCAGGAGGAGAAGATACTAAATGACTTATTGTTTTAAATTTTTGGCAGTTGTGGCTTGAAGCCCACAGATTACTGGTTAATTTGGGGAATTTTTCCTTTTGTTCTGTTTTTCATGAAGAAACTTTGTATGTGGAGAAATTAATGAATTTACCACCCAGCAAAGAACCAAGCTGAATGTATTGTGTGTTTTTAAAGTGACACATGCTGCTTGGGATTGGAAAATGAATCAAAAGAAGAGACCAGGATGATATATTTTGGGTTCTGTCATTGCAGACAGTCATGTTTCTGAAAGTTTGCTCAAATGGGCAAAACTGGAATCCACAGCAATGACCTTCTCTGTGTAAAAGGCACCACAACTGTGCTGCTCAATGTTAATACAAGCCTAGGTATTTGGGAAGTTACTGTCCTAGAAATAATGAATATTTGTAAGCAGGGGTGGGTGAGAACGAGCAGGACACTTCCTGAAATCAAATTACCAGCTATAGCAGAGTCGTCTGTCACCTACTGCAGGTGACACAGTGAAGGATGTCTTGAGGGAAATGATGCTCTCAGTTTTTGGTCGCCTCTCTTCTGACAATGATATGGAAGCAAACAGGCTTTCTAAATGCTGGGGTCTTCTCGCTTCTCACTTGCTTTTTGGTGCCAGGTGACCCCTACCTTTGATGCTCTGAGTACTGTTCTCAGTCAGGCATGCAAGTGCAATATGTGTCAGCAATTGCATGGCACACACACATATATATATTTTTACTTATCTTTGGGACATGCACAGGGAAAGACTTCTCGAGCTCCTGCTGTAATGCAGCATGTCAATTTGGCAGCTCTGCTAATAGAGAAACTCACCCTCTTCCTTTTCCTCACCCATTCAAATGCTCCGTTTTGGCACGTGTGTCAACAAGTGTGCTCAGGTGTAAAGAGGTGTGCGGCACAGAAGTGACGTAGCTGTCACATAAGATGGACTTCCCGCAGCCGAGATAACACCTCCTGTGGTATTGCACAGGCTGCCCACATGCGGCCCATTGGCACCTGTGCCCATGGGCTTGCCAGCTAGGATAAGGAGCATTTATGGAAATGTTTGGAAATCTCTTAGGAAATATCTGTGATTTTCCCCCCAGTGTTGCACCACTACGTTAGCTCAGCTCCTTCCTTACTCTTCTCGGCAATGCACGATCATTCATCCTGCTCATATTTTGGAGGGATTTGGAAGCCAGCCAGCTGAAGGTGACTCAATTCTAGTTGTCAGCATCAAAATCTTCAGAGAATGAGAGAGATCCCTTTTTTATTGGTTGCTGCCAGGAAATTATCCTGGTAGTACAGACCCTGAAAGTAACTTAATGGGACTGCTACATTTCAGGCTGCTTAGAGGGCACCACTGAAGACAGTGGTTAAAGAGAGACTTCGTGAAGCGCTGAGCAAAGTGCTGCAGGTGTTGTATGTTGTATTTGTCTTCCTAGCAGGTGAGGAAGCTGTGCAAGTGCTAAATGGTGGAAGTTATCAGAGATGGGTGGAAACAGGGTTTGGTCAGTAGGAGTTATCAAGTGTTTGGTTTCAAATCATTAGCAGCAAATTTGAAAAGTAGTATACACTTGTACTTTGGGGTGTTTGGGGAGATTGATAACAAAGAAACAAATAAAAAAGCTTTTAAATTCAACCATCCTGCTTTGCATCAAGCAGAAGTAGCACTGGCTGGAGGGGTTTAGCCAGCAGATGTTTCATGAACTGATGGATGTGGGACAACTTCCCAGAGGCTGGGTGGTGAGATCCGAACCTGGAAGTAATGGGTTTTATCAAACATGTTCTATCCTGGGGGTTAATAATTGCAAAATTAAAAATTAAAAAAAAAAAAAAAAAAAAGCCTCCGTACTTCAGAAGATTGACTAAGGATGGGTTACTCCAAAGTCAGGGTTTTAGCTGCTTGTTTTAGCATCAGTGTTTCTCTGCAGCCTGCCTGTGATGTACCACCGAAGGACTCCATCAGTAACTTCCAGCTCTAGAGCTGTCAGTTGTTCACTAGCTCAAATTCAATTTCAAAACAAAGCCAGGGCTTCTCCATAGCTATGCAGGCTATTTTTGATGGCTTCTACCACAGCTGAAAAGCAGGCAGGTGTCTGTGCTGTTTTTCAGTGGTTGGGACAAAGCTTTGTGTGTGATATGGAAGAGGGAAATGAAGGGAGGTCACAAGAGAGTCTCATTTTGCTGGGCTTGTCTATCCCTTTTAGAAGTTACCCTCCCTTTGCCAAACACAATTCTTTCTGACCTCCATGAAGTTATAAGTGATTATGGGTAGGAACCCTGAAATCCCAGAGCATGAGAGCTCAAAGCGTTCAGATCAAACATGGCATGGTAACAAAAATGAAGGCAAAGGACGCAGAGCAAAATTCCAACTGTAATTGCTGTATCAAACAGGTTTTTTTTCAGACAATGAACAGTTTGAAAGCTATTCACATCACATTTGCTTAGTCTTGTAGCTAGCATGTCACTAGCTATTGTTAGGTGGCAACCAAAAGCAGTGAATAGTATCTACTACTTGGGAAGAATTTAAAAATCTGTGAAAATGAAAAGATCTTTCTTGGATGCCTCTTACTATGCTGAGTGAGACGCGGAAAGGTTAGGTGAACCTGGCTTGTCCTCTGCATGTTTTTATGTCTGTCCACAGCATATGTAGAAAGCTGAGGAAGACAAATTAGAAAGGGTGTATCTGTTATTCGTGTTTGTTTTTGTTTTTGTTTTACCCCACAATGGAAGGTGTATAAATCAAATTCAGGCATGCCAAAACTGTCATGAGATGTCTCCTTGTACCTTAGGAGTCTGTGCTTTTTTGGGAGATGTTTTTCTAATGTGGATACAATTCTTTTATTTCCAACCTTGGATGCAACTGAAAGAAAATAATAATAATAATAATATATATATATATACACACACACACACATATATTCCCTTTGTATTACCTGTCTGAAGCTTGAACAAGAACTAAATCAAACTTCTTTAATCTAAAGATTTGAATCTGGTTCAAATATTGGCTTTGAACTTTGCTTCATCTTCTATGTAAGCTATTAGTGCTTCCCCAGGTCTGACCTGGGGCTTCCAAAATCAGAGAGGGTTTTCTCATTCTTTGGATTTCTGGCAGCTCTAAACTGTTATGTTTAAAAGCAAAATAAACAGACAGAACTCCGCCTACAACAACAAAAACATGCTGATGTCTAAAGTCTATACTACAGCCAGGTGATGGATTACAGCTGTGTGAAGCAGTGTAAGAGAAACCAACTATGCATGAAAAAACTTAATATAGCCACTGAGACTTGCAAGGTTATCAGGAAATAAATAAATAAAATAAAATTAATATCAGTCTGTGCCAGTGCTATTGTTTGTTTTTAACATTTCACTCTGTGCAGATAAAAGCAAATAAAAGAAACCTGTTTATGATCAAGAAAAGTCTCCAAAATGCTCTAGTCAAGAAGAATCATACCTGTTTGCCCAAATTCTTGAGATGCAGCATACTTTGCATACTTTAATTGTGATTTATTTTTGAAATTGATTTATATGTTTTTGCTGAGTGAAAATCAGGTGATGCCATGCTTTTGGTATGAACACTAAGGAGCCCTTCTATATTTATTAACATGTGACCTGACACAATGGTTAGCACAGGAGAAGGGGATGTCCCAAGTATTTTTACTGTTTCCAGCATTCATTAGTCATCTAGTAGTAACCAAAAAGGGTTGATTTCAGCAAGACAAATGCAATTAAAAAAATAAAATAAAAAACTAAGGACCAGAGTCTAGTTGCTTATCTGCCTAATAAGACAACATATTTAATAAATATTAAACAAGGTAAAGACATAGGAATCAGGGATTCCAACCCAGGCTGATGGAATCATCTCACATAATCTTGGAAGAGTTGCTTAATATCTAGATGTCTCTGCTCAGTGTTAGAAAATTGGGATGATTGAAGTTTCGGTACAATGAGAACATAATCCATTAGCCCTTTCATGGGGCTTGGGCATGGCAGAGAGGAAAGCAAATTCTTGATGTGGTACTAACTTCACTACTAGAGTGAATTCAGTCAGAATGCAGCCTGTTTTCCAAAATACTACTGAGTCCAGTTCTCTGAGTACTTTAACAAGAATAGACCAGGGGTGCTTTGTGTTTTTATTTCTATCCACAACTTACGTTGTTTCCATTGACGAGGTAGGAGCAAAGTGTTTTGGAAATGAGGGAAAATGTACTTGGATTGAAACATGATGTATCATACAAGCTAAATAATTTTGTACGAATAACTAACACGATTATGTTTTTATATTAAAAACAGTAATTCACAGTCACAAAAAGCTACTCCCCAAAGACAGCTTAATACAAAAAGGCTGATTTGGCAGTTGTGTATTCTGCCAAAGTGTTATTTAAATTAGATATTTATTTTGTGTTTTTTTTTTTTTTTTCTTTTTCTTTTTCTTCATGGTACTTTATAAAAACAGCAGAGAAAATATGCAAACTGTGTCTCATTCTATAAATGCCCGTGTAAACAGCTAGATTCAGAAAACCCAGATAGACCCATCTGCCACTGTGCTATGCTCTGTACAAAAACAGCTAAATTCAGACCATATAACAATTTAATTAAAATAAACTGCAATGAGTATAAGGAAATCATTGAAAAGCGAAGGGTGAGAGTCTTTGGAGATTAATCATGTTTGTCACTTAGGAGCACTTCCAGCACAAGTACGCAGTTTGGTGTCTTTAAAATAAGTAAATCTGTGGAGGTTAGGAAGCTGCCAACATCTTCCTATTAAGAAGTGATAGTTCCTATGTCAGAAGTGGTTTTTCAGGAGGGATTTTTGTAGCCAGAAGGAGTTTTCTAAGAATGTGTGTTGGGTATAAAAAGAGCCCAGTTTCTCTATTACAGGTAGTTATGTCCCTTCCCAGAGGGCTAATTTGAGACAGATACTCCATTTTGAAGTAGGAAGGTGCTGTGATACCTACATGGGAAATACATGAACAGGCAGTGAACACCACTCCTGATGGAGCAGAGAACATATATGATGCTTGAAAATGAAAGTGAGGACTAAGGTTGTGCTTCTGTGGTTATACTCTGAGTAAGCACAGGAGTTTAATATTAAGAAATAGCTATCATTTCCCAACCTGAAGAGCTCACCATTCAGTTTTAAAAATCCATTATTCGATAATATTTTGTTTATGTTCTTCAGGATTTTCTAATTATAAATAAAATATTTTTTTTTCTCTACTCTTAGGGGAGGATTTAGAACGGATAGTACTTTCATGCAGAATTCTTTAATAACACACTTTTTTGCTTTTTACCTGCTGCTTGCTTTCCATCTGAAAAGGAATTTGTGCATGTGTATGTTTAAAGAAAGGAAATTAAATTTCTTAGATTTTTTTTTTCTTTTGGAGTCTAATATAATCAATGTTGATATATTGGAAAAGTAAAGTTAGAAAATCTTAAGCTACTTCTTAATGGATATGTAGCCTCTGTTTATCAAGGCTTTGTGATTATGTTTATAACAATGAGCATCTATGATCAAGCCACAGAGGAAATGATTTAAAATGTCCTGCATTTTGAGAAGCATCACCTTTTTCATTGCTCTTAATGCGAACTGTAGCAGTAAGTCCCAGACAAGCTGGAAGATGAGTTTTGTTTTATTCTTTTTCTCTAAACTACTCACTTTTTGTGGACATTCACTGAAACATTCGCTTTCATTTCTGTGACGAGTTTTGAAGGCGCAAAGTAGTAAGTCTGTCCTACAAAAGAACATTATCACTGTTGTCTAAGCAAGAACAGAAGCTGGAGAGGAATCTAAATCATCCAGATAATTTTAAGTCCTGTCAGTTAAGTTTAGTATTTCGGGGAGTGGAGAGGGGTGCACAGATCTACTTACTCCAACATTAGATCAGCCAAAAATGGCACATATAACTTGAGACTTGAGTCCGTGGAAACAATTTGGAATGAAAACGTAGGAGGAAAATTCTTGCTTATTCATCCTCTTTCCACATCTTCACTGAAAAATAAAAGTCAAATAAAAGCAATTTACATGATGTTTTTCATGCATGCAGTAAAAAAAAAAAAAAAAAAATCTGTGTAAAGAGACATGATAGACTGCCAGTGGTTACACCTGCGAGTCCACCTCACTCTTAACCAAGTCCTTTGAATCCAGGCAAATAAAGCAATCTTATTTCAACGGTAGTCATTTCAAACCTACTGGCTGCACATAGACTTGCATGCCCAATCCATTACTGTTTTCATCACTTATTTCCAATATCATACCCAAATAGTCTGAATTGAGATTTCTCGCTATAGAGAACCTTGTGAGAGTAGTGGGAATATCTTATTAAGTGAGATACATTCTTTTTATCAGTGTACAGCGTAGCTTAGTTTTGTTTATCATATACTGAAGAAGAGGGTATTATGATACCTGCTTTTAATGACTCATTTCATGAATTGTTGCATGATTTTAGTTTTTGTAAATAATGCCCCTCAAGGGCATTAGATGCTTTAATTTAATATTGTTAATATTGAGGGAAGAGCAAAAGGGAGAAATTGTGGGTTTTACATTGAAGGTGTTTACATTAACACCTTTTACAAAAGGTGTTTACATTAACACCTTTTAGTTTTGTTGTTTAGTTTTTATTCCCCATGTTTTTGGGATAAGAGTGTATATTATTATAATGTAAAACTGCTTGTTTTCCTTTTTCAGGGCTGCAAAGTTTGAATTCATAACTTGGATTCCTACAAAAAGAGTTGACTTAACCAAGAAGCATTATTACAAACTCAAACAGCTGGAGTTTGCAAACTTGCAAGCAGTTGGTCATGATGGGAGCTGCTTAGGGACCCCAACTGCAGTTACTTTTGGGATACTGTAACAGGATGTTCATCAAACTGGTGGCCCATTGTCAAATCAAGTGGTGGTCAGAAGGATTTTTCTTTTGATGGGAGAGGAAGGTTCCTGTGACATAAGGGATTTACCAAAGGAAAGGAAAATAGAGTACATTTAGTAATTGTAATACTGCTTCAAAATTTGTAACCCACCCTGGATGTCACTAACATATCTAGAAAATCATGGCTCATGAGAATTTATATATGTAAAGGTATGGTGCTGCACAAGGGGTGATGCTTCCTCCATGGTCACCAAGAGCAGGGGACTTATCCCACCCTGGAAACTCCTGAAACCTTTTCTCAAACAGTAAACTAATAATTTCTTGCCAGTGATAATTTTCTCTGAACAGCAAATAAACCCTCCAAGAAAGGGAACACAGAAAAGTGAAATCCCTCTGCACAACTTCATCTAGCAATGAGAAAATATTATCTGGAAGTGGAAAAAAAATGAACTCCGGGAACTTTGTTTAACAATCATTTCTCTTCCTGATTGAAATAAATGAGCCCAAAGATTTAGCCCCATGTTCACTCTTCAGAGAAAGGGCTTTTACATTGATTTCTTTCAATGAGCATAATTTTTTATTTTGATGTGCAATTAGGGCAAATTCAGCTTATTTTTTTCCAGCTCTTACTTTCACACAATTCCCCTTAATTAAATGCACTATACAGAGACGGCAGGTGACTCAATGTGCAGGGCTGAGACTCTGCTGTGATCAAAACTAGAGCCACAGTTCACAGCAGCTAGCAGCACTTTTAGGAGTATAAAGCTGCAAAATTGCAAGTAAGAAAGCCAAAGTCCATAATGGCTTATTTCAGAGCTAGCTGGTGAGAGACAAACGTGAGCCCTTGGCAGTATGCGCAAGGTAGTGGCTATAGCATAGTGTTGACTACCTAGTGGTCATGTAGAGCAAAGGATACATCTTATTAGCAAAGTCCAAAGCCATGTCTGGAATCCTAATTTGCTTGCAACTTGCTGTTCAAATTAAGTAATAGTTGTTCCTGCTCGTCAGCAAGGGCCGTGCTAATCGTGTTTAGAGTGATTCGGTTCCCTGCCCTGGGTCCTGGGCTTAGAGCCAGCTGAGACCTTCAGCTCCTCCTGTGGCTTTGGGTATTCTCAGTTTCCTTTGCCCTAATATGTGAGTAATTCTTGCGTTCCATACCAGCATGTTAATTCTTCAAAGCACTTTGCAAATCCCTGTGTGGCCAGTTCCAGCTGGCCGCTATAGAGGCACAGTGGCTTGGATGTGTGCATGTAGACATCCACTGGACTTAGCAAAGCTGTAACAGCTGGATTTGACAAGTTTCATGCAAACTGTGTCCCAAAGTATTTTCTGGTTATAAATACTGTTATAGAGCAAAGCAGATGTGGGAAAGTATGGCCGATACAAGGCAAAAACTGATTTTTCTACAGTGCTTTAAAGGTTGAAAACTGAGAAGGCAAGTGTCCAAGGAACCTCATCCAGGTGATGAAAGGACCATCTTTTAGATGACTTCAGCCAGTTTCTTTCAGACTCCTAACATTCCTGACCTGGTCAGGATTTCAGTTTCTTTCCACTACATAAAGCAATGTCTTTTGAAACTTAAGAAAGCATTCAGAAGCTAAATGGAGATCAGTGTCAGGGGAAAGGCAGACAGGGGAGGTAAACTGAGCCCATGAAAATGGGCTTTAGGAATAAAGCTGGGAAAACTTCAAATTCTGAGATGAGTTGGTATTCCAGCAATAACCTGTTTTCAGATGTTTTGCTGAATATATGACAAGGATAGCTGTAAGGGGACTTGAGGAGCCTTGGAGAAAAATGTAGTTAGAAAGACTTCTGGGTTTGCAAAACTTTTTTTTTTCCCCTCTCCTTAATATATCCTGACTGACACAGTCCATATTTTCTTTGTTTGAAACTGTACAGTAGCTGTCTACAAACTGCTGTAAAGTGCAGTTACCTGTTATTGCCCTGTAAATAATTGAATAACCTCTTCCAGGCAACATGGTCAAGATGCAGATTTAATTTACTTACAGGCCAGGAGTAAAGATGGTTGAATCCATGTGGTTCACTGTCTGTGTCTGGAGGTGTTGCGAATGGGTACATAAATAGTTTACTGAACCTGTCAAATTCTCTGCCAGGAATGAGCATGCCCTCTGGTCTGCTACATGTGCTTATATGAAACAGTTCCCCTTCAGTTCTCAAGCAGTAGGGAGTAATATATTTTCCAATACTTTTGTGGAAGTAGGTAAAAGACAAAATGAATCATAAATATTGTAGCAGAAGTCAACACAGGATGCTTTTTCTTGTTGGTGGTTGGCTTTTGTTGTGTGTTTCCCCTTTATGATTTTTTTTCTGGCTTTGAAGGAGGGGGGTGCTATGAGAAAAATGTTACTTTCTCCCCCATGTGCTCTTGTAAAATGATAAAACCTAACTGGAAAGGTGATGTGTAATTGTGTCTGCCAAAATTTTGAAGGGAGGGATCCCACTTCTCATTGCAGATAATAGTGGGTCAGATAGAAAATGGGGCTGAATTGTCCCCCTAATGTAATGTTCAGGTTGTGAAATCAAGAGCAGGAGAACTAAATCTCATATTAGTCACTGTAAACATGCAATTAGATGCATGTGGCCTGCAGTACTGGTGCTGGGGACCAGCTGGGCACCTGGTACCAAAATCAGGATTTCAAACATGCTCAATGTGCTGCTCTGCAGAACCAGACCCAGGTCACATAGGGTTAGCGCATTGCTACTGAGGATGTCACAACAATATTACTTCTGGAGAATTAGTACTGTAATAAGGAGTGTGATTAAAACAAGAGAGTAACTTATGTTTTATTTAAAGCCAAGATCCAAAGTCAGTAATGTCCCTTGAGTAGTTTACCTGAGCCTTTCAAAAGCTTTCATCTCTGATTTTCAAAGTTCTTATATTGCTTTCTGCTGAAAGAAAAAGCAAATGCATTCTACTCTGATCTGCAGTCATTAAACAAAACTTTAATTTATATAATTTTCTCCTCAGGTTAGTATGTTTTGAAATCTTTAGTCTGATTTTTTTTTTTTTAATGACAGATGAAGAGAAAAGAGATTTTTTTAGGGGTGGGAGATGTTGGTGTGAGGAGAGAGAAAAGAGGAAACCTTCCTTTTTTGAAGAGAGTCTTAATGAGATATCATCATCTGCAGATGTCCCATCTTCTAAATTGCTTTTTCAGTATAATTAATAAAACCTGGATGCCACTATTTCTCCATTAACACTACCCCTTTGGAACTGTAGATGCTAAAACCATGTTGACAACACAACTTTTTCAATTGTTGCCATTAAAAGAGGCCAAGATAATAGAATCAAGAACACTCCATTCACCCGTCAGTCTACAAGATGTGAATGCTTTAACGCCTGATCACATGTAATCAGTAAAATTCCTCTCTATTTTGGTAAGATGGTGGGTGTCTAACACACTGAGACACACATACACATGCACTTGCAATTTCCTGGCAATGTTCCAGAATGGATAATAATTCTTCTATTGCTGTTCCCTTGCAGTTTGGATCAGTTACAGTATTTTTCTACTCTTGCTTGTTGTAAACTCTATATATACAGCATGGCTGCACACTGCTAACCAGCTGCTACCTTCCTCTCTAGAGGTGGATGCATTAAGCCATTCTGTTTGCAGAAACACTTTTCGGTGGCTTCTAAAGAAAAATATTGAGGTGTAAAGCCACTGTCTAAAATTATGATATTTGTTTGGAAATTGCCCCTCTTTGAAGGCTACAGAAGGTATTTTGTTGTTATGAACGGGTGGTCCATGGTCTATCAACTGTCCATATGTCCTCTTCATGATCGTCCTCCAGCCAAGGACAGCACAGTGCCTTTGTGCAATGTGGCCAAAAGGTGCATATCTCCAGCCTGTAACCAGCTGTGTAGTCATCAGAAGTTTAACACAACTCTGATTTAAAAAATAAAACAAAATACACTATTTTATATATATACATGTACACACTATTTATATATATATCAATATATATATGCACACACTATTTTATGTATATATATATATATATAATAGTAGACAAGGCAAAGTGAAGCCTGGAGCTAGCATCACAGAGACAATGTGTACCCAGTGGCAGTATCAGTACCCAGTGACTGCTTCTACGTGACCTGTGAGTTGCAGAAGGAGTTGTTATTGCTGTATCGAAAGGCCTGAAGCCTGTTAGTTTTTAAAAGAACCTTCCTGTACAGGTAGATATAAGTAAAGGCATTGTATCAGTATATAATAGTGTGCAGCTAGTATTTATATAAGTGCTCCATGCTGCTTAATAGTTTGTCACTTTTGTTGCAAGCTTACATAAAATCTATGGCTGCTGTAGGGCAAAGGTATAAAACTTTCATGAGTAATATAAAATATACAAAATGTTGTTGTTAATATTTAATACAATTTGCAGCAGTCAATGAGCACAATCAATGTTTATTAATTAAGATGTTCAGTTGCAATAGCAATTTCTTCTTTTTGGTGTGTGTGTGCCTTCAGGGAGGATTTAGCAAGCTTTTTTGACCTTTTGAAAAAAAAAAAAATTGGCGTGTTTAACAGCATTGTTGGCAACATTTTACATTACTTGTTTTCCTTTCTTTCAGCAAGTAAACATAACTCTCTTAGTGACATATTTAAACACACTACATGATAAGAGAACTGGGTTTTGGCCAAGGTATTTAATAAGATGTGTCGCAATTCAGGCTCTTTGTAGCAGCCATACTGACGCACTGCAGATAATCTAGCATTTGGGGGAGGCGTTTGTGTGGTTGTTTTTTCTTGTTTTGTTTTTCAACAGTTTTCTATATGTTACGGGGGATGCAGATAGCAGTATGCAGGGTAGGAGGTGAATTTACTCAGCTGATAACTATAGATTATGATAACTTGATGTGCATCTTGCTCTACCTGTTGAATCAAGTCAGGTACTGAATGGTCACAAAGAGGCACTTCGGCCCTAGATGCAGACATGCCCACGTTGGGGATGTTTCCCTTGGAGCCTCCTGTACTATGGGATGGAGCCTGTGCACAGCTCCCCCTGAAATCACAAGCATTGCTCCCAGCAAATGCTCTTGCAAAGTTTAGCTGGTTAACAGCAGTATTTTAACTAACCCATTCAGGTCTGTCTGGTTTATCAAGATTGTATGAATTCCATTAGCTTTGAGGTTTTTGTAGGTTGAAGTGACCAGATGTGGAGAGCCACCAAAGGCTAGGGCAGTTTCAGCAGTGGATGTAGTGTTTGATTCAGGTGGAGCTCAGAGAGTCTGTCTGTCACCTGAAGTAGGCATTTAATCTCCTACCACATTTTTAATCACTTTCTTCTGTTTTTCAGCATTATGTTTCTCTTAAATAAGACTTAGCAGTTTAAAGGTATTTTCTTTTTAGGTGTCATACTACAAAATAACTTAATGGACTCTAACTATCAATAAAAGTTTGTGATTATGCTTAATGTCATTGCCAAAACAATGTGTAGCCTGAAAGGTCCATCTTCTCATTTCTGTCCTTGTGCTCTACCAGTTGAGAGTTACAGAATCACAGAATCACAGAATTTGCTCAAGTTCATTTTATTTTTATTGTTTCCCTCAAACATTATTGAATTCTCCAGCTACATTAGAACTGGAGCACTTAATGGCTTGTTGTTTGGCTTCTTTGCAAGTAAAAACAGTTTATAGGATAAACTCATGGTGTACATGAAGTGTTCTGCAGCAGCCAGGAAGTGGTTAAGTCAAATTAATGTATTTGTCTAAAATCATCCCTAAAGTAAACATAAAAGCCATGATACTTTATTTAATTTGTTCTCTGGACTAAAAATGACTTGAGATTACCAATGATCTTAGTTGTAATAACTTCATATATATATATAAACTGTGCCACATTATTTTGAACTGTACTGCTAGGGCTTTATTGAAATATATCAACCTTATTGCTAATATTTCACAGACGGTTCTTCATTTCAGCAATATAGAATTCAATTTAGCAGAAATGTGATATTCCTTCTGAAATTTTAAATTCCCAGCAGATGTATAATTCAATTAAGTCCAGAAGATTAAAAAAAAAAAAAAAAAAAAAAAAAAGGAAACGGGAGTTATTCTCTATACATACACTCTTTCTGCTCAGTTCCAAAATAATGAAAAACTACAGCTGTTCAGTTTTGGTTCATCTATCGCTTTGTACAATTTTTATGGGTTTTATGTGTAATCACATTTGCAGAGAGAATTTTTATACAGTCTGCTCCATTTTGCACAGTTATTATCTTTCCACATTAAAAACAGATTGTAAAAACTGATACACAAGCCTTGGGCCCACTCCTTAAGGAAAGTAAAGCATGGTCGTTAATCATGGGAGGGTACGGGGGTTAGAGGGGGAGAGGAGCTTGTAAAACTTAATTGTTCCGTTTCCTTGTGTTACAGGATGGCCTTTGTCTCCTCTTCTTCATTCCATCAGCACACTTTTTTATGTTAAACTCTTTGCAGTCCATATATGTGGAACTAAAATGGTCATTTATTTTTGCATAACCAACTTTGGCATAAATTGGACACACACTTCTACCTGAAATAGCAGTTCTGCCCTGAATGTGAAGGGGTCCCTTCATGTAAGCTTGCATGCTGGGAGCCTTACCAAACCCTTCTTAAATTCTTGGCTCACGTTCCTAGGCCAGAACACAAGGTCAGGTTTCCATGTTAAATTGTCTGTGATCTGTGCAGAATCATTTCATTCCCTGGGCCTTAATTTGTCTGGCTTAGAAAGTGGCTGCAGCCCAAAACTGTTTGAGGGTGCTACTTGCACCCAAGCAATAGTGCAATTTGTTGAACTGGGATGTCTACACCCTTGCTGCTCCATAGGGATATGTCAGGTAAAATTTCAATCTATTTGTATAAAATTATGCCTCAGAGTTTGTGCTCTTCTTCTTTTTTTTTTTTTTTCCTAATTAAATCGCTCTATTAAAATATTACCTTGCTCTGTCTATCTGAATTCCCAGTCTGGAAAGGAATGAAAATATATTTCATTTAGGCATTTCAAATATAAAATAGATATGAAACATTTTCATTCTAAGTTCAAAGTGTAAGGCATCAGGAGGGTATTAAAAAAAAAGGGGGGGGGGGGGGGGGGAGAAGGGGAGAAAAAAAAATAGCCTTTGATTCTTTCCAACAAGAGAGCATTTGCAGCTCTCTACCTAAGCAGTCACTCAAAGGTAAATAGCTTAAGCATCAGTGATCACCACTGCATCTAATCAACTACCTGATAGCCCAGACAAATCCTACACTGCTCAGTATTGACCCTGTGAAGTAAAAATTGATTCACTGACCTGTCACTAGATTGTTTTCCAGAAAGTGTAAGGGACTTACCCATGCTTCTTAGTGTTGAAGGTGGTGCTTATCTGTAAGGTGTCTTGCCTTCAACAGATGACAGCATTTTTTTTTCTCTCCTCCTTCCTCAGAAAAACTGGAATGTGCAGCAGTTGAAACGGGAGAACCAAATTATTTTTCGTATGTTTCTGTTTTAGTTAAAGGAGGTCTGGCTTTGGGGTAAATAAATCAGCTGAGGAAAAATAGGTGGAAAAAAAAAAATAACATAAGTGAGAGGAGAAGTAGTGGCTGGAAGCGTGAACAGTCACGCTAGGTGAGATATGATATTTGCCATGTATTTGCCAGGTATTTGCCATGGCACGTGCAATAACACAGCTGTCCTATCCATGGCTACTACTTCAGCAGCTGTGAAAGAGTTTTTCAGATCATAGACTCTGTATTTGTCTTTGTTACTAGGGGTAATCAGACCACCTTGATAATTAGTGGGGGAAGCTATGGAAGAAGAAAAATGCTTGCTCTTTACGTGTGGTTCTTATGCATGTGGCAGCACGTTAAGATCTCAGCCATCATTTAGGTAATATTCCCAAATGGGGATTCATCTGCCTTCTCCTCTTCCTCTTAATCAGTATTTTGCAATTTGCTGTTGCAGCTTAGTAGAGATACAGCTACCATGCATGTTAATTTTCTCAGCGGTGTGGTGGATGTGACCTTTTTGCAAATCCATTTGAGAACTTCAGGGAAAATGCCTATGCCCTGGTGAAGCAAAATGTATTTAGTACCTACTGTAACTTTTCAACTCTTTCTGAACCACTATCTATAAAACATGAAAATCTTTGAGCTACAGCTGAGTAATGACTTATTCCCTTCCTCGTGCAGTTTCTTAGTATCTTGGATACCTCCCTACATATACTAAGCCACCACACCTAACCACTATCTCCTTCTGATGCTGCTATTCCTATTTCATAAAACCCTACAGAAGCCTTTCCTAGTGCTGTAGTATGTATGTAGTATTCAGTTCATCCTTGGTACATACAGATCATAGCATCTGAAAAATGGACAATCCTTGTTGCTCTCTTAGGCTCTCTAGTTGACTCACAATTTTATCGTAATCTGGTGCCCAGAACTCAGCAGCACTGGGTAGAACACATTGCTGTAACAGTTACTTATGTGGAACAAAAATTGTCGTGTCCCACTGGAATGTGTAAATACGGTGATAGTGACTTTCTGTTTATCTTTCCAGAACAAGGTTTTCTCATTCTTCATTTTACATCTCTGCATGTTCCTCTCAAAACAAAGCACCCTCTTCCTACCACATCCTCCGTGCACTGGTACACCAGGACTTAGCTGCCTGCAGGGAAAAAAAAAAAAAAAATTGCTTCAGCCTGGCCAGTCTAAGCTGTTACAAAAACAAATAAATCATCATCCAACTGGACAATAATTATCTTTCATGTTTTCTTGTTGGATTTGCTGTATTGCAAAACTTTGAGTCATGTGCCTGTAGTGGAAGCTGATCCTGTTGATGCAGGAAAGGCTCAAGAAGCACAGAACAGAAGATGTTGAGAGATTCTATCCTTCTGGCTGACTCATGAGACAATAAAATAAGCTTTTTCTCCTTTTATTTTTTTCCTGTTACCCAATCTGTTCTCAGATATTATCTGCATATCCAGACACATTGCCTTTTTCCCAGGAACTCTCCATGTGAAAACGTTTTCACAGTTCTCCCATTGCCCTGAAACTTTGTTGTCCAGTAGATGGATGGCTGTACTGAGATCCTCTTTCTATTCATTTAAGGAAATCATCACCTATAAATAATGCTTATCAGTAAGTACTTCTGCATTTTTGTGCAAAATCTGTGTTTTCTTCACAAATGGGTTTCCTTCTTGTGAATTATGACATAACAGCTGTTTAGTTTTGCCACTTAACTTGACTGGAGGACAGGTTATATGACTGGAGCCAGGAAATGGAGCTGAACCTTACCACCTTTTCAGTCTTGCTCTTTTTAATACAGAGAGCACGCTTCAGTGTCAGGTCATACAGGTTTTCATGGCTAATGCCCCAAAAGAGTCCCTATGTTATTTACATTTATCAAGACCATAATTTAATTTCTTTTGTAAAAAGTAGATAAAAGTTTTTAAAAAGCTTGTGAACTTCTCTTTTAGTGGATGCAAGCAACAGCCTTCACACAGCCTTTATGAGCTGCCAGTGAGCAAGAGACAGGGTTGGGGTCTGGGGTGTTATTTTTTGACTTCCTGTGGTTAAATGTGACTCTGAAAATGGTGGGCACGTTCAGACAGATTCAAGAATGTAATCCAAAATTAGTAACTGAAATCGCCACAGTTAGTAAAAATTTCTCCTTTGTTTTAAAAAGTTAAATCTTTTATCTCTAGTAACTGGAGAGAATGAGACAGGCTAAAGTGTGCTGCTACAGGCTTGGGGTTTTTGTCTTTCTTTATTTATACTGCTGGGTGCACATTAGGCTTTCAATTACTTTCTTGTTTACATGAAGAGAGGAAAACAATGCTGATTGTACCTACAGGTGGTCAGCCTTTAGGTAATCAAATGACAGCAATTAATTCCTTCCATGCACAGCAATGCACTTCCTCCTAATGGAAAATAAATACTGTCACTTCCCATAAGGCGGTTGAAGAGAGGAGGAAGGACATACGGACATGGACATGGGGCTCTCCTAGCTGCCACACTGCCTTCCTTCCTCCCTGAGAGGGTGCAGAATGGAGCAGGGAGGATCTCTGGACAGGTTTTAAATTCCACAACTGCTGCTTTTGGGGGAAAACAGAGAAATGTGCAAATCCCTGATGTGGAAAACATTGGAGTAGTTGATATGTAGTAAACTCTGAGGAATTAGTGTTTTAAGGTGCAGGTAGTGATTTATTGCACTCCAGAACTCCTAAGAAACAGCAAATAGGTGGTAGAAGTGACTGAATTTCTGCAAGCATCACCTCTTCTGCACTGTACTGGGGCCTGGGTACCACATGGCTCAGATCCAGGGCAGGTGGTTCCACAGCATGTTCTCATGAGCCCTGAGATGCTTTTGCATTGAAATCTAGCTGCTGTCTTTCCTTCCACATTCACAAAAAGAATCCCTTTTTATGCCCCCCAAAAAATGACACAGCAAAAATGAAGATAAGAAAAGCAGGCATTATCAGGATGACGACACAACTTCGTTCATCCCAACGCTGGTCACCAGGTATTGAAGAGATCACTCTCAATACATTATGACTTGGGCCCTTAGAAAAAAATGGGAAAATGGTGTTTCAGATATTTGAAGTTATACAAAGCTGTTAAGTTTGTTTTTGTTTTTGTTTTTTCCTCTCCATTAATGTGAGGTATAGAAAGTTATTTGTCAAATAAACAAACAAAAAACGGATTCTGCTAAGGGCTACAGTGGGACTTGCAATGAAAGTGAAGGAACTGATAACCCTGTATCCCATCTTTCCAAGGATCTGAGATACATTTGAAAAATTTATGACTTTGATGTGGGTAAGCTTGAAGTCTTATTCACTCCTAGCTTGAAACCCTTTATTTTGTTTTGTTTTTACTTTTGAATTGCAGTGTGGGTGAGCTGACAGTTTAAATTTAGATTTACTTAATTGATTTAGGGTGGGGTTTTTTGGACTATTTTGAAATTAAAATGTCTTGTACACTACTATTTTCAAAGATCCTGAAAGTGTTTTCTTAGAAGCTTAAAATAAAATTCTTGGTTAGCCTATTTGTATGCATAAATGGTCAGAGTGATACTCATAAGAGATGTCAGCCTAAGTGTGACCTAAAAAAAAAAAAAAAAAAAATCAGCAATGGACAGGGTAGGGTTTCATTTTATTTGGGCTTGATGTTTGTTTTTTTCTGATTAACTTATTTTGTTTTTCTTCATTTGATGCAGGACCAGTGCTAGAAGGAAGACGTTCATGTCCCTTATGGAACATGAATGTAATATTATCCCCAGTTTAGCAGACAACATGACAATGCTTTAAAAAAAAAAAAAAAAATCTAATAGCTCCTAAAAAGACTAGAAAAATGATAAAGAGAAGAACAGGCAGCAAGCACAGTTCTATGAATTTCAGACCTCCCTTTCTATGCTGTGGCAAGTTTAGTCATATATGCCTTCCTACGCAAATAAACAAACTTGAGTACAGTGCTTGTTAATGCAAAGAATATCAGTGTTAATCACTTGAAAGCTTGTGTACTCTCTGTCACATTTATCTTTGTCACATACATCAGATTGAAGTTTACCATTTTTTCCTTAACCTCTCAACCTTTAATCTCTGTATGTGGACATGTGAACCTCCACACCCCCTGCCCCCAGCACATTTCACCGTAACGAATATGTGCATTCAGCAGCCTGTTCACCCTGTGTCTATCCCCAACAAGCTCAAGACAATAAGTTGATTTTCCATGCAGCTGTTACAGAGGCTGCATGGAACTTCACCTATCCTGTGCTTAGTTTAGTGTAAAGAGCAAAATTATTCTTGTGCTACAAGTGCAGCTAGGAGTGACCAAAGCCTTTAAGTCTTTTTCTCTTAGCAGGAAGACTGCTGCGGTTTGTGCACATCAGCTTTGGCTGCTGCTATCTAATGCGAGAGTTGTAAATGTGAAGTGTCATGACTCCTTCAAGTGGCTCAAGTGCTGGGAAACTGCCTTGAAAGCTGTCAAACCAGCCTAAGCGTTGTTCCTCAGACATGATCTGTCAGTAAAAAATCCTTTCAGCCAGATGTTGCCTCAAATAGCAAACTGTTACCTGGGCTATCTGACCAATTTCTATGCATAGGATGGGAAAAAGAGGGATGTAGAACACTGGGAAAATTACTTGCTGGTAATTTTTTTGCTGTTAGCCTGTTCTTCTCCCAGACTGCATTCCCTCTTTTCTCCCCTGTCTGGGATGTTGCCTGACAGATGTTTCCTTCTTATCTCACTCTTTCTTTATTGCTCTGCCAGTAGTATCTGATTGATTGAAAGTGGGCAGGCTGGCTCTTACAATACCATCCTTGGGTGATAACTCTTTTGCCACCTTTTTTAGGAGACCTGGAGTCATTGCCCTGTTTTGACTGGTTTCTGCTAATAGGGAAAAAGAAAGTAGGATAAATTGCACTCTGGTGATCATCATTCTTATTTTGCATGGAATTTTAGTATATCCTAAAAAAAAAATTGAGCATACCCTTGAGTTTTTTGAGTTTTGAGTAACCTGTTTTACTTTTAAAATTGGGTTTGACTGGGACCTGGATTAAGGTCAGATAACAATGTAAAAAGATTTTGGGAAAAGTCTAAGATGTTCTGTCATCTCTATAAACAAGATCCTCTGACCAAATTGCTGATCATGCTGGACATGTCGCCATTTTGCATGACTGCTATTTTCTGTTCATACGAGCACTAAGCCCAGCAAAATATGTGCTGGGTATTTCTGGTCCTGGTTGTAATTCTATACAACATCATGCAAATTGACAGCACAATTCATGTGATGTAGGAATGGGGATATGAGGGAGACCCAATTGTCCTCTTAGACGTAGGACAGAAGCATATGTGCTGTTTCATTGCAATTTAGTAGACAATATTTGTCTTGATGGCTCTTCAAACTATGTAAAAAACACCAAAAGTACTTATGTGGGGAAGTTTTGCCAAGTGAAAGACGGAGACTGGTTCAGGTTGCCACGCTACCTAATGCATTGGGAGTGAATCCTGTGAGGATTTTTGTAATTGTATTTCTCTTTTATCACTTTATTTGTTATACGTCATTGCCAATACAACTTCTTCATCTGTGATTAATAGGATAATTTCATTCTTAACTTAACTGGGACTCTACAACCACCACATTTTTCTTACTATGCATTGCTTTATGTGATAAGAGTTGTGTCATGTAAGCAATTGGGGAAACGGTCTGACTGCATGTGTTCATTACAGTGCAGTACTTTGTAAAGTCCATTTGAATTGAACAAAGCTTTTGAACTATTGATTTAGCTGGCACTTTGTGCATTGAGAATAATAAACAGTTATACTATGTAGGCAGCAGTCTATAATAGGTGGGGGTCTGTCTGCTGATATATGTAACACAACAAATGGTGTCAGCTGCACTGATGGGGGATAGGAATGCATACACCAAAGCATAAATAAATAAATAAATAAAAAGGAGAGAGAGATAAAATAAAAAAAGCTTAACTTCATACTGCCTAAGCAGGAACATACAGGGCATTTTGTCTTGAGGCCAGCTTTAAGTATACAGGAAATCCCATAATGTGGTTTGTAACGATGTATACTTTGCTGAAATAATTTGTGCTGTTCAAATAGAGTTAGAGATTGATCTAGAAGGAGAATACCATATGTATTTGTATTGGGTAGATATATGCTTGTGTGAGCTCACCTTCTCCTTCTGAGAGGTTTACCTTGAAATAAAGTACAAAATATCATCTGGAAATGTTTTAGATGTCTTAAGTATCTGTAGGTTATTTATAGAGTTTGCAGCATAATCATAGACAGGCACAATTTAAATCTTTCTGTATACTAATGTATCTGAATTGATGTTTCTCCTCTACCAGTGAATGGAAAAGAGGGGTAAACCCCCTAGGATAAGCAAATACAGGAGATGGTAATACAAAGCTCATGTGATGCTAGGTCACCAGAACTGCAGGGTAATGGGGGCAATCCTTTTGTCTATGGGAACTCTGATGGCTAATGAATGCAGATCAAATCCTCAGTGCCGCATTCACTTTCTTGTTTTAACTTTATTGTTTTATCTCATCTACCTGCCCCAAACCACATCCATTAGAAGCATAGGTGCCAGCTTTGGGGAGGACAATGGGCTGCACCATGCTGCCACTTTGGAGGCAGATCTCCCATGGACTCTGTGAGCACTGCTGGAAGCCAGCTGTCACTCCTCAGCCAACCGAGGCGTACGAAGCCAAATTGAGGCTGTTCAGCAAATTATTTAAAGTTGGGGTGGATTCTTGAGGTTTTCAGTGATCTAGCCTGGGTTTCAAATAGAGTAATTTTTTTTTTTTTCTCAATTCTGTAGTAGCAGCAAAGCTTTTACAAAGTCCTGTTGATCTGCTGTGACCACAAAATGGTGCTTGAGTCTCACTGTTCAGCTTTGTTGCTGCTGGGAGGATTTGTGCAGTACCATGTGTACAGGGTGGCTCAACTCCACAGCAGGTGGAGAGAGTAATGCAGTAGCCCATTGCACATGCACTTTTATATGTGTTTAAATGCAATGGTTCATATCCATCCCAGGAATTTGAAGTAACCAATTCTATGTTTATAGAGAAGCTCAGAATTAACACTGTACTTTTTTATTTCTTAAATATTTTTTCTTCCCCTCAATGGCATTATGAGTTTTTAAGCATGTAAACATTTTTTGTTTTCTCCCTTCATTTGGGTTTGACACATGCCTAAATTTAACCACGTGCTTGAGAGCTTTCCTGGATAAGAAGTGGAATTGGGATCCAGCAAGGACAACTGTCACTTCTAATAGAAGTGAACAGAAATTAAAGGCTTTTGTTGATTTTTGGTAGCTGAGGTGATCTGTGGCTTTGAGTCCAGAGAAAAAGTAGTTGGACCATCCTGGGTGTGTAGAGTTCACAGTTAACCTATAGTAACTGCTTAAAAAATATATTTGATTATATATTCTGAATAGATAAATGTGGTGTGCAGTTGTTTGTTTTTTTTTTTCTGTCGTGTTCTGGGACCCAGGTTTTGGGTTACTTTTTTTTTTTTTCTTTTTTCCCACCCATCTGTTTCCCTGAAGATGCAAGGATTACATAGTTGAATTTTCTGACAGCCCCTATTTTTTTTCTGTTGTCTCTATGTTTTTTGTTGTTGTTGTTTTGTTTTGTTTTAATGCAAGTGAATATATTTTAACCAAATTTAACAGGCACAGAGGTTTCAGATATATTAAATTTCTACCAGTATCTTGAAAACAGTGGGTATTACTTAAGAGAAGCGCCCTTTACAAGCGTAGGTCAGAAGACCCATCTGTATTTGCTATTCAGACATCTATGCAGGAGGGAACATTGAGACATGAATCAATAGGAAACGAGGCCACTTCGGGTCTTCTGCTCACCAACCTGCTCATCTTCCTTCCACCTCTACATTCAAATGGATTGTTAGCAGCAGACAGGGCACAATTCTCTACGTAAGCACACTGTTGGGGTGACTAGGTGGATGTGAGCAGTGGGAGTCTTGCACTGAACATGGGTGTCGGTTGGGGAAACTCAGTTCGGATGCACTTATTATTTCTGGACCGACTTTGAAACAGGGGAGGACAGGGAAGTGTCCCTGCTTAAATGGGTTGTGCTGCTGCTTCTGCGCGTGTGTGCACGCTGATTAATTGCATTTCTTTCTAGCTTGGTAGTCACTTCATCCAGGGGACATGGAAGGACATGCAGTTAAATAACACTCTGTCTCTCTAATTTCTGGAGCTGCCTGTGAATGCTAATACTGTTATTCAATAATCTGTTTCTCAGCTCTTATAGCAGAACTGGAAGGTTTGTGAACTTGTAGGTGATTTGCACAGTGAAACCACAGCAGGCTGTTAAGGGCACGATCTGGTTTTGCACATCTCTTGGAACAATCTCAATTTATTTGTGAGGAATTAATATGTAAAAGAACGATCTACAGCTTGATTTAAAACAACAATAATAATAATAAAGTCCAAAGCTTATATTTCATATATGTGAATTCAACACTAAAAAAGAAATCTAAGGCAAGGAGATTTTTCAGTTTGAAATCTGTGGATTTGCTTTTTTGTTGTTCTTTGCTTCTGGCTGCATTCTGTGAGATGGAGCCTGTTTGGAGGTGTTAATCTATACGTAATGAAATTTCAGAGAGCTCGCTTTCTATAATTGTAGCGCTCCAACTGTTGTTTGAGATCCCTGTGAATGTATCTCACATAATAATCAAAGAAAATAGCAGAAAGTCTGCAATTAGAAACCTAACAAGTAGAGCTTATATGGTGATAGCTAAAAAAGTTGCCATTCACATGTGTTGGTTTGCTTTATACAATTCAGTAAGACATATCCATGTAGAAAACACTTTAAAACAGTACAGGAAATTATGATGTGTATGGATCACTTTGAAAACAAATTATTTTTTTTCTTTCCCTAATGAAAGCTGTTTTGAAGGAGGAGGACTTGTTATACTAGCCAACTTAATTTATTTTTCTTCCATATTTAAGTCAGTAAAGTAGGAACCTTTCAAGTGAACAACACTGAAAGATTAGTACCATTAAAGGCCTAGCCTTTAAACCTGTGTTGAGTCAATAATGGAGCACCTTATATGAAGCTACTTTGTGTACCGGCTCCATGCTTATTCTTATTGTCTGGGATACTGTGTGCTTGTCACTTGCTAAAAAGGAGGGAAGGTACAGTCTAGGCACGAACTACCTTGCATCCAATACTCTGTGGCATGTAAACATAAGTGTAGTAAGAAATAATTGAAGTGGCAATTGACTATAGCTTAATATTGCAATATACAGGTAACTTGTGCGCTGGGTTGTTACATATACCTCAGATTAACTATTCCAAGTGATCTGGGAGAAAGTTTGACTTTTTGAAACAGTATGATGCAGTAGAAATAAATAAATAAATAAATAAATACAATGGATAAAATGCTTTAGTGAATTTGATTTATTGAAGGTAAAGGAGGTGAAAATAAGAGTCTGGATGCAAAGGTATAGAGGCAGATCCAAACTGCCAGACCAAAGCAGTCTGGGGCAGAGGAAGGTGATATAAAAGGGGACTGAAAAGCAAGAAGAAGTGATTGTGAACTGAATACTAGGTGAAGACTGGATTAGAAGTGAAAAATAACAGTTAAAAAGACACATTACTGGCAGTGATTTCTGATCACCAGAATTTCTGCCAGCAAAAGACATGGAGTTATGGATCAGCCATGAAAAGGGAAAACCAAGAACATCAGCTGGGTTTTGCCTTTATTTTTTTTGAAAGGCTGTGTGAAATCTTGTGTATGTTGATGGTATTGGAGCTTGAGGGGAGAACTTCAGTAGCTGGCAGATGATAACATCACTGTCACTGTTGTATATGGGGGAAATGTCACCAGAGTTTGTAAAAGTGTTTTTAATTTATATTCCTTCCTATTTAAATTATGAAGCTTTTAGGATCCTAATAGCCTCAGCATTGCTGCAGATTGTGGAAATGGCATTAACTCAAGGAGCATTACTTAGCTGAGTCACCATTAAGAGCTTTCTGAAGCATCTTGGGTTCCATCGGAGGTGTCTCCCATGGTCCTGGCCAGACCTGGCCCTGTTTTGCTTATGAGACTTGACGAGATCATAGCCTAGGGAATGGCTGCTTCAAAGAGCTCCATAGATTCAGGGAATAGGACAGATTGGGGTCAGGCTGATAAGATTTAAGTTGACACACACTTCCTGAGATGAAAAGGTCATGTTGCAATGGCAGGGGTTTGGTTTTGGTTTTGGTTGATCTTTTTTGGGTGGATTTCTTTGTTGTTGTTTTTGTTTTGTTTTGTTGTTGTTTTCAGGGTTTATCTTTTGACTTGAACTTCACTGATGGTAATCGGGTTCACAAAAGTAAGGGAATGTGGCCACCCTTGGGTATCAGGGCTTTTCTAATGATTTCAGGTGGTGACAACTCATTCATCTGATATGGCCCAGTTGTTCAGATAGTGCTACTCCACTCCACACTTCCTATATCCTCCATATTTCAGGAGCCTTTCCCATGGCTTCAATAAACCAATATCCAGAAAACCATTGAGCCTCCAGATGGGATGGCTGAGCTGTTCTGATACCACTCCCTTTTCAAGGGATTCGGCTGGAGGAAATGTAGAGAAATGGCTAAGAAAATCTCCTTTTGTCCCTGCTATAAAATCTTAAACCTAAAGAAGAAAGGATTTTACAATAGGGTAGAACTTATATATATACATATATATATATATATATATAATATTTGTATCAAAGCATTACTATTTTTTTCCATTGAAAAAAAAAAATTACGCTATTGCCACCAAGTCCTACTTGTGCTCCGTGCTGTCTGTAAATTAAACAAAAAAGTATCTTCTAGCTCAAAGAGAACATAATTTATGTATATATATATTTGTGTGTGTGTTTATATATAAAATTATGATTATAACATAAATAGAGAGAGTTATCACTTATATTCTTTACTGTGGTCAGGTGGGTTGGAGTTTTCTATTTTCTGTGTTTGAGACTACTTTTAAAGCAGTGATAGCTATTTTTATATTTCTCAGAATTTTTCTCCTTGGCATTGATTTGTTTACAGCTCTTGTACTTGCACCCAATTTCTACCTGTCATGGAGGTGTGATGACTTAAGTCAAATCTCATACATAAGAGTCCCTTACACCAGTTTGAAATACAGTATATTCCCTCTAGGGCATGAGTATTTGAAACCCTAACACTTCTATTCACTGTTGCTTTTTTGCTTGTGAAATTGGTATGGTTGCTCTGAGCACCAGAAAGATAAATCTTCAATTTTCCTAAAAACACCTGCATTACGATGCTGTTGGAAGCTGCGTAACCAAATGGTATTATTGACTGACATGGCAGTATATATATCCACCTGTACTGCTGTATTCTTCCCTAGAGGAGAATATAGCCTTCTCCTTTTTTGCCATCTGAGCAAACAGCACATCTAGAGCTTCTAAAGCTGAGAATATTCCCACTTGGGTAAATGTGATAGCAACAGATCTCCACTCAATGAGCAAATGAGTTGTGCCAGGCATTTTAACAACAAGGTAGGTTAGCCAGGTTATAATTGTCTTTAATTTGCACTTGCAGAAGCTGTAACATTTAGCTGAACCTGATTGGCACTGGGAAAAGTGGAAAATTCTTTTGCTCCTTTGAAAAGAATCAAAGAAATAACTTCAGATCTCAAATTTGAAACAGAATATCCTGCTGATTGACCACGCATATTGGTATCAGTAGGATTTTTTGATCCAAAAAGCGGAATGATCACTGCAAGCAGTGAACACACACACACACACACACAAAAAAAAAAAATCAGCTCCATGGCAGAGAGCATGTAGTTTTGCTTTCATATTTTTTAATTCTTCTTTTCCAAGAGTGTTTCAGAAGGCTCAGCCCTTTTCCCTGCTGAATGCATGTTGAATTCTTACTCCTTCTGTTGTCTTCAGAGATTTGGAAGTTTTTCTAAGTAAGGTTATCTAGATTTTTGTATAGCTTAGTTGCTGTTAATAATAGAAAGAAGGGGCTGTCTTTCCCATCCCACCCACCGTTGCACCTTTTTACTTTAAAAATCTGATTTTGTTCATGAGTGAGAAATGGGTGAAGAACACATTAATTACCATAGACCTGTGCCCCAGTCCTGCACTTCTCACGATCTTGTAAAGCAGGGCTGTGTTTTCTTATTCCGTTGTGTCCTGCAAACTTCCCCTCCTTTTTTTTTTTTCTTCTTCTTCAGGAAATACCCCACAGGCTTTAATTTCATACTTACTGCTGCATTTTTCAGTTATTTTTCAACTTCTGCAGTGAATGGCTTTTGCTTTCAGTGTTTCTGTTCTGTAGGAGGAAACTGTGGGTGGTTACAGCTGTAACATGTGCTCCATAATCTCAGAGCATTTGTTCAAAAATTTCCCATTTGCTCTGTTTCAATTTTTAACTAGTTCAGTGGCGTGTCCTGGTGCCCCGAGGGAGCCTTACTGCTCCAGTGCTGTGCGCTGTATTGTGTCCCACCAACCCTCTGAACACTTGGCAACTGCGACAAGACCTTATGAGACCAACACCCTCTAAACAGACAGTGAGATATGAGGGATGAAGGTTGCACTGTAAGCGTTGCAGTCACTGAGGATGGGAATTGAGGCGAGAGGCTCTCTAGGTTTTGTTTTATGCTTGGGTTAACTTTGTCCCCTAAGCTTCTGGCCAGCCCATCCACAACCCACATTTCTGCTGAAGCCCCTGGGGCAAGGCAGGTGTCCTTTTGAGGCTGTATTAGGGAGCAGTGGGAGTCTTCATGTTAGTAGCCAACAGCAGAAAAGCCAAAATATTGATTGGGAAATGTGGAACAAAAGGATACTGTTTCCTAAGAGGAAGCAGAAGGCACAAGCAGCAGGCAGTTTGGATAGAAAGAGGGGCTTTGGAGTAGGAGCAAAGAGGAAAGGGACCAGAGCTTGCCCTGGTTTATATCCATCCTATTTGGAAGCATGTGGATATTATGTCCTCATGTTAATGCTCTCTGCAATACTTTTTTTTTTCTTTTTTTTTTTCTTCCCCTCCTACTTGTTTTGATGATGTGATATTTGCATTGCAAGTTTCCTTGATACTGTTGTTATAGAGACATTTCTCCTCTCCTCGTGCCAACTATTAAGAGCCATCATGTGCAATACCATTTGAGCTTATTCTTCTCCTGGCATTAGCAAAGAGATTTCTTCTCTTTGTAAATGTTGAAATGTTTTGCAGCCTAGTTATAAATATAGCAAAATCATGTTGCTTTAGTTCCAGCATCTGGTAGGATCACTTTAAAATATAATTGAGTAAAAATTAGACTTTAAACAGCAATTTTGTCCCTATTTTGCTACTTTAAAGCCCCCAAATCCAACTTTTTTGTCTTGATATCTATAAACAAATCTCTTCTTTCTTTCACGAAACTAAAAATAACTACAAATGCAGTCTCTTTCCAAATTGCTCGCAATTTATATTAGCAGTGGCTTCAAGACTTGAAGCATGGATCTGCCTATTGAGTAGTCCCTGAACAGAGGGATACGGGCTTTATCAGGGAGACTGCCAGATATGAAACTGTGGTTGCCTCCTGTTTGCTATTGATAATGTCCACTTACGATAATTCGGTAGGGAAATGGAAGCCAGGTGAAACACATATGAATCTTGTTGCTGTACATACGGGTTCCTGCTATATAGAGTGTGCACCTGCGATGTGAGCTCCCATTCTCTACACTGCTAAAATTCAACACCCTTCTTGGGGAAGTACACAACAGGTCTGTGGTGGAGTCCGAAATTGAAATAAAGGATCTATTTATTCTCTCCCTAATTCTGTTCCTTTTTTTTTTTTTTTTTTCCTTTTCTCCTTTTTTTTTTTTTTTTTTTCATTATCTTGTTTATTGGAGGAAGTGTTTGGACCAGAAGGCTTTTGAAATTCTGTCCCAGGTTTTCAAGTCTGCTCTCAGTTTTGGTGCAGAAGCTTTGCTCAGTGCTTACAACAGGTACATATCTCTGTTGAAGAGGCTGCTTGGAAGGAGGTTGTGAGCCTTGCATTTTTCAGACCACTTCTGTAAACCACTTCTGAGTTCAGTATCTCAATTTAACCTTCTTCTGAACAAACAGTTGCAGTCATCTTTTATGAGGTAATTTAAGTTTCTAGATTTCCTATGTATTTTAAATCAGTTAATGATATTTCTGCAATTCTCTGCAAGGAAGAGTTTATTTATACATAGAGAGCTGGAGAAGGGAAATGCCCCTCTTGCTGTCTCAGAGCTCTTAATTCATGAAGCTCATCTTTGCAAGAGTGAAATAGCCCTCTTTTGTAATTTGTATGTCTTCATGAAAGTATTAAGAAAGACCATTGTTTGGCAAAATATCTGAACCTTTATTAATTTCTCTTTTTTTTATTTTTCTTTCGGATGATGATGATGACTTGAGGAAGATTGAAAGCATATATACATATATGCGAGATCTGTGGCTATGCTTCGAAATGTGCTTCTTTAGTCCTGGCTGGTAGTTCAGAAACTTTGGGGAAGGCTCTTCTTGGCAAACTGTGTCTGTGCTATAAAAAGATTTGTGGCTGTAGTCAGAAACCTGTTACATGTGTTAAAAAAAAAAAAAAAAGTAAAACATAGACCCTGCCACAAAAGCTTCCTCTAAACTTAATTTAAAAGCAGATAAAGTGGGCAAAGGATGGATAAGGAAATAGCTTGGCTGTGATCCCGCTACACGTTTCCCAATTCTCAGGGTTTAGATTACACTGCTTGTAATCTACCCATAGACTTCAGACCTTGGAAGACACAGGCAGGCAGCAGGAAAAAACAACAACAACAACAACAACAAAAAACACCTAACATGACTTAGTGGCAGCAGTTCACTATCTTCTCGCATCACAACACTTATTTTGCAGCATTCAGAAAAGATGCGTTACACAGAGAATTTTACATGCCATATCTTCATTTAAGAGCTGTGGCACACATTAAATTTAATTACTCTCCTTCTATAGCTTAAATTGAGGGCAGCTTCAAAAATGAGGGTGGCTTCTATTAAACTTAATTACTTTTCCCTGCAGTCTGCATGGTTAGTAATCATGGGTAGATTCTAAACAAAGATACAGCAGAGAGATTCTTTTATGAGAATAGGGTTGGAAAGTAGCCTATAAAATATAGAGAGATGCCAAATACCTTTTATACCCAGCTTTAATTTATTATTGTTATCGTTAGCTAGCATAATAATAATAATAACAATAATAATAATGTTTCAGTGTGATTAAGAAGGGATTGTTGGGGAAAGGGTGTTAGTTGAATTTGGCCTTTAAACATTTAAGCAATGAATTCTTCAATTTCTTCAAGTTCCTTTGCAGATTTATGGGGTGAAAAAAGGTTAATGATAGAATATTTTATAATGTCTTCTATTGACTATAGATGGCAGATCTGACAGTTAAAATGAAAATTGTTCCAGAAGAAACTTGAGTCAAACTAATTATTGGAGATGTTATAGGGATGTATAATTATATTCACCTTTAAAAAAAGAGAGAGAGAAAGAGAGAGAGAGAGGAAAAAGTTTTATTACAACTGTGCTTTTTAAAGAACAAGTGGAGAAATAAAAGCTGTAATTGTTCTTAATTATAGCTAACTGTAATTGCACACGACTGCAATATGCAGCACATCAGCAGCGGATTAAGAGATCCTGGCATATGTGTAGTGTACAGAACAACTTTGAACAGAGGTGTAGTTTTATGAATATAGTTATGTATAATTTAGGTCTCTTATTTTGGATTCTATACGTGTTGATTTTGTTTTATTTTTATGGCTATTGTAGCAAGATAATTGTCACTGGGAAGGTGCTTCTGCACTGATTTATCTGCTCCAAATGAGTCAAAAACCTGCAAAAGGGAAACTTGTTTTCTTTTACTCCTATGATCTGATGTGACCAGGAGAGATTTTCTCAAATGCCCTTGTGTATGTACTGATGCAGATAGATGGCTGGTGGATTTTTTTTTTTTATGCATCTCAATATAACAAGCACCAAACTCCCAAGGATTTTGCAGCGTGGTTGAAAATATTTGTTAGCTATCTATCCACAAGTTTTTAGATTGAAAGTCCTCAAAAATGTAACCCAAGAGTTTTTAGCCCATGTGAAAATGCTACTTTGAACAAAATCTAGGGATGCGAATGCCTGAAGGTAGGCTCTGATTTCATCTCTTTGCACCTGATTTACAACTTAACTTTTTCCAGACGCGTGCACACAGCTCCTGGTTTTGGCTGCAGTTTTGCCTGTAAAACATTTAGCTATCATTACATACTGAACTAAAGAGGGAATGCAGATACCTGAAGGAGGCTGCTGAGCTTCAAGACTACTGGTTATATTGCAAAACAGATCATTGCTGAGAAAGTGAGGGTCAGTGTGCACCGTATTATTGACAAATGTGTGCATGTTCTTGTGATGGTAATTTCTGCATCTCTTGAGTACTTCAGATGCTTTCAGTCTTTGTCTCGATGTGCCAGGATCCTCTCTGATGTTCCCAACCTGTTTTAAGCTGTTCCTTTTACCCAGAAATATATAAAACCCATCTGTCACTGAATGCCTTCCTTGCAAAACATAGTTTTGCAAAATGTTTCAGTCTTGGGCCAGCAGCAGGTTTCAGAGTTAATTCAGCCTAAGCTTTGTGGACCAGAAGGGATCTTTTAGACTGTTGGGATAGGGTTGGGTGTTGCCCCATTTTGCACAAACTGCAGCACTGGATGTGAGGAGCTGAATATCTAAGTTTGGTCAGCCTTGTACTTTGGGAAAAGTATATATGTCTATCCCAAAGGAGAAGGCTTTGCAAAAGAACTGTGTGCTTTAAAAGAGAGGTTTGTTGAAGAAGGACAGGGATAAATGAGAAGTGGGAGGCAAATTTCTGAGAGTAAGAAGCAGCATCAAGAAATCAGGTGAAATGGATAATTTAGATTACAATGTAAAGAAGAGGTAAAATGGATTGCTAGATGCACAAGCAAGCACGCGAAGATGTGGATATAATAGAAGTTAAATTCATTCTTGCAGGTATCTGTAAGAAATCAAAACTTGTTTCAAAGCTTTAATGTACAGAGAATCTCCTGATAACTGCCATGTTCTAAATAAAGCACTCGCTTCAAATGGCAGCACCGCAGCAAAAATGTATCTATTACAGGGCTGCTAATAAGCAAATGTGAGCAATATTTCTTGACAGAAGGCTGTGGGTGTTTTTTAATAAATCTGTGTTAAGTAGCAAAGGGATAAGAGCTGAAACCCAAATAGCAATCCACTTCGGATACTGTTTTCTCAATTGAAGTATAGATGGATGCATTGACCCTGATTGGAAATTCTTGAAGGATAATTCTGGTTAGTAGAAGCTAATGTGGAATTAAATGTGTATACATTTGTGTATGTATTCCCAGAAAAGCTAATGATACAATTCTGAATGCTGAACATGTTTCCTGCTCCTCTTTGTTAATACAGTGTTGCTTGTGCACTGCAATAAACTATTATTTCTGTGCTACTTCTGTAATTACATTTAATAATCAGCTCTCACAGTCCAATAGTATTAAATGTAGGAGTCTTTTCAACAAACTATGATAAATAGCTCCTTGCAGAACTGTTGTACTTGAGGAAGCTTTATGGCTCTCTTTGTAAGATTTGTCATTTTCTTAATGCTGCTTCAAAAAGCTTCTGAGCTTCGCTTTGGACCATCACTGTATTTTCCCTTCCCCCTCTGCCTGCGAGTGTAGCTGGGTAAATGAAGCTTAATGTGCCATTTCCAAGCACTGTGACACTCCTCCAGGGCTGGTTACATTTACCATTGCTAAAGTCTAAATAAGTGAGTTTTAATGAGCAGGAATGCTTGCTAATAGCTGATTCAGGTACTTAGTAGTCCATGTTATTTAACTGTGGTAGAATTACAGAACATAAATGGTCTGATGATTAATAGATGTACCTGCTATATATTTGCAGCCTAATAGTTTGTGCCATTAAAGAACAACCTTAACATCTTCTGGTTTGGATATGGTTATGGAGAAAAGGACTTCCTTGTACATTTTTCGTTGCTAGCATACACCTTAAAACATTTGAAATAATAATTTTACCATACCATCAATATTTTGTTCGGTAACATTAACAAACTTGGAGAACACTGGTGTGCGTGCCCTTCAGCTTCCCAAAGTGGTCAGCTCTGCAGCATTGCTCTCTGCTTAGGGCTGTCAAAAATAAATTCAAGCTGTCCTTTTAAGGTCAGAAATAAGGCAGTGGATTAGATCTTATCTCCTCCTGTACCATTAATTTGGGGCAGTGGCAGAGGTACCAGCAAGAGCAGAGCTTGACCATATTTTTTTAAAACACTTCTGATCTGTGTATGGGCAAGTGGCAAGGGGGAAAAGGCAAAAACTAACAGATGAACAACAAATGAACAAGCATGAAGAAATAATAGCATCCAACATCTGTTGTGGTTTGCGCTGAGATACTCCAGAAGATTCTGCAGTATTTATGGAAATAGTGTAAAGGCTGTTTTGAACAGCAGCTAATGGGACACAGGCTGCTGTCTGGCAGGCTTGTTCAAAGAATCTTTTCTATGTTTTCCTATTCCATCCCATGTTTCAACCTGACATTGTTGTTTTTTGGATCACGAGGAGGAGATGTCAGGAGAGAAAGGAGCAACTGTTAGTCCTTGCTGAACCAGCAGAGAGAAAGGCAGTAACTATATCAGCAGGTGGATTAAAAGACAATACGGGCAGATGTCTGAAGGAGATGTTGGCAGTGCTGGCAGCATTGGTGTTCCAGGTACAGATGAGCTGCTTTCAGTAGCTTCCGAATCCAGTGAAACCTCTGTTAAAGATAAGCATCCAAAATGTAGGCAGGCTTTTCCAAAGTTGTCAAATGCTGCCTCGGAGCTGGGGTAAGGCAGCTGCAGCATTTTTCGAAGCTGGTTTCTATTTCCATAGCTGGGAGCGTAGGCAGAGGAGCTTGCATCTGCCCCTGGCACAGCATGTGGCCATGCCCAAAATCCCTGCTTCTGTGAGACTCTTCAGCTAGAACTAACCTTGTGAGATTTCTGACACTTGATGCTGCCTTGTGAGTGAAAAAATAGCGAGAGATGGCTGCTCTCAAAACTGGAACTCAGAAGCTCCTGGAAAGTTGTGGTTTTCTTTTTTTCTTTTATTTTTATTTTTTGTTTTTGTCTTTTTGTTTGTTTCTGGTAGCTGTGAATGCAGATCCTGTAGAATGCGCGTTGTTTGCTAATTGAACTGAGAAAGCAAGCCTACTCTCTTTCTAAATGTTCATTCTTCTAAGATGCCTGTATTTCAGTATCTCACTTCATACCAGAAGTCCTTCAGGTTCACAAAACTTCAGATATTCCCCAAAACATGTCTGCCCAGCCCCACACTGGGTAAGAAAATGAATAAGTACTTGAATACTTAATAGCTGAAGTATCCAAGTTGTTCTAATTCAGTGAAGTATTTTGAGACCAGGATGAGATGCCATTTCTAAGCTTGGCTCAGGGTTACTTCTCTGAAATAAGTTTAAATAAAGCCTCCAAATTCCTTGAATGGCTTCAAGTCTGTGTTTATTAGTGACAACATGTGATATCAGGAAATCGTGAAGTTTTGAGCTGCTAACATGTGAAATTTGGAGAGACAGGCTGAGGTGTGGGCATTCCAATGGAAAACAGTTGTTAGGGTGTGTCTTTCTTTTTGTCATTCATCATTAAAGTGAAGAGATCAACATTGGACCCAACCAACAGCTGCTGCATGATAGAAGCCACTTATGTAAATGGCACATTGAACTGTTCCCCACGCCCCGCACAAATATGAGAAAGTCTTAAATATCAGAAGGCACTTACTGCAGCCCTGTACAGCAGCTTAGAAATTAAGGAAGGAATCTAGGCCACCTCCATCTGTAGTTTTCAAATAATTTGTGTCTTTCTTCATATATCTCATGCATTTTTGTGAAAATATGACTTCTGCAGACTTAACACGCAATACAGACTCCTCCTTCAGTTCTACACCTGTACAACTGAGTATGACTGCAACTTACCACTGAGATTTCAGGTGTGATCCCCCTTCCATTCCGCTCTGTACAGCGGAGATGAGATGGTGGCAAAGTACAACGTTGCAGACAGTGGAAGCTGTAACATGAGCTACAGGTCAGCCAAATGCCCAGTGTGCAAAATTTTCTACCCGGCCAGGTCACATTAAGTTTAATGAGCATATGGGGAGGAACATCTGCTGTTTTAGATGGTCTTCTCATTTTATTGAGAGAGAGGGTATATTCTTCCCACTAAGCTGTTAGTTCCCTGAGGCAGGAGCCTATGCACCTCTTCTTTCTCTCCCTGTACTAACAGGGTGAGGATGTAGGAGCCAGTACCATGGCAGATTTCTCCTGCTTGTTTCTCCTGCTGCTTGCCATGCCCCAGAGAGCCAAATTCTGCACCCATGGTGCCTCCTCCCTTCATTTCCATGTCATCAACTTTCTAAATACAGTGCTTTCCAGAGAAAGCACACAGCAACAGCAGTCCCTGTACTGCAACAAAAATCTGCACATCCCTGATGGCAGGATCTGACCTTGGAACAAAGCACCAAAATGGGATCTTTCTTCTTCTCCTTCTCTTTGCCCTGGCATTTTTCCCCTCATGCCCCTGGCTAAATTGTATCCTATCTGTGTCCCTATCACCAATCTATAAAACGAGCATGCATACTACTGTGTTTCTTCTACATATCATTTTTTATTTGGCTATTTAACATCAAAGCAGAAGTTGTGCGAGAGGGACACTCATCAGCCATCCTTGGTGTGTACTTAGCCAAGAGGCCAAGATCTTAGCTGGGTTTTGTAAGTAAATTGTAAGGAGTGAGGATATGATCCAAATTATTCTTTAGTTTGTAAGTTATAACATTGCTGTCCTCGTAGATGTTGGGGCAAGGGTGTGTTTAAGTGAAACCTAAATTTTTATGAAACATATAATAGTCACAACGAAGAGGGCATGTACTATTTGAGGTGTTATTTGTGTGTTGAATGTACCCTGGAATTCCATTGTTTTGGTGACAGGATCTCATCACTGAAAACACAGAGTTTTCTATCCTTACCTAAGGAGGAATGAAAAATTCAGAAGTAGCAAATTTAGAATAGTGATAAATGCTGCTTTTAAAAATAAGCTTGGGAGAAAACAACAAGCATGTTTGCTCATGTCCTTTATCTCACTCAGCTAATCTTGCAGAATGTCAGCTTGTATAGAAATAGATTTTTACATATGAACTTGTTACATCACTTCCTAAAAAAAGAGTATTTAGCTTGTACTTAAATAGCACATTCAGAGACTGTTTATGCAGTATTTCTGCTGCAAATGTATGATACTTGTTAGCTTGCTAAACTCTGTGTGAAGTTTTAAAACTGCAGTGTACTTATTTGTTGTGCATTGTGTAAGAATAGCATGCTCTTTTTTTTTTTTTTTTGAATATTTTAATTTTTCCGAAATATGAAACTGTTTCTCAAACATTTTGAGCCTCCCTGGTCATAAGGCATGGTTCTTTACTTCTTTCTTTTTTAAAATGCTAAAAGCATATTATGTAAAGAAAACAAGACAAAACTGCATTCAAAATTACAGGACAACATTAAACACCATGTTTTATCCAAACAGAGCTTGTTTATTTTGATGCACTCCTAACAAAGCCAAGAAACTATCCAATTTAAGATGGGTGAAATATCTTGTGTCTCATAATGGTATTTCAATAGGCACTATTAATTCTTTCAAGTCTGCTTGGACACAGTCCCCCATGTGATTTGGGGAAGAGCAGAGACAACAATGTGCCTTTGGAGGTGCCATTTTTCAGCTGAAATGTGAAATCAATGTCCTGACCATTTGTGGTCATTAAAAATCCCATGGCAGTTTTCTGCAAGAGTAGAGGCATTGACTCCCAAGTCTTGGTGAAATTCCAGCTAAGTAATTATATTCCTCCTGATACAACTTTCCTTATAAAGCTAATTTAATGTTCCTCTTCAGCTGTTCTCCCCTGTTTTAAGTGGAAAATCTTTCATTTCCCTTTGTAAACCTTTCTTTAGTTCTGCTTTATACTGACAATTAGTAGCCATCCTTCCTCTTGCTGCATCACTGAGGCATGTCTATGCAGCAGCAATGTGCATGCAGACACGTACCCATACAATTTAAAAAACTCTTTATTGATGGTCTGGTTAAAAGCCATTGAAATTAATGGGATGCATCCCTTTGAGCTGGTGGTCATAGGAGTCATCAATGCTAGCTGAGCCATGTTGTGGAGCCCTCTCTAAGCCTGCTTTTCTTGCCCTGCTGAGAGTTGCGTTGACAGGCTGTTGGTGCTACGGTGTCTGCTCCCCATCTGGGTGTAGACACTCAGGAAAGAGTGGTCAAAAGCGCCAGGTGTGTTGTTTGCTCTGGTGAATTGGATTTGCCTGTGGGGCAACACAAGGAAGAGCTTCATGGTTATGCAACATTTGGAAATAATTAAAAGTAGAACTTCTTAGTCATTAACATTATTGCAATTTGTTATACGCACCTTATCAGCATATCAATCTATGTCCACAGTGGAAAATTCCTGGGGAAAATACATAAATTCTCAAGTCTTCATCTAGAATACCTTATTCCTCTTCAACTTGTACCTATTTCTGTTCACAAATATATCTCTTCTGGGATGGTTAATGCCTGTGCAACTTGTCATATAGTGTTCTGTAAAGAGTTGAAAGTTTCACCCAAATCACAAGTATCAGCTTAACCTTTAGGCTTTTTGGTTTTGTTTTGTTGGGTGGATGGGTGGTTTTTTGTTGTTGGTTTGGTTTGGTTTTGTGCTTCATAGAAAAATAATGTAAGTGGAAGAAATAACTACTGCATTACATGCCAGAGAATAAAATGTGCTGTGGTCACTCATTCATGAGGAGACAGGATCTTCTTACACTCTGGGTTCAAACAGAGACTGCTGGCTTGGATGCCTACAGCCATGACCATAGGACGTGGACACTTCTCTTCACAAGTGGGAAGATTTCTGCATTTGGGATGTTTTTGCTTGTATTTGTGCTGCTTTCTTTATAGCACACCATACAGATCCCTTCTTCAGTTTTGCTCTTATCCTTATGTCCTTATCCTCATATGCCTCATGTGCCGTAGGCAGGCTTTATCCTCTCCCCAAAGTGTGAGATGGAGAAAGGAAGAACACTGACACAATCAGAGGGATGTGTTGCTGCCTTTCTTTTTGCATCTTCCCCAGCACCCTGATGCATTGCTTGGCTTGAATTGATATGTTTTTCTTTCCAGAACAGAAACCATTCTTGATGAAGAACTAAGGCTTTCCAAAGCACTAAGGACCATGATTCTGAGGAAGCAAAAATTATTTCTAAGCATAGCCCTGACTCATATCAGTTGAACTCAAGCTTTCTGGTATGCATCTAGCAGAATACACACAAGATTATCCCAGCCACCCTTTAAACTCCCTCCTCTGTCTCTTGTGCCTCAGTTTACATCTCTGCAGAAGCACTGCATAGAGCATTAAATCAGACAGAAATGTTGTACTGTGAAAACCACCAAGCCGTGTTGTGCCAAACCCTGCATGTAGATGGGTAACAACAGCTGCCAGTCAGCGTCTGAGAGAAGAGCACCATATGATTTCTCAGGGAACAAAACATTTAATACAAACACAACACTTTCCAGATATTCTGAAGAGTTCTACTGAGCAACTTTCTCTCAACAAGACTATTAGGCAGTAAAGTCTGTTTGCTGATCTTTATGCAGATCTTCCCACTTCCACTTCAGTATAAGGTTTTGACTAAAATATTTATACTTTTTTGCTTTGGTACACATCCTACTCGGATCCTACAGGAATTTCTCAGCCTGTGGAGAGAAATGACAAAGTGTGTGTGTGCGTGTGTGTGCGCGCGCGTGCACGCACAGTATTTGGTTCACCCACCCTGGCTTACTGGTTTTTGGGAACAGCTATGTGTAGCCCTCTCTGGAGAGAGCAGAGCCTTTTCAGTAAGTCAAAGCTCATTGCAGATCTAGTGAACAATTTGAAAATGTGCAGTTTGATTTCTGAAAGGCCATATGTGATGGGGCAGCATATTGGGGTGCAGACCTCCCACGTGGTATCCTCTTGGCTTCAACAGCATCTTTACCTTCCATATGTCTGTACCATTCTGCCCCAGATCTGTCCTATGTAGCTGAATGGATAATGCTGAAAAATTGTAACTGACCTTCCTGGAAATGCTGTGACTGTGCTTCATGATGTCACCATCTACCTAACAGCTTTTCCAGGCTCTTTAGCCTTGTCCTCTTCTGTCCTTAGCACTGCTGTGCATTAGCTCATCCCATTTGCATTGGCACTGATTTCAGTGAGATTTGGAGCAGTCCTGATGAAATATTAAGGTTTCCATTTTCACTTTTTTTTAAAGGTTGTCCTTCTATGTTATAGGCAGTATATGAAAATACGTGTTCTTATATAAAGATTTTTTTTTTCACTTGTGTTCCTTGTATGTGTCACTTAGAAGTAGTAGGAATCTGAGCATTAGTTGTATTAAGTCTAGTTTCAGTTTCTTGAAATGTTGCAGAATGAGTATCCATTATCTTTAAATAAACTTTAAGGGTATTCTTGATGACTAATTTGCTCCATAAGATTTTCTTTTTTAAACTCCCATGAAATGTATTTATAGAGCAGTGTTGCTATTCCTGATATTTATGGTACACTGACAGTGGACGTTAACCATCTTCAGCAGTCAGCGTACTATTTATTTCCAGTGAGGTTGCAAATATAATTGGGTATGTTTTCTAGGAAAATAATATTTTTAGCTTATTATTGTAAAGTTGTGGGTTTATTTTATGGTTTAAATGTTTGTGAGTTGATGAGAAACAGTAAAGACTTTAGATAGCTGGGAAGTAATCAAACTTCTCTTTTATTTGTGAATTATAGAGTTTTATTTGAGTTAGACCTGTATTTCAAAAAATCGTTACCTTACATATGTTTGTTTAAAAATGGAATTTGATCTGCCCAAATGTGAAACTAGCAACACAATTAATTACATTAAAAATGTATATGCTTAAGGTCTGCAACATCTTTGTTTAAGATTCTGATCACATTCCCATTTTTACCACCATATCGACTATTTAATAATTGTTTTCATAAGGCTGGCATCTGTTGTAGAGTGGGTTATTTAACAAAAATGAAAATCTTTAGAAATTTAGATGCACCAATCACTCACTGCTCTGCTCAGAAGCTGGCAGTGCAATTTCGGTTTAACATCCTCTTTTTGAACATACATTCTTCTGCTTCTTGCTGCTACTTGTGATTCGTATGGATATCTCTTTAAGCTGGATGAGCTACTGCTCTTTCATAAAATGTGGTCCCATACACTGGAGCAATAAGGTTTGTGCTATTCTGTTATTTGAATGATAGTAGGTGGCTAAAGGCTAGGGAGTCCCTTCAGAAGAAGAAACAAAGAAATGCTTAGCCTCACTTTTTAGTCCGGGTTCTTTCCTCCCCAAAAAAGCCTCTGAATTAAAGGAGATGGTACCTGTGGTTAGAGGTGGATAGGAAAAAAATCTTGACTGTAGGAACCATTTAGTGATCCAGTTCATTGATAGCTTCCAGAAAATGTTCCCTTAACTTTTTTTTAACGTGTAACTTATAAGTAGGGCTTGGAAAATAAAGTGATCTGATGCCAATGTGCAGGACAGTTAAATGAAAAAATACATGAAATGTATGGCTGCATCAAAATGCCCTGTAGAAACCAAGGCTGTATTGTTCCACCCTAATTTCATTTTCTTCCTCTTTCCGTTCTCTTCCTTTTCCTTCCAGCTCTCACCTTTAATGTTATTCTCATCATGGGCTATGGTTCATTCCTGGCACCTGTTAAATACTGACCTGGCAGCCCTTGCTGGGTGGGTGCTGGCACTTCTGAAAGGGCTCATATATGTGTTGGTCTGCTGCTGAACAGGGTGTGCAAGAAAAGGGTGTGAGAGATCTTTTTATCTTCTGTTTATTTCTCTGAGTGCACCCACAGAGCACCACTGTGATCTGTGCTTTTTGAAGCAAAACTCTCAGCAGATCAGGTTGATAGTTGGATTTTATGATCTTGAAGGTCTTTTCCAACCACGATAATTCCATGATTCCATGATTCTGTGTTTAGAGGGACCACAAGGACATACATTGGTGGTAGATCTAGGATGTATTTTAAGGACTGTGTAACAGTACATATGTAACAATAACATGTTTAATTGTGCTCTAACTTGATGTAGCAGTTACATGAGTCCACTTCAGTATCTCACACTTTGTTCCCGCCCAGACATATTGCACATCCACAAAATATATTCAAACAAGTAAAATGGATCAAAAAATACATATATGGAAAATAACTATTGCCTAAACCCCAAGATAAGAAAGTTTAACACTAATGTAGCATTTTCTCAGTGCACGACATCATTATAAATGCCTTATGCCTCGTTGCTGCAGAACTGAAAAAGGGAACTTTTTCAACTGGAAAATTGGCCCAGTGCTGCATTTTAGCTATGCAGGATCATGCAGTGCTGGTATTTGAAGGAATGATAATTTTACACTTAAAAAATGAGTAATTGAGAACATTATTCTGAGGAAATCCTTAGATCACACACCATCATCTGTTTTTCACATTCTTGTATATATGACCATGCAGACATTGCATCCGCAAATGACACATTTGTGTACAAAATTGTGTGCATGTGCCTGCATGCCTATAAAATACAAGTAGTACAAAAGTACTTTTAAAAATGTATAGCTTCTTTAAGCACAAACTAATTTTTCCTTGCTTTTTGTCTTTCAGAGAGACTTCCACAGAGTTGTCTGGAGCATTACCAAGGTAAGCAAGTTGCTCTGAACTGACTCTGGGTATCAGTGGCTGGCAGCTGCTGGAAGATGCGTGACCTTTTGAGCCAGAACACGATCCTTTTCCTAAAGAAAACTGCTGGGATGCTGAGAACTGGGGATGCTGGGAGGAGAACACATAATGTATGCCATAAAGAGAAATATGACCATGAAATATTGGAGCAACCAAAATTCCACAGCTTACGGCAGCAACACATTGAAGTTGTTTTGAGGCTTAGCTCAGTTGTGTACCTGAGAAAGAAAAATCCTAGCTGTGGCTTTCTGCCAGCTGTGCAATGATACCCACTGCAGGTGGCATGGCTTTTGCTTTAAATTTCACCAGAGGGATGAGGAAGGGAAACCTGGAGGTTGGAGAAAAAAAGTATTGTGATCTTAAGGCATTTTCATTTGGATAGCAGAAGAACAGCTTAGATCAAATTCTTCAATGCTGGGAAAGCTTTTCATAAAATAATAGAACTAGACATGACTCCCAGGCTGTGACAGAGATTTTTGAAGAGAGACCTGCCTACATATTGTCAGAGGGTGTGCTAAAATGCTGTTATTATGCAGATAAAGAAAAGGGTGGAGAGAAGGGGAAAAAAAAAAAAAAAAGATATGTTACCCTGTCACATAACAGAGAGATCTGGTTAGCAAAAAGAAATGGTGCTCTCATTCCTCTTGCATCTTCTGCCACCAGTTTTGCTCTGTAAGGTGCAGGAGGGTTTAAATGAGGTAATGTTTTTTTTTTATCCTTTGATAAATAGCAATCTTGTAATTCATGTAAAAGTTAATGTTAAAAGAATAATTCTACAGAAAAGTCAGTTTTCTTTAAGCATAGTAATACATGTTTCTGCTTCCGAGAGAGACAAAAAAAAAAAAAAAAAAGGCTACCTTTACGGCGTGTCGGGTTCATTAGTTCAATCATATAGAATCACAGAATGGTTTTGGTGGGAAGAGACCTCAAAGCCTACCCAGTACCACCCTGTGCCATGGGCAGGGACACCTCCCACCAGCCCAGGCTGCCCAAAGCCCCATCCAGCCTGGCCTTGGGCACTGCCAGGGATGGGGCAGCCACAGCTCCCCTGAGCAGCCTGGGCCAGGGCCTCACCACCCTCCGAGTGAATAATTTCTTCCTAATATCAAATTTAAATCTATCCTCTTTTAGTTTAAAGCCATCCCCCCTTGTCCTACCATCACACCCCCTGACACACAGTCCCTCCCCAGCTTTCCTGCAGCCCCTTCAGGCCCTGGCAGGCCGCTGGGCGGTCTCCCCGGAGTCTTCTCTTCTCCAGGCTAAACAACCCCAACTCCTTCAGTGTGGCTCTAGAGCAAAGGTGCTCCAGCCCCCTTCCATCATCCTCGTGGCCTCCTCTGGACTTGCTCTGATACGTCCCTGTCCTTGTGCTGGGCCCCAGAGCTGAACGCAGGCTCCAGGTGGGGTCTGAGGAGAGCAGAACAGAGGGGGACAATCCCCTCCCTGCCCTGCTGCTCACACGGTGTTGGTGCAGCCCAGGACATGGGCTTCAAGCTTTCTGGGCTTCAAGCACACGTTGCTAGCTTGTGTTGAACTTCTTGTTAACCCCCAGGTCCTTCGCCTCTGGGCTGCTCTCCATCCATTCTCCACCCTCCCTGGATTTGTGCTTGACATTGCCACAGCCCAGGTGCAGGGCCTTGCACTTGGCCTTCTTGAACTTCATGAAGTTTGCATGGCATTGACTCATCTGTACTGATAAGCTGTGTAAATGCAGATTTTCAGTGAATGTGATGTTTATCCCACTCTCTGTAATGCGTTACCTTGTTCTGTGGGTACAAACTTGTTTGATTTATATCGGTTGTTCACTCATTAGATTCTTTTTATTACTTACCACCATTTGGATGTTCAAGCAAAAATATGACTGTGAAGTTTTGCCAAGCATTTGAAGTGCTGACCAATAGTCAGGCCTACCTAAAGCAAGATTTTATTCATTTTCTGTGCAAAAGAATTACAATTCTTCAAATACAAAGAAAAAGGAAATAGAGATTCAACAGAGTAGCCATTCCTTGATCTGTCTTCTTGATCTGGAATGTTTTTTTTTGGTTTTAGTGCTAAAATATTTCCAGTTTGACTACATGCCCCAAATTGGTTAGGTATTACATGACTAATACACTGGAAACATGCAGTCCTTGTACTGCTGAAATGAATTCCACTTTAAATTAAAGTTAAAATGAGATATCCAGGTGCTAGAATAAACATCCAGTTTCATACCTGCCATTAATGATTGCCTAAATGTGTTTTTTGAATTATTACCACAAGGCTTTAATTTCAACTGTGGCAAGACGTCGCAAGTAAAAATCAGATTATACAAACAATGTGCACAAGGCAATGTAATTATGTTATAAATATTAAAACCAATGATCTTGTCTAGATTTAAAATAAATGTTTACAGCTGTGTGCAGTTTGGCTCTTCTCAGCTCTTCTCTGGGATTCACCTGTTCCTACATTTCTCTAAGAAAGCAGTTCCCTAGGGCTTTTAATCTTATCTTATGATGTATTAATATAATATTTTATGTTCTTCATTGAAACTTTAAGTGAACCATTTTGCTGTTACTAATTTGTAACTGTGAAACTGTCTAATATTCCCTGCCACACCACATCTTCCCTACCACACCCCCACTCTGAAGCTACTTTATATCATATAAAATCTTAGTTGCACCTTGAAATAATGAAATTAATAACTACTTTTCCATAGTTACTCTGCTAGTTGTATTTGGTCCAATGGGGCAAAAAATAAAAAAAATAAAAAATAAAAAAAATGTATTTCTAGAAATATAGCTCTCACTTACTCAGCCAAACATGATACCTTTTCTCTGGGCAGTAATGGTTCATGGATATACTTATGTCCCAAGATTGATCAAACACATTTCGAACATTTGTAAACCTGGTGAAAGGGTCTCCACTGGAAGCCATGTGTGAGCAGATGTGTCTGTACTTGGAGTATTTTGTCTGCCAGCCAGAGAGATTTAGGCACTGATGAAATAGGAAAAAAAAAAAAAAAAAAAAAAAAAAAAAAAAGCAGAAAATCAAACTTCTGAATTTTACATAGTTGGTTTACTAAAGAGAAGTTAGAGGTTTGTAACCAGAAAGCTATGTAAGTAGTCAGAATTTACAGGCAAAGATTTCTTTTCTATAGTAACCAAGATTAGGGTCTTTATGTGCTTTTAAAAAAAATAGAAATAAAAAAGCAAATATAATGAAGTGTCTTGGAAAACGGTATACTATATTTTTAGTATAGCCATTTTCCATGAAATACTGCTGATTGGTTTCTAATGATTTTATCTAAAAGCAAGAAGAAATTACCTTACTTTTTGCCACTGAAGAACATGTTTCATTCATAGGAAGAAGTGGAAAAATCCGAGTTAGTGGGCATCATTTAGAAGGAAACCTAATAGATTAACTTTGCCTATAGAAAGATATAACAATATTCTCTATAATTATATTGTGTCAGTTCTAATTTACCAGTTATTTCTGATGATTTTAAGAAGCTCTGACTAGAGAAGGAATTGAAAATTTAAACTTTAAATATGATAAAGAAGCCTTACAATTTTTATATTAAATGACATTATTATATCTGTGAATGTATATTGTTTTTTCGAAGAAAGGCTTTCTGTGTGCAACAGCACATCAAAGAAAGGATCTTCACAAGGAAAACTTTATAATAATATTAAGTTGTTCATTGCATGACCTATTTAGAGTACTCAGATATTTCTTGTTGTAGACTACATAATTAAATTTTAAATGGAACATGATAAAGAAATTATACTGGTGATCTCTAGAGATTTGAATACCCTATTTGGATCTTTACAAGAGTGTAGCGAAGGCATACTTTAAAATTTAATAAAGGTCTGGCCTATTTTTTTTTCTTTTAGATGTTCTATAGCTGCTACGGCAGTCTTATTTCAAACTGTATTTGCTCTCCACGTTATATACTCAGTACTTGCAATAAGAGACCAAACTGAAATTATTAAAAGTATATATACCTTAAATTGAGAAAAACCCCATTACGCATGATGCAGAACAATTAATGAATGAAGATAAGCTCCTAAAGACTTGTTATAACCAAGCTAGCAACCACCCCTTCGTAGACCAGTGTTTAAGCCAAGCCAGTGAGAGGAATGGTACCATGTCCGGGGAGATGTAATTTAGTGAGGTGGAGTGCTCATGCACAGTGCAAAGCCCTGCGGGCACAGGGGAGATGATGTTTGGAGCTTAAATGAGAAAATGCTCTGCTTCAATATCAAAGGAATGATTTTAGTCTCTAGCCTCTTCTGTTTGTTTCTGTGAAAGGTACTTTATATTTAAAGAAGAACAAATATTTTAAATATAGAATAACCACATGGATTATTTATTTACTTAATACTAGGTTAGTAATGATAACAGAAGTAAAATTTGTTTTACTTTTCATCTTTTATGTAGCGGTTCAATTTTGCATTTTACTCAGGGGGATTAAAGTTTAAATGGTCACTTCCTCTTCTAGGCTTTTTTTCTAGGCTTTTCTTATTTGTTGATTTAAGAAAATCAACAAATAATTTGCATAGATATTTTTCATAGGAGGAAAAAAAAATCTCTGCAGCCCCTGCTTAAGTCTTGAGCATAACTCAGTAAAACTTAGATTTTGAGGTAAAGGCCATTTAGAATTGTCATTGAAATTTTTTTGGAAGGGTGGGAGAAAATCTGCAATAGAATATAACAGCAAGGATAAATTGATGTGTCAAAAAGTTATATTCAGTGTGGAAATTTAAATCATTAGCTTCTCTTAAAATAATTTGTAGTCTTCATATATTTTAAGCCAGCAGTCTGGAGTAGGTTACAAATTTTAAGCCCTCTTGATTTGATGCTTAATTCTTCACTCTTTCATAGATTTGTTTAATGGTGCCTAAGTTTCATTTACTGTAGAGACATGTTCCAGCGTGTCTACAGCATTTTGAAAATAGAATTTGAGTACTGAAGTCATTTCAGTACTTTTGAAAAATGTTAACCTGCAACTTTACCATTATTTAAATCTAATGCAACTAAGCTTTTATCTAAAGGGAAAAAGAAGAATTGACAACCCACCATATGACAAGCAAAATGAAATCTCTTGATCACTAACTGTCAGCAGTCTTTCTAATACTATTGTGTTAGGGAATGATATGTCTTCCAAAGAGCTAAGTACACAAGGTTTTGAATCATTTCTGTCTTGACAGCCTAACCCAAGTAACTACTTGTAAGTGCTTGGATGAATTATAAAATCTATGTGGCTCTGTAGAGTGAGTTAATAAAACATCCATGAGCATTTTAATTACTATGAAATGAAAAGGATATTTTTTTCTGACAGTAATAGACGTATGGACTAAATCCAGATCAGTTGCTATCTTCATGGGTATTGCAGGGACAAAGGAGATGGGGTTAGTTTCTGTCTGCTTTTTTGTTCCCCTTCTGGTTGAGGTGTTCTACCTAGCAATTTCTCTCACTCTGAGAACATGAGGTTATACGTTTTTCTTCTTGTGCTTCGTATATGATGGATGTCCACTCATGTCACCAGTGCTGCTTTGCTAGTGATGCCAGGCTTGAACACCCATCCACTGACACTATACATCTCTCTCTCCTGGTCTACAACAGAATTTTCCTTACACTGATACAAGATTTTCTAAAGTTTTATTCGTCTTTATATAAAGCAGGGATTTGGTGTAGTCCATTTGTGACCCCCCTCTTCAAATGGAGACATTCTGCTTTCCACTTCCAAATCTCTTCTCAAAATTCACTTTCATTTAAAGGCATATAAATAATAGGTCAAGAAAATGTTGCTCATCCCAGGTGGCAGGCAGTGGTAGCTGATAACATTAAAATCTCTTGAATGTCAAACTATATGCAGCTAACCAGAGTTAGTCTTTGGAAATTATATCATCTTGTATCTTTTCTGAAACCACATCATTAAAAAGAAGAGAAAAAGATTCCAACTCTCAATATTTAATGTTCTGGAGTCAACTGTCTCAAAGAGCAGTTTTTTCATAATTTCGAAGCCTGCCACTTTCTGAAGAAAATCATTATTTTAAATTGAGACTCAATGTAACTAATCACTAAAAATCTTACATTTGACCTTTTTCTATGCCTCAGATGCTTATTTATAAATAATACTTTCATACAACTTTTGAGCTGTTTTTCTGTACTGCAGGCAGGACTGCCTATGATACATGCTATACAGGAATGCCTTGATGCTGTATGGTACTTCTGAGGTGCAGTAATATAAACAACAGTAATTATTTGGAATAGTAACAGGTTTGATGTTATTATAAGTGAATCTACTTTTCTGAAGGAATAATATAAATGTTTTCTCTTTACTATTCTGATTTCTTTTTTCTAAGTAAAGCTTCAATATCATTAAAATGTGACATGGAGTTATTCCTTCTGGTAGCTGTCGGCATTTTTGTTGTCATTTTACTTCCCTTTTGAATTATATATTTATTTATTTTTTACAGCTGATGTTAATCTTAATACACACTTATGTGCAATCTGATCCCTTTCTGAAGAGGTATTTTTAAAATCTTAAGAGGAGTCTAAGGAGCATAGAGGTGATTATCCATATGTGCTTACTGATGACTTGCATTCAAAAATTATGAAGGTACTAACTGTAAGATTCACATTGCCTAAATTTAGTGATCATAAGCATCCTCAGTCTAAAGAACCAGGAGAGAAACGAAGAGAAATAGGTGCCTTATCTCAGGACAGGGTGAGTAACCTTGGGGAATTGTTTTTCTTTCTCTGCTGTCTGAAAGTAGAGCCTGGGGGAATAGCGTAGACTAGATGTTTCACCTGATGATAGCTTTAATTTAAGGTGAGTCCTAGCAGACTGAGTTTTAGAAGTGTTAAAGGAGCAAATGACGTAAACTGGTGCCTGCTGGAGTTTTGAGGACGTTGGCATCCTTAACCTCGAAAAACTTTCAATATTTGGTACTTAAGTCCTAAATATAGACCTTGGGAAGGAGGGGGAAAGTCAGAAGAAGTGATTATTGGACTTGATACAGCTCTGACCCAGAAGGCAGGTAGCTGTTTTCAACATGCAGAGCCTTCAGAAATCACTGTTTGCAGTGTAGAAATGGCTCCTAATTATACATAGCCTTTAAATCTTAAAATGAGTGTAAGTGATTTTACTCAGTAATCTGGCTTTTGAACCCATCACTGTTTTTCACCAGCAATCGTTAGCATCTCTCACAAACATTAATGAATTTGACAAATTTGACAGCAGATCTTTATCTTAAAATTCAGGTAGGGCTTTTATTTTTAATCCCTATTGTAAAATTCTGAAACTAGACACACATTCCTTTTTTTTTTCTTTTTTTTTTTTTTTCCTGTTATTCACCTTTACCAGACTTCCAAGCTTCTTTTTAACTTGTCATACAAAGCCTTGCCATCCATACGTGCCCAATGAGGATAATGTGCAGCAGAAATGAAAGGACTCAGATCTCTTCATTTCCATTCCTGAAGGTGAATTCCAAGATCGTGATTATTTTTATTTATACAGTGCCTAAAGAGTGCTAAATACTTTATGGAACAAATAAAAGACCTCTTGTAAAAAGCACGCATTCCTATAATCTAATTTTAGTCTCAAATCAGGCAGTATGAATGCTAAGCAGCAGGGCTTGAAGAAAAACGGAAGGTATATGAGGGCTACACTAATAAGATTGAGCAGTTATTTAGGTTCATTATCTGTTCCACTTAATAGTGCTGCAGTATCTTACTGGTTTAAGTTAAATTTACATTGGTCTGGGGAGAAGGTTTGACTGACACAGGAATAGTATTTCTCGGGCTTGCTCAAAAAATGAGCCTTTGAATGGCAACCTGAATGAAGACAGAGAAAGGGATCAGTATGGATGGGTTTTGAGAGGTCAATCTGATGTAAGAAACAGCAAAGGGGACAAACTTAATAAGACATCCTTCCCCCTAGCTTCATTTTCTACTCAAAATACACGTTCACCAAGTTAGTCATTTGTGTGTACCCTTTTCTTGAGTGATGTTTAAGCACTTAAGATCATCAGAAAGTCAGTGGAAAGGACAAATCTTGTTAGGAATAATTTGAGATGTAAATATACATTTGGAGAAAAAAAAAAATGTGTATACACATCTGCTTCTGGAGAAACAGCCCAGAAACAGAAGTTTAGGAGTGTTTTGTTGACATGGAGGAGCTTTCTCTTAGTATTTTTGCTACAGCATAGGTTAGGCATGTGACTGTTCTGGAGTTTTATCACGGAATCACAGAGTGGTTAAGGATGGAAAGGAGCTCTGGGTCCATCTGGTCCAACCTCTGCTCAAGCAAGGCCACCAGAGCAGGGTGCCCAGAACCATGTCTGACAGCTTCTGGAGATCTCCAAGGAGGAGATCCCACAGCCTCTCTGGGCAGCCTGTGCCAGGGCTCCGTCACCTACACAGGAAAGCTCTGCCTCCTGATGTTTGGATGTCAGGCCAAACCTCTTGTGTTCTGGTTTGTGTCCATTGCCTCTTGGCCATGTCCATTGCCTCTATCCTGGCAACAGCCAGACATCATCTTCTTTGCATCTTCCCTTCAGGCATTTATAGATGTTGATAAGATCCCCCTGTTCTTCCTCTTCTCCAGGCTGAACTGTCCCAGCTCCTTCAGCCTCTCCTCATAGCAAGGTGCTTCAGTCCCTTGATCATCTTGATGGCCATCCACTGGACTATTTTCAGTATGTCCAAGTGTCTCTTTTGCAATGGGGGCCCAGAACTGGACACAGCACTCCAGGTGTGGCCTCACCAATGCTGAGCAGAGGGGAAGGGTCACCTCTCTTGACCAAATGAACACTTTGCCTAACATGGCCAAGAATACACTTGGCTTTCTTTGCAGCAAGGGTGCATTGCTAACTCATGTTCAACTTGGGGTCTACCAGGACCCTAAGTCATTTTCTGCAGCGTTGTTTCCCACTGGGTACCCTCAGCATGTCCTGGTGCCTGGGGTTGTTCCTCCCCAGGTTCAGGACTTTGCACTTTCTGAATTTCACAAGGTTCCTGTCAGCCCTCCTCACCAGCCTGCCAGGACCCCTCTGGATGGCAGCACGGTCCTCTGGTGAATCAGCTGCTCCCTCCAGTTTGTCTGCACATTTACTTTTATATCATACACTTAGTAAAGAGTTAGAAATGAACTGCTGATACACAGGATTTTTGTGTGTGTGATCGTTAGCATTGGTCCCTGAAGAGCAGTTGTAAGACACATTGGGACAATGTCAAGAAACCTGCACCAATAGTCCTGGGACAGCAAAGACACTGCTTTAGTTCTCTCTTCAACATTCTCTGCCTTCTGAGCATCACTTTTGTTTATGAAATACCTTTGTATCATTTACAGAAATTGCAAATACATGAATGACTCCAAAAGATTTGCTATGTTAGCAACACTTAGAGAATCCTTACTAAAGTATTTAGGTGTAAAAAATAAAACACCAAAACCCTAGCACATTTCCCTAGTGTTCAAGGTTAACAGTTTATACTTCATCTACATTATATTAAAAACATTTTTACTGGAGTCCATAAATGTTAAATATTTTTAAAAGGCAATGATCGCAGTGGGATTAGATACATTACATAAAACCAGACACAAGACCTGCAAGCAGTAATTGGTGACTGTTTTTTATTTTTGGAGGGTGCTGACTTGAGATTCCTCCCATGAGGTGATGCAGATTTTCACATCTGGACCTTGCCATTATAACCAGGAGGTCCCTAAAGCTCTTGTGGTCAGCAGAAGACAACTGAGAGCCCTGATCTCAGGTGTTCAGAGCAATCTCATAGTGGAGCTGTGATACTGTTACTAGCAATGATGTTTTGCCAGTTCAGAGCCACTGAGGACCTACCCCACTTTCTCTATATGTTCTTCTGATGTATTTTGCAAGCTGTGCCCTGCGCAGCACTTCTACAACAGCAAAGTGCCAGCGCGGCGTTTCTCTTAGCTAGGCTATAATGGAACATATTTTTCATTCCGACCCTTGGAATTTTAACGCTTTTGCACTGTTTCCTGCAGGGAACGCTTAAGTTTCAGCAAAGCCATGATGTTGTAGAGGGGATGCAAATCATGTCTGTTTGCCATAATCTGTTCTTAATGAATGAGCATGGAGAAAGGAGGGAAGAAAACAAGGTGCCAGGCTTCACCTAGCACAAAAAATGGGTTAATCAAACATACTGGACAGCTGCAGGTGTCACAGACTTAGGTTCAAATAGCAAGTCCATATTTCTGATGCAGGCTCTTAATTCATGCTCTTAAAAGGCAGTTGTGGTAGTTAGGTAATCTGCCAAGGCCAGGAGCTCAGGAGCCCATCTCTTACCTAGAAGCTCAAAAATTATTTTCCTCATCAAGTTTTTCTGTTTAGGGGTGCAGATGCACCTGCACTAATACATCCATGGATGCCGAAGAGATCGTAGCTTCCTGTGTCTCAGGCGCTGTGAGCTTTCATTCCAGGATCACATGTGGAAGTAAGCAGAAGTTCCTGCGACTAAAAACTTTTATTTAACAAAAATGAAATATTACTATTCATGTCATGAGTAATTGAATCCCCAGATGTTCTCATTCTTTATCAATGGCTGGGGACAATATGACTCTAGATAGACTGTGACAACATGAATTGATTTTTTCTTTATTCTTTCTTTCTTTTTTTTTTTTTTAAAACCTGCAAAGTGACTGGTTTTTTTTTTTAGCTGATTGCTTGAAGCTGACATTATAGGCTGTGCAGCTGTAAAAAGGACCTTCTCATTTTCATTGAGAATAAATAAAATAAAGTATTGCAGAAATAGCTTTGCTTTTCCCTGGCCCTGCCTTTGCAGAAATAAACAGAGATAACTTGGATAAAGCAATTGAATTTGGAAAGGCATTCACAAGAAGAGATGGTTGCTGCTAACACTGAATATTTAGAACATAATAATAAAGCTAATCATGTTACCAAAAAGCCACCTGTTACTTTCTTTATTTTTTTTCTAAAACATAAAGGTCATTTTGTTGTTTTTGAATTTATAGCAGAGATCAGAAATCCAGCTCTTATAAACCTTATTAAACGCAAGGTAGTAATTCCTTATTAAAGTTGAGTAGATAAAGAAACCTTGGCCACTAACATTTCTAAAGCTGTTAAAGATAGATGTTTCCATGAAGGAACAGAAGCAGAAAAACTTTAAGTGCTTGTTAAGGCACACACACACAGTGCATACAAGCAATAAGTCTGTTCTGCTGAACTGTGAAATTGCACTGAGTAATTTCTCTAATAACAGCACAGATATTGCACCTCTGACCCCAGTGGAGCTGCGGGCTCGCTGCAGCAGCTGGTCACGGCGTCAGCAGAAACTCGGGCGACCTAAGCACAGGCTGCAGCGCTGAGCAGTGGGAAGATGAAGAGAAAGGTGGCAATCAAAGAAATGTGACATACAGCTTGCAAGTGTTCTGTCTGATTTAAAAAATTCAGAAAATGATAACAGTGAAAGTACTTCATTTATTGATTGATTGAGTTTTCTTTTAGCCCCCACCCCATGACCTGTTTTTCAGAGGAGTCCAGAGCTGTGTGTGTAACAGCTGCCCCCAACTTGCAAAGAAAGTATTCAAACCACTATGAGTGCACAGCAGCAGAAACTTCTAATTGGCATTTCATTGTGGCTTTTTCTTACAGAAAGGATGCAGTGCTGATGGTTTTTTTTCTCTGTGTTACAGAGAATGCCTGTAGAAATATCAGTTGAGTTGAAGCTGGGATTTAAAAAAAAAAAAAAAAAAAAAAAAAAAAAAAGCATCCCAACAGGAAAATATTGTGCATACAGAAATGGGAGAAGAAATCATATAAGAAAAAACATTCAGTTAAAGCAGTGCCTTGTATCTTCTATTTCAAAGCTTTCAAGGTGAAAGAGAGCGATGTCGTTTAAAGGGGATATGATTTGGCAGAGTTATGAACTCATGCCACAACCCCAGACCTTTTATGGTCACTTAGAATTAATTCAGAGTTTATAAATTGAAGATTTAGATTTCCGTTGAAGTTTTACTGTAAAAATAGCGAGTCTGATGCACGACAAGTACTTAGTTGATTGAAAATAATAATCAAAAGTTTCTTTAATGACTGAGAAAAATTTTGTCAGTTCTTCTTTCTTTTGGTGCTGTTTAGGGCAAGTCAGTGAGAGGTTCTGCTTTGTTTCTTCTGCCTTCCATTTTGTCTTGTGAGTGACTGACTTTCTTCAGCAGTTCCATCAGGTAGTGAATGTGACATAACAGGAAATAAATTCCCATCAAGAGTTTCTCTCACAGTAGCAGGAACATAACAGACATTTTAGATATTAACCCATTTGAAAAATTCAGAGCTCAGGCAGGCGTTGAAATACTGGCAGTCAGGTTTGGCTTGCTATACTAATGCAGGTTTTTGAATTTTGATCTTTACCAGGTGATTTTTTTTTTAAGTTCAGGAATGCTGTACAGTCTTGGTAGTGGGTGTTGGACAATAAAAAATATGTGGTGGAAGCAGTGCATCTTTATAGCAGCATAAGAGTTGTTGTTCGGGAGGAAGCCAGCAGTTCATCTGGCATTATTCACTAGCTGCTTTGACAGACAAGCTGACAAAGTCTAGAAGAGGCAGATCTGGAAATAAATATCTGCAAGAAAATCCTCACTTTCCCTATGCAAACCTCTTTTCATAGCAGTAAGAAGATGGTTTATAGTCTCTTTTTCTAAGGTTTTCAGAACTTCTATGACTTCTGATATTCTGCTCTTTTGAGAGATACAGATGTTCGGTTTTATTCCAAATTTCAGCTGTCATTTCTTCTGATGAACCAAACCCCAAAACAGGTTTTAGATCAACTCCATTCTGGAAGACAAGACACAACATTAAAGAACTGTGGCAAGAGTTCACAAACTGATTACTGATAAATAACAGCAACAACAAAATCTTTTTTTCCCTTTATTTCCTTCATTCTGCATGCATCAAAAGCAGTTTCATGTGACTCTCTAAAGGCTTATAAGATTCATAGTCTCCGTAAATCTCATGTTGAAGCATCAGCTGTAAGATAAATCAGAATGTCCAGAGCAAAACCAAAACCAAACAATCCTTCACCAAGCCCACCCTGAATATTATTCTTCCAGTGTAAGAGCCTCTCAGAGTAACCAGAGGCAATTCTCTTGGTTGATGATTTTCCTGCATCCAGTACTGCCCGTGCAGTGCTCACTGGTGGGCTGCTGCTCTCAGACACATGATGCACCAGACATCTTTTGCCTCTCTCACCATCTTTTCTAGTCCCTACATTCAGAAATTCTCAAAATGTGCCTTTCCAAAAAATCTACTCCAATCATCACTGCCTGTTACTGGACCCATACGTGTTTTATGATTCTGAGTCTGGATAACTGAGATATGATTTTATAATGAAAAAACCCCTGAGGGAAGCATGGAGATGTACTGTGAAAAGATACAGACATTTTGTGTTTTATTTGTAGGAACAATACTCCCTTTCTTTTTAACAGAAAGGAATACTAAATTAAAGAATAGACTTGTGTCTCTTGTGAAGCTCCTGAAGATACACCAGTTGTGGCTGGACTAAGTACATGTGTTAAAATTGATATGATATATCAGGCTAAAATTTGGAAAAGATACCTGATCAGATCACTGATAATATTACTGTCTCCTTTCTTTCTGCTAAATCTGCAACCTTTTGAATTCAAAGTGAATGCTGCAGCTAGGGAAATTCAGGAAGACACAAGTAATGGGGGCTATTGATGGCAAACTCCATACTGGAAAGCTGTCTTGTTATTGAATGCAAATGTGGCTTAGATATGTAAATTATATTCAAGATTTCATCAGTAAGGCTTTAATGTATCTAGAAGCTATCTTAAAACATTTAAATAAAATGTTAATTGAAAGTATAGAATAGTATTAGCAAGCTCTTTCAAAGAAAGCTTCAATTCTAGGCACGTAACAAGGAAGCAAGAGCTCTGATCTAGTCAAACAGAACCTCCCATGGTAAAAACCTATAATTGTTTTAAAGTTCTCTAAAAACCTACATCTCTGTTCTCATCTCATCCCACACACTGTGATATTCCTTATGTTCCTCACTCTCTCCTCTGAGCTGACTTTCTTTGTAGCCTTCTCCCACTCCCAGCGTGCTGCCTTCTCTCACCTCCTACGCATGGAGCTGCCTCCTGCTGCCCATACAACAAGCACTTTTCTACACATCCCAGCCCTTTCCTTGAGCTCATCTGTGCCAAATTCCCCATGAAGCCATCAGGGTCTTGCCCTGCATCAAAATCCAGAGGGTAAACTTTGTTTCCAAGCTCAGGAAAACTTAGTAATAAGCCAAGCAGTGAATTTAGATCTTTAGAGACATCATCAGATGGTGCAAAGGACTGTTCTTTATATTAAAAAAATAAAATCAAACTAATTTTAAAGAGTCGAGAGAGTAGTTGAACTAGACTGTATCATTCTTGTGCTTATGTAAATGCTTTCACAAACTGCAGGGCAGTTCTCAGTAACAATAGTCTTGGGAACTGTTGACTTCAACCAACTCAGGTCCAATTTATCAACAAGTCTTTGAAATTAGTACTAAGAGCTAGTGATGTGGGAACAGAGAAGCAGAAGCATCTCTTGCTGCTGCTCAGGTTTTGATTGTGCCTCCTTACCTGCTCATTAAGCAGAGGGATTTTGGAGGTATTTGCAAAGTTGCTTTCCTATCTGCAGATGGTCTGCAACAGTGACAGCAGCTGTTCCAAAAGCAAGCATGAAGGGAGGTATTATCATTGCTTAGCTATGTTTACAAATTTGTAACAAGTCTACTATTTAAAGTATGTTCTTTTGTGACTGCGTGCAATATGTTGTCATCTAAATGTTGCTGGATTGATGGAGGGTATCAAAGGTGCAGAGTTTTCTCTGCTTTTTAGTGGTTTTCTTCTTGTAAAACTTGTGTGAATCTTGTAGATTTAGGCAGAGGTTGCGTGGATTAATACCATAGCTTGTGACTTGTGCTCCTATGACTGGGGAAAAAAGCAGGACAGCCACGTGATAGCATTCAGCTGACAGGAGTTTACTGGATAAGGCTGGAGAAGTGCTTGAGCTCAGGAAAGACATAGTGCTGCACTGAAAAAAAAAAAAAATCTACAGAAAGAGCATTTTGGTTTTGTATTTTGAATGCGCTTTTGATGATAGGGGAAAATTGTTGCCTAGGAAAGATTTTTATGGTCTTTTTTCACAGAACACTATACTTATTAACCAAAGGAACTCAGTCAAATGTTATGGCTCAGGGACACCTTTGGAGGACCAGGATGCTCTCACATGACTCCCATCCAGCTCTGCAAGGAGCAGCATTTCAGACATGCTTTAACCACGATGCCCTGTGGACACAATCAAAGCACACAACCCATGCAGGACTCAGCTCTTGGAGCTGTCAAGACCATATCAACCCAAACCATTCAAGAGGGGTGACAGCTGAGGTTCTGCTCATGCTCCTCTAGCAGAAGTTTCTCAGTTTCAGTGCAACCTTTCTGTAGCGATTTACATAAAATGGTTGCCATTGAGGATGCCTTTTTTGCTTTGCAGAGCATCTATGAATGGAGGATTTCTGACTGTACTTTTCTATGGAGAGTGTTCACAGGAAAAAAAAAAAAAAAAAAAAAAAAAAGAAGCATGTAATCACAAATTTAAATATAAATTCTAAACTTTTTAGTAAAGAAGTGAAACATCCAAACTTCCTCATTTCCCTTGGAGATAAGTTGTGTTTCCATGTGGTTCCCTATTTGTGTGACTCATCACCGATTTTTGTTATTCCAGCTTTGCTCTGAAACAGTTCTTCACCCTCCCAGGTGAAGGGATCCATCCCACAGTCTTTTACAGATCCATATTGGAGTGAGATGAATCATTCTCCCAAACTGTTTTCACTGTTGACTTGAAGGGTGCCTACGCAACAGGGTTCCCATGTAAAAGTCCACGCTGCAGACAGGGGAAGTTGAGGGGGATAAGACTCACTGTTGTCTCTGCCATCATTTTAGGGAGCCTGAAGTTACTATTCTCACTTTTTGGAAATAACACATGGAGGGAAAGTGTAGTGATGTTACAGGTCCAATATGTGGTGACATTTGGCAAGATGCAGAGGTGAGGCTGATGTAATGAAGACTGGTAAGGTGAGAATTGTTGCGTGGTTTTGAGCATTAGACATTAATGAATATTTTGGTCAGTGAAAGATATTTAGTTATCTTTCTGGGAGTAAGAGATTGTCATTTCTTGATATGGCTTGCAAATTGGGAAGCAGAACTAGAAAAATGCATTTAAAAAAATGCACCCAGCAGAACTGGTTTTATTAGAGTCTTTTATCAGAGAAAAAGAGGTGGTGTAGGTGTTTAGAGCTTGTTTCAGTTGGGTGTGAGTATTTACAGAAAGCTCTAAAATGTAGGGCTGAAGGTTATATGTGGGTCTGATGAAACCAGAAGGTGTATGCTGTGGCCATTGCCTGTTGCAGGTTAGAAAAAAAGGTCCTCATTTTCTGCCAGGACAAAAAGCCAGAATTTGCAAGTCTGTCTCTGCATGTGTTGTAGCCTACAGCTGCTCAGGGTAAGTTTTCCTGTGCTCAAGCTTGCTATTATCCACCTAACCTTTGAATACACCTGTGAAATCCAATCAGAAAGTAAAAATCTATCATTTACTTCCCTAATACCCTGGGACAGATTGCTGTCTCATTAGAAAGATTCAGCAAAGTAATTCAAGACCTGTAAGGTGCTAATAAGGCCCTGTCTTTAAAAATGGATTGGCTGAGTGGGAAGTCTGGCAGGTCCCCAGGATGGATATCTGGCTACGGGCTGGAATTATTTCTGTGCTGATCCGCTCAGTGTGTTTGGAGGATCTACTTCCACCCTGCAGAGCAGGAGGTTTGGAGGCTGTTGACCCATGAAGGTCTGTGGATCCAGTTTGCTGCACTGATTTTTGGAGAGAGGCAGAAAAGCTTACCATATTTTGCAGCTACAGTCCATGGGCAAGGGCATAGCCTATGAAATTATTCCTATTATGGGCATATTCCTATTATGCCCAGCCCTACACTGTAGTTATATTTCACTAGGGTGCCATATAGGCTTTAGGTAGTTTGCTGTGCTGAAGTGAGCTGTTTGAGCTTATCATTGTAAATATCTTATTTTCTATGCATACTTGGGAAAGGAAGCTTTGAATTTTAGAAAGGGAAGGGCAGAGAGATGACAAAATCAGAAACTGTGCACTGAAAAGTGACTGGGCACAGCTCTTTAAAATATGGGATTTGCAGTTGTACAGAGTTGATGTGAAAGAGATGCAAATTCCATTCAGGCTAAATTCACATTTAGATTTAAAATGCTACTCATGTGGACCAGCCCATCCCAGGCCAGAGATAAGCTAATACACCAGCCAAATTCACTCTATTATTAAGTTAAGAGACTATCAAATGACCCCAATGCAGTGTATTTACATAATGTCAATAATGAGTCTTTTTATAGGAAGGTGTTGAGGAAATGCAAGCAGAGTTTGTAATACGGTACCACGCTTCCAGTCTGGCTTGTTTCTCATTTCACAAAGCTTTATGTGATGGATCCATCTGTTCCCAGGAGATGGGAGTGTGCTGATGCCATTTCCATGAGAGACTTTGTTTCTAGGTTGAAGTTTTCTGAAATCTCTGGAAGTTACCTTAGACTTGGAATTCATTGCCTGGAGCTAAGTATCGCCAAAACCCTCAGCATAGCTAGCAGGGATTGTCTTCAGTGGCTGGGTGGGGCTTTTACTTAATTTGATCAAGGCTCATTAAGGCTTCAAATCTCTGAATGCACATTCAAAATTGAGTGACAGGAACTTCTGGGAAAGTTTTGTTGAAAAACCTGGCATAACCAAGTAATTAGAATATAGCAGTACTTCATATGCAAGTTGATTGTCACAGCCTGTGTCAAGAGAACTCATAATTTCTGAAGGATAAGACCATATGTTCCAAAAAGAGCTTTCAGAATGTGGGATACTTGTTTTGCAAGTTATTTTTTCCTCTCCCTGAAAAAAAAAAAAAAAAAAAAAGCACCAACAAAGTGTTATGAAATGAGATTTAAAAATCCCTCATACTTAATTAAATTGATTCTCCAAGAAGAGGTCCCAAACCTGTTGGATAAATGTGTTCTAATAGCTGTGGTTTCTGATTTACTTCTGGATGTAGCTGAAATAAAATGTTGCAAGGATAGCTGAAAGGACACTGTTATCCTAAATATAAATCTAACAATGTTTAAGATTTTTAATATATTTTTTTCCCCATTTATATAGTGTAATGCACTAGTTAAGGACCTCATCATGTACAATGGCAACCACGATGCTGGTTATAATTGGCCCCTGAAACAAAGTATGGCCAGGATAGTACACCAGATGTCCAGATAGATTTGTGTGTAGCAACTGGAAATGTTGCATACTGTGGTTTACATCAGCATTGACTAAAAATGTAGATGACTTCATCTTCTTCCATTTTAAGCTATATCTAAATCACCTGTATTGTCCTAAAAACTTCTTGCTTCTTGAATGTAATACGAAAAAGTAGCTTGGGCTACTTAGTAGTTCTGCCTAAACGTCAGAGCTGAACCTGAGCTGACATTTCTGAGGGCAGAAGAATTCTGCTCTAACAGGAAGGAATAATATTGACTAACAAGATTTCAGTCTGCTCTTGGAGACCCTGAATGTATGCTGTAGTTACATTTTTAGAAATTAGATTTTGTTTTCATTAGCAATAATATTCTAATAATGGGGTGGTGAAAAGTGACCAGAGTCAGGTTGACGGGTTGGGATATTTTTATTCCCCATAGGGACAAGCACACTCGAAGACATGATTATTGCCTCAAGAGACTGTAATGTCCACAGTCACAAGCACAACTTTATCGGTTAATTAAGGATATCCCCCTAAGATTTCTTAACAGATTTTTTTTTCTGTATTAGATATTGAAGAAAAGTGCCATACACAACCAGTCTTTGCTTGCCTCGCTAAGAAGTTTCACTTATACTGTTGTGATAAAATGGGGTAAAATCACTCTCAGATGTATTTTTTTTTATTTAATATTACCCGGAATAAGTAAGAAATACCTCCACTGGAAAGGCTGTGTGTAGATTTGGTGTTTGTTGGCCTTGTAAAATTTGCTGGTCCATGTTTCCCATGGAATATTGATTGAGACATTAGATGAAACCTAAAAAATGCATTCTAATTGCACAGTGATATCAACTGTACAAATGTCCTCATCTGGGCTGGCTGTTCTACACTATCCAAGGTAGATATTTAAAATAGGCTGGGGGGATTGCTTACTACTCAATGGGCAGAAATAACTATTACTATGGGATGGGGGAGGAGTTAGTTGTTCAGATGTGGACACATTCTTGAAGAGTTTTAAAATCATACAAAATATTTATCCTATTAAATAGGACATAAAATATAAAATAATTGTACCTATTTGTCCTTCGACTCCTAATGGTGAGAAAGGGAAATCCTTCCCTTAATCCTTTCCATTATACTGTCTCACAGAATAAATTCTCATGGACTGAGAGATGCTAAAAGATCACCCGTTTCCATGATCTATCAAGTTAATTAGACAGATTTTGCCCAGATTCTCTTTATGTTCCAAATCCCAATGATTTGGTTGCCTGAGTTTTGGCTGGCCAATTTGCAACGTCTGCAGCAAACCATCTTGTCTGTACAGGCTTCACTGGTGTTAAGAAAAAAACTAATTCTGTAGAGTATAGCTTCCATCAGGCAGCTCTGTGGTAAATGCTAATGAGTAAGTAGCGAGAGGTGTTCCAGAAGTGATGTGAGCTGCCTCCGCTTAAGAAAATACCCACCTTTTTCCTAGTTTTAGCTTGTCCCAGTTCTCATTTCCTAGTCCAGGCAAACCACAAGAGAACTGTTTAGCTAATGAATGATTGAAAAGTATGAACACCGAATTCAATAAGTCAAGAAGAAAACAAACATAAAACCCCACAGAGATAACAAAATGTATGCTTAAATGCATCATTCAATTACTCTGCTCACTCTTTGCTTCCCATTACACTCTCCTTTGTCAGTACACACTGTATCTAAATGGCAATCTCTTTGTGACAAGAAGCTTTTCTTCCTGCCTTTACCTGCTGGTGCAGAACACTGTTGGTACTTTGGAAATATCAAAGAATAAAAAGAATTGATTGCAAGCAACATGTGAATTGTCTGATAGTGAAGCTTCCCAGAATTTTTCCTACTCCGTACTAAGGTGGTCACCAAAGTTTGCAGATTTGGACTGCGCTAGACTTTATGAATGAGAAAGGCAGTTTCAGGTCAACTACTACTAGATGATTTTAGTTCCTTAAGTCACCAAGGGCCATCCAAGCCACAGAAGGATGGCAATCAATACAGCATTATTATTTGTTTTTACTTTCAGACAGGAAGTCAGACAGGAATCATATTGCTATTACCCGCTTAAACTTGTTTGTCCCTGAGGATGCAAGCTGTATCACGTGCTCTCCTTGGGCTTTTCTTCCTTGTATGTTCCTAGAAAGCTGGTTCATCAGCCTGGCATGAATGGAGCAGCTTTTCTGCTCAGGCCACGCTGCTTGCAGAATATAGAAGTTCCCTTCCCTCAAAGAACAGAGCCAACTGCCTTGTCTTACACTGCTTTTAGCAGGGCTTTTTAAATGCCTGTAATGTGAATAAGTCAAAGACAGAACTAATATTTGAATTATTAGGCTACGTGCCGTTAATGTTTCTTGGGATCTCAAAATCCTTATTTTCGGTGTACTAGCATCTGAAAATGATTGTATGATTCTCCAGAGACTTTCCTTGGATATTACTAGCAGATGTTAGGAAAAATAAAATCTGAAAATGGATAACAGTATTGATGAATCCCATCATAAAAAAAAAAAAATAAAAGAAAAGAAAGATGTCATTACCTTTGCATTGCTGTGTAGCTTGTGATGATGGAATGCAGCAGTTACTATGGAAGAAATGGACTTTTTGCATCCTCCAGCTATAATCTATTGCACATGATTAACACTGAGAATCTTTGCTAATTAGCTTTTATGGTCAAACAGATTTCATGAAGTTGGTTTCAAAGAAATCAAAATTAAACTCCTTATAGCTCTGAAAGATAGAATTATGGAATATGAACACATAGATAATCTTTACAAGCTAGAGGAAAATGATCATTGAGCAATGAAAACTACATAAAAAGACCCAGTGATATCTCAGGTATTGCAATGCAGTTTGTCTGGGAAGTGGTGAAGCTAGGATTTTATGAATAATATTGAAGTAGTGTGTGGGAAACCCGTGGTTATCTTTCATCTCATAATATGCAATGGTGGAACTTCATGTTTTGATGCTGTGAATGCAAGAGGCCTACAGTCCATCAGAATAGGAGGCAAAACTTTTTTTTCCCCTTTGTTTATCCTTGTAAAATTAAAAAAAAAAAAAAAAAAAAAAAGAGTGGGATGTAATGGGCTAAATTTATCTCATGAGAAGAAACTCTGCAAATCAAAACAAATAATTCCTGCCCTTTCCCCTTAGCACTTTTGTTCCTTGGTTTCCCTTTGCATTGTTTTTGTTAGCTTATCACATCTTCAGAACAAAACACTACTTCCACTGACTTTATTCCACAGTATTGCACTGCATTTAGGCGGCCCTCGTCCCAGTCACGACCAATAGATTTCAGCCTCTCAGAAGATTTAGCAACCCAAGTGCTTTTGAAAACTCTATGTTTTGCTCAGTGAATCTCGGATGTGAATGACAACCATTACTTTATGGAAAAAAGGGGAAGTCTTAACTTTTTTAGATTTTTTTGACTACCTCGTAATCTCAAGACCTTTGAAGCAGACTGTATATCACTGGGGGCTAAAACATACAGCACCAACAGATGACATAACTGCTGTCATGAGACTTGACATTTTTCTGTATCATTGATCCCTGCAAGCAGTGATAACTTCATGTCCAAGAGATCCTTAAACAATTATTAGACATTGACTTCAGAGATACATACAAGAGAAGAAGATCTCACAGGCTGGCTTTTTTTCAGGGTGGTTTCATATGAAGGCTTTATTCTTTTAGTTGTATTGTAAAGCCCTACAACTGAGATTTTTGCAGTTCTGGCATGTTTTACATATTTGAGATTCCCCAGATGCTGCTTTCTTTGGTCCCATTGTTAATGTTTGCCTAATTAAATAACAGGGTGAAGCAGAAGATGATTCTGCCCTAGGCTAGATAATTCCAGCTCTGAGAATGTGCAAAAATGTAGTGTTTTCCTGAAGCAGCACAGAATGACCATGAGATCCTTACATTTGAATCTTATTCTTGCCTGCCAGGAATGTGGTTTTATAATATTTTTGAATTATTATTTTTCCCTTCAGATGTACCTGGTCATACACATCCCCAGTAACATCATTCAAAAACAAATATATGGTAGAAAGGTAGAATCTTACCTGTTCAGAGAACCACCAGATTGAAGGCATTTGGAGGCAGTAAGGTGATCCGTGTTTTCTGAGTGTGATACCGACCCCATTTCAGACTAGATGGGACAAGGTGGTCTCCACAGCCTCCTGATCTCTTGATTTGTTTTTTGACATTGCTAATGTATGCCTAATACATGTAAAAATTGCCTTAATTTTGAGATACACCCTCTAAAGTATAAAGATTAGATATTTAAAAAACACGGATGAATCTCACTTTCTAAGTGAAACAACACTACATGGTAATAAACACATATGGTACAACACTGGATTGAAAGATGTGAGGCCTTGGAAATGCAACAAGGGGTTAAATTATGAAGTGACCCAGATGCACTCCATTAGTAAAAGAAAAAAGCCCTATTTCAAGTGGTGGGAAAAGTTTCTGTAGTGCCTGTAAAATAGGTTCTATTGCTCAGGAGAATTAATACAAGAAAAGGAACTGGCCCCGTTATATCATTAAGAAAATCCACTTCTTATTTACACGTTAGGATTAATTTTTACCGAGGCTTAAATGCTATAAACCCCTGTTGTGTGTCAGGGACTGTGACATTCTGTTACAGGTTAATTTCTTTCCTTGCAAATTAGAAAATAGTGTGACTTGCAAAACAGGGGAGAGAAAGGGGAAATATGCCAGGAGCTCTGCTTAGACTTCTTTTTGCCTTTTGGCTTCTTCTTTCATTTTCTAGTCTGCTGCATTTCTTCTTTCAGTGATCTGGATGCTGGATGCCAATTTAAATTTCCAGTGCATTTAACGTCCTACAACGCCAAGGGATTGAAAGGAGAATTAAGAATGCATACAGCATTCTTTAAAAAAAAAAAAAAAAAAAAGTTCTATTTCTCCACAATCCTTTCTATCTTTTCACCTCTCTGTGATCGCAGTGATAGCAGCATCCAGTAAACTACAGCCACAGAAACCCAGTAGCATGTTTATCTGGCAAAGGTGCATTTCTAACAGGAACTAGACGGGGTTCGCTCGTCACTTACGATCTGTAGAGGGCTCTTTCACAGATCAACAGAGTATAAGATTGCTTTCCTGGATATGAGCCACTGATGGACCCACACAGGCTAGTAACAGTCATGTAAGTCTTTTATCCTGTCTCAGCAGGGACGTCTTCCCCATGGGCATCACAAGAGAGTGTTTTCCTAGCAGCGGATTTAATGGTGGGGGGAAAGGGGATGGAAAGAAGATTAATGTTTCTGCCAGTTCCCCACAAGTTCACAGAAAATATTGGCTGGAGCAGCAGTGGCCCGACTCCGTCATCTTCCAGCCTTTTCTGTGTACTTAGAGTGGCATGTTTTTAATCAAATGTGAAATACAGCTTTAGCAGGTCGAATGGATTAGCCTTCCTTGTAAGTAACTCTGCCTGCTTTAGTCAAGGGTGCACCTTTTTTTTTTTTTAAAAATGTTTCACACTTAAAGTTGTCGTCTTTCACTTTATCAATTTAATGGGTCTTTGGATTTTTGATTGTTAAAGGCGGGAGCTGTTTAATAACCATACCCAGCTGTGCTTCAAAGGGCATGTAGATGGAAAGGGAAGGTAAGAAACTTCTCATCCAGTCTGTCATGAAAGCTTGGGAAGGCTTGAGACAAGCAGGGAGTCGTCATCTTTTTTTTTTTAGTATCAGGATTACAGCACTTGTAAAAAGCTTGAGTTTTCCTTGGTTTGGGCTTTCAAATCTGCTTTCATTTAGAATGTTAATATCATTGTATGAAAAAGCTAGAAAATCTGCTCATTACAATGTACAGGACCAATTTCCTTCCTCTAACACTAGTTGTTATTTATCGGCATCTCATCGGCCTCCAGCTTCTATACAGAACTGAAGTTATCCAAGAACTGGGGGGGGGGGGGATTTTCAGTTGCCTTATTTCTGTGCCTCTGTGCCTCTGAATCAGCTCAGCCTCTAATAAAGTTAGGCTGTTCATATCAAACCATCCTTTAAAGTAATGCACTTTGAAAGCTGTTCTATCTGGTTAAATCCAAATGAAATAATAGACCTCGTACGGGTCACATCCTCAGGCTGTTGCAGAATGTTGTTCCACTGAAATAAATAGTTCAGGTGATTTCCATGTGCCAAGATATTGATGTAAGTATTAGAAATAATTTTTAAAATAGTCTGATTTTCAGAGCAACTGAATGTTTTTTGATGTATTAATCACTGCTTTATTTCAGTGCAAAATGTGGTTTGAAAATGCTCTCAGTTCTTGTAACACAGACTGTGAGAACATTTTTTTTCTTTTTGGTACTATTTGTACATTAGCTTTTATATTTCTTACCCGTGTTTTAATTTGTTTAGACAAGTTTCTAGGGGCTTGTTCATTTTGCTAAGTAAGATTATTAAAAAGGTTTAAAAACAAACAAATTAATGAACAAACTGAAGGGGGAAAAATATGCAACATATTTAAAGCTATTTTTACATGAATTCAGGGGATTTGAAGGCTAAGGAGACACAGCAGAAGAAAAATATATCCAAAGATTGATGGGCTAAATCAGGTCTCTGCAATGCTCTTTAGGCCAATTTAATTCTGCTTGCATTCAAGTAGATGGGAAATTTTAACTTTCTGGTCAGTAGAAACCAACACTGACTTCTTTGAAGACCCCACCTCATTCAGCCATCTTCTCATCATTGCTATTGTTGTGTTGGAAGTCCTCCTTGCAAGCTGCAGCAGTCAGCAATATGAATGCAGACAGCAAAATCCCCAGCAGTCAAGATACTCTGTGCAACTTCAGGCACTGGAGAACTGGATAACATGGTAGTCAGACCACACACCATTTGATTAAAAATGTAAGATAAAGTCCTTTGGTTTTTGCAAGGATCATCATCTAGTCATTGTAGTGTGACAGATTTCATTACTTACCATAATAGATTTAGATGCCTTTTTTTTTTTTTTTTTCAAATAAGCAGTGCCCAGTAGTATCACAAAAGATGTTGGCAATAGATCTCTGGATCATATTCCCAACACCTCGCTCGTTCCCATCCCGTTCCTTTTCTATTCCTACACCTGCCTGTCCATTAAATAGGAATAAAACTCAAAGGGTGCCTGGTGTCTTCTGTACTTTTTGTTTTATTTTTTTAATTTGAATGTTGGTTCAAGGCCATGTTTCAGCAAAGCATGTCAGCATTTGTTTAAGTCTTGCTAACTTTAGAGATGAGTGCAGTGTTTTGAGAAACCAAGGCCTCTGAAGTTATGAGAGCGCAATATAAATAATATCTCTTGTTTTATCTGATTAGTGATGGTCTATTGCTTTTTAAAGCAAGTCCCTTCATTTATCACCATCTGAGGACCGATTTGGATAGTCAGTGGACAGAAAACAAGGCAGGAATCTGTTGGAAAAATCATTTGGCTCATGTAGTCCTTTCTAAATATACCTCTCTGATCAAAGCGTGGAGTTGCTTTTGTAAGTCCTATCCAAAACAGATACTAGATGAAGAATATACTGAAACCTTCAGATTTTTGACTGTGCCTTTTCAAAGGCATGCCATCCTGAATGTAGCATCATGTGATGCTGTTTGAACTGAGCAAACATTTTTGCCTTCAACTTCTTTCTCTTACATTTGTGCCACTCTACAAAAATAATTGCATATACAGCTTAAAAAAAAAAAAAATCTTCAATTAAAATACTGAGGATTTTTGAAGGCTGCTGGAGAAAAGTGGTTGCATGTCTTAGAAGTATTTTTTATTTATTTATAGCAACTTCTGGGCATAAATAAACATAAATTGTTTCAGGGTTTTGTAGTACATTCATAAACATAAGGGTCCTTGCAAGACCTAGCAGTTGAAATGGTATCCTTCTAAAATGACAGCTAATAAAAGCTATTTTTGATTTAGGTACTAACTGGTTTATATCATAACAATGTCTTTCAGGTGACTCCTACTGTCTTGAGGAGAGAGGCAGGCATAGGCACTGGAAGAATATGACCAAAATCTGGTGAATCTTCCCCAGCCTGTTAATTGAACATTCAAATTTCATTGCATTGCTCTTCCACTGTTGTGGCTTTCTAAAACAAACTTGCTTGCTGCTCTGCGGATGCAGACAGAACGGGAGGGCTGTGCAGAGGCATGGAGCTTGCCCATGCATGGTGCAAGAGAGGGACCAGAGATGCTGGAGCTCCAGCAGCACTCAATAATGTGCTAATTTGTGAAGGGATGTGGATGTGCTTATAGAGACAGAATTAATTATTCAAATCTGTTTCTTCAAAACACTACCTGTTTCTAAGATGCTTTGTATGATTATGCCATGAAGCTGCCCTACAAAAAAGTCACAGATCCAAGACCTGAGTCAGGCACATACTTTACTAGCAGCTTGACCATGGGTGTGTGTGCTCACCTGGTGGAATTTGGGAGCCTGCTTCTGAGAGATGCTGTCAGGATTGTAGCCTCGAGAGCCCAACATAGTGTGTGAAGTCAGCATGCACAGGGAAAAGTAAAACTTGACTGAGTCAGGCGTAATATGCCTGCATATTATAAGGGAGCATAACTGCTACCTTACTAGCTAGTTTTTAAAATATGGCGTTTAGGGATTTTGTAAGCTATAGGAACTTCATTGTGTTATTTTTATCAGAATGCAGAGATGTAGTGAACAAATGCAGCTGATTTTCACAGAATCACAGAGTGGCTGAGCTTGGAAGGGACCTGCGGAAGTTACCTGGTCCAAGTCCACTGCTCAAGCAGGGCCATCTCAAGCATGTCCATTTTGCTGGAACTCTGTCAGGGCTGGATTTACTCCTAAACTACCTCCAATAATCCGCAGTAACTATGCTCTGGTGTGGGTTTTCCTTTTCTTTTTTTTACAGCTCCTTAATTGGGGTTCATGCTTCAGAGACCTATTTTTAGAGCTGTAGTGAACATCAGACCTTGCAGTAGATATGGGTTTGTAACAGACCAAAGGCCAAATTGTTATTTCTAATGCTGGCTTTATTCTTTGCCCTGCACAGTGATGCTCCTCATGTCTGGAGCACAGATAAAAATGAGATATTGATGACTTTCAGACTCCAAAACCCCTTTACTTGTCTAGAATGCAATTATATAAGTGGCAGTAAGTGATGCCTGAATGAGATTAATATGGGCTGCCTTGCTCCTCATTGCTACAGGTTGGATGAAAAGATCTAAGGAATGACTATTGAAAGTATTAAGCAATTAGGATGGGTAGCAAAAAGAGGAGACTGACTAGATTTTTTTCTTTAACTTCATGAAAATCTGAAGTAATGAGTAGTTTCATTATATAAACCATCAGGTGTGATGATGCGTTATAAATACTATTCTTATTTCATTTAAGAATAGCTTCAAAATGTAATGCATGTTCTCAATCTGATTTTAAGCAATCAGAGAATATTTAGTGATACAGATTTACAGCCTAAATGTTTAGGTTCAGCTAAATTAGTAAAACTGAAAAGAAAAAAGAAAAAAAAAAAAGAGTTTGTGCAAGTTGAAAGCCATGTAATCTACAAAATAACAATAGTGTACAGAAAACAGCTCAACCTTCGCTGATAGGGTCATGTTTTTGTACTGGTTAGGTTTTGGGGCAGGATCTGTTCTCCATCTTACACCTCTATAAACTGACAGTGATTTCATTAGTGCCATTATACTTAATCTGCGTAATTCAAATAAGAATTGAGACCCCAGAGGTTGAGAAGCACAATGTCAAATTGCAATAACTATGAAGTCAATCACTGTATAATTTCCCTTAGGTTTCATGGATAGTGAAGTCTCTGGAAACCTGGGGAAACTTTGAAGTACTGGGGGAACATAAATTCAAGGGGTTGTGTTCAGGAACTGAGGTTTTAGGGAGGGAGATGAGGTTTTGCTTGTTAGTTCATTTTTTATTTTTCCAGAGAAGGTGAAAAGATTACATCGATTACATTGCTGTAATTGATGTGTGGCAGCCTATTTACTGCCAAATAAAACACATCAGAAGAAAAAGACCTGCTCCTTTCTTGCAAGTATAATATTAAAATCTATTGAACTTAAATAAATCCATTGAATTTCATTGCGGAAGAATCACTTGTTTGAAAAGTTACCTAAGCTGACACTAACGGTTTGCTGGGAAATGAAGCAACAGAACCACATTCTGATCTCATTTATACTGATGTAATTAAGGAATATTGTGGGCCCTTTGGTCTTTGAGGTGATTCTTGTGCATGAGTAGGGCCAATGGGGGCTGCACTAATAAAACTAATATATCCCAGAAAATTGCTGACACTGGTGTAAAGCTGCTGTGTGGTAAGAGTAAAGCTGATCAACACATAAAGCATCCAGTACACATTTGTCTCAGGAGGTTGTTCACATGCACTTGTAATACACACGTGAGAGTGGGAATGAGAGGGGTGATTATCCTTTGCATGAAAGTCTTTTTATCTCTCCCTGGAATATAAAGCAGCTGGAGGAAGGAACTTACACCTATGTTCAGTTCACTACATACTATGTATGAAGCACAGAGGGCAGATGTGTATGAGTGGGAACAGGGCCCATATATCTCAGTGTTGACAAGGGTTTTCTGCTTTGCCACACTCAAACACTCATAGGAAAGCGTGAGCACAGGACTTTGCCATATGACCCCAAATTGCGCTGGTGCCCTTCCTAGGAGTAAGGTCATTCAAGCCAACATGAAATATAGCCCAGTAACCTCGTCCCTGCTGCAGATGGAGCAGAGAAGGTGGCCTCCCTTTCTTCTCGCAAGCTATTCAGCTCTGCAAAGAGGAATCTGGGGTGTTGTGCTGCCAGCTGCTCCTGCCGCAGGTGCAGCTACGGATGCTGCGGGGGAAGGACTCTGAATGGGGCCAGAGAGAGAGAATCAGGAGAAATATCTGCTGGGTGTGCCATGTGGGGCAGCTGGTGTCACCAGTCCCTTTTTGCTTTTATGACCCTTGAGGTTCCATAAGAAATCCAATCTATTATACTTAAAAATAAGTATAAAAAATCTGTATTTGTCTGTGGTTCTTCTATCTGGTGCAGCATTCTGGTAGCCACTTCATCCCTGACTTCTCTATTGAGGATAAAGCACTTTCCCCTTTTCTTAATAATAATAAATATAACAATAGCAACAATAAAAATAATATAATTATTTGAATTATTTAAAGAATTAAATAGTTTTGATTAAAGTGTAGCAACGCAGCACACAGTTCCTGCAAAACCCTTTTGAAATGCCCACTATTTCAGAAGTAGCCACTAACTACCTCTGCCCAATTTGGGCCTGATTTTTCAGATCTTCTGAGTGATTGCTGCTTTCATTGATCTTTAACAGGAGTGGATGGTCAGAGCATCTGAAAATCTGTGAGGCAGGCAGATGAATGTTGATGAACCAGAGGGAGAGTGTGGAAAGAAAATGCTTTGTTTGATATTGCTAATTGTTTTGTTTTGGCAATTAAGTATTTTTTGAAGCAAGTGATTGATTTGGTGGGAGATGAAAAGGGATTAAGTGTGACCTACTGAAACTCATTTCTAGCCCTAGCTGCTTATTACGAAATTAGTTTTTGTTTCAGAATAAAACACACAGACAGACTTGGTGGTATGGAAACTATCAATTAGTTGAATACACAGAGAAGTCCCTTTCTGTAAGATGTCATCTTCTTATGTGACGATCTTCTAAATATATTCTTTTGAGAGATTTAATTATTTGGTAATGTTTTTAAAGTAGCATAGATAAGGAAAATAAATGAATTGTGATGAAACACAACTGAAAATATTTGTTTATTCATTCATTTTCCCCCAACATATCCTGAATTACTTCTTTTGGCAATTTTAAAATAATGCTGCTGGTTTGGCCAAGGGGCGTGTAATCTTCTGTCAAGAATTGTTTAATACTGCTACCATGAAGTATAGATTTAGTGCCTTTGAGTTAAAATAATAATAATACCATATAGTTTGCTTCATGTTTTCCCCAACTGATGAGCAATTACTATGAAATTAGGTGGTAGACAGACTCAAGCAGCGAAGTCTTTGTATTATTGTGATCATCATACGGACAGCATGAACTTAAGAAGGCTTTGTGTATTATTTTGGGCATCTTCTTTCCAGGCCTTTTCTGCAGTACATGCCAGGATGAAATGCTGCCTGATATACCCAAAAATATGGGGCTTAATTTTCCACACAAAACAAAATTAAAAAAAAAAAAAAAAAAAAAAAAAAAAAAAGGAATGATGGTGTATCCAAAAATTTTGTGTCTATTCTTTAGGAACATTTCACAAATGTATTTCGCAGGGGGTTCAGCAGGGTGGGTGTTGTGCCATACACCAGGTGGATCCCCAGCTCTATCTCCATAGCTGTGTAGAGGATCTCTCTTTGTAGCTGTAGCTCTCAATACAGAGAGGAGCAGCAGAAGAGCACATACAGGAGGAGGCAATGAAGAAAGAATAGAGAGGAAGGGAACAGGGCTCTTAACAGTACAGCTTGATTTGATGTTTTGCCTGAATCTGCAGAAGTGTAAATATTTGACTGCAGTTTTGGTGCTTTTTTTATTCCCCTTCAGGTAGAGTATTTGTTTACACAGCATTGAATTTCCTCCTTCCTCTCTACTGTGCCTTCACTCTACGAGTCAAAAACTGCAGCTCTTTGGCAAGGGCTTAAAGATGATAACAGGAGTAAGTGGGAACTCTGGTTGCTCTTGAAATTGCATAAATCTTTCCCTTTTACTACAGGCTCCTGTAGGAAGCAGCATTTGTGCTTTGACCCCCTTTTTTTTTTGCAGCCCCACCCCAGCGAGAGTCCAAATGAATCTGGGAAGTTTAGTTAACAAAACAATCAGATTTTAAATATGAACATCCAGGTTTCAAATTCTCACTCAGGTGAGACCAGCCATATAATGTGGCAATTCAAGAGCTAATGCTGGAAGTCTTGTGCTTGACTGCTGGACTCTGTTCTTCTGAACTGATGAACAGTTCACACAAGAGTCAACACAAGAGGCTTATTCCCCCCCCAAAAAACATGACTGTGTCCCTACACGTAGGAATCATGTTCACGATTTGCTGTTTCAGCCAGGCACAGTTGCCTCCAGCATATGCCATTATACATGCACGTGGCAGGACTGTTGAAATGCAGGAGAGTTTACTTCATATTGGAAGTTCTTTGGAAAAATAAGACAGTGAAACCATAGGTTTCTATTTATGTTTTTTGTTTATAGGGCTGCAGCAAACAACCAAACATATGTTCTTTCAGATGTGTATATGTAAAGACATTTAGTTATGAAGCTTGTCTGATGCTGTATGAAGATTTTTTTTAAATGCCACATAAGCAAAAAAAAAAAAAAAAAAAAAAAAAAACCTTACAAATTCATAAACAAGAACACGTGTTGACATTTGGTTCATACCCCATTTCTGGGATCTGGTGCAATAAAATAGTCACAAAGGAGATTTAACACTGTAGCATCTCTGGCATTAAAAATCCCCCTCTTTTGACTGACTTTGCTGAAGTAAAGTATTTAGTTGTAAGATTTAAGAGTAGCTTAATTTAAGCATATTGAAACCTGATGATTGAGTGAAACAGCTTTTGCTAATGAGTACCTTGTTCCCAAGATATAGAAGACAACTTACAATTTTTTTCTTAATGAAAATGGAATAGCAAGGAATTAGGTTTCATTGGCACTTCTGTTTCAAAAGTACTAATGCAAGAAGTGAATCAGTAATGAAAGTACAGATTTTTTTGTCATGTAGAAAAAAACTTGCTGAACCCTTAACAACTGACAATGGCTGATTTTCACATTGCTAACAGTTTTCTCTGTGTGTTTTATTATGAAATTATTTGACACTTAAACACCGTAATAAAATTATCAGGTTTAAAAGACCAGCATGGGAGACTGTGGAAAATGTCATGCTGTCATCTGTGCTTGTTTCCCTTAAAAGATTTAACCTTATTTATATAGATTTATGAGAAAAGAAAGAAGGTCTTTTCTAGAAAAGCCTGCAAACACCTGGCAAGTAGTTGTTCACACTCATGGAATCTCCAGGGTGGTAGGTACCATCTAGGTTAATGATATACTGCTTGACGTACGGCACAACAAATGATTCAAGACAGTAATATGCCTTTAAATTACACAAGACTGGCAAAATCCACTCATTTGGGTGGCAGGAAGAAGGTTTGTGTTGAAGAGTGTAGTAGAGCAATGGAAACAAATGGAAATTATTTGGGGATGGAATTTCTGGCACCTAAAAATATTTTCTTGAGATTAACTGTAGACGTCTCAAATTTTAGGAGGATTTAAGTTATATTTGGCTTTGTTGTCATAGGGTCAACTATCCATGAAACAAAATTCTCCATCTGTGGAGACAGCAATCTTTGAAAACAGTATTTAATGGCCCTTGGTTTTTCAGACTGAATTAATCCTTTGGGCAATAATGTCATTCTCCTTTCTGTTCACCCATCTCAATCCTTGGGAATGATTTCAGACCATTTGAAGAACTGAATCCAACTTCTCTAACATTGACGTATTTGATACTGCATGGTGTTATGTAAGTGCTGCTTGGAAAATAGTATGTAGCTAGACTGAAATATGGACAGTGTGGGTTCCTGCTAGCTGGAATACCTAAAGAATTTGTTATATTTAGAATTTTGTTCCCTTATGCTTAATAGAGCTCCACTTTAAGTTAGGGAAAATTGGTTTCATTTTCTCTTCCTACCATTAATAGCTATTAGAGTTGAAAAAAGGCTTTAAACATATCATTAAAGTACACTTAAGTAACTTGCAATTGACAATTAACTCAGCATGGTAATACATTATCATAACATTTTCTTTTGATAGATTTGTCTCCTAAAAGATACAATGAAAGACAAAGGATGCTTTTGTAAGACCCATATTGAAGTCATTTCTGTTCTAATTGTTTATATCTTCCGTATTTTGTCAGTAAATATGTGCCATCATATCAATTCAAAAAAAAGACATTAGTGTTTTACAGGGGCCAGTTGTGATGGATGGTGTTGAGGGGTGCCTGGGTTTTTGTGGTTGGTTTCCAAATTCAGATCCAGATTCAAGCAATGTGTGGCTTTCAGCTTTTATTAAAATCCCCTTCAAGAGAAGGCGTGATAAGTTCTGGGAGACAGCCTTTGATTACCAACATTTCAGCATAACATACCACGTGTGTCTTTCAAGGCAACAGTAAAATACAGTCCTTCACTTAACCTGCAAGCACAGCATGTCCTGTCTTTTAAGAGAGAATTAACAGTGAGCACGTGTGCGTGCAGCCTCTCGGCACGGTGACCAACGACTGCCACCTCCCAGAGCCGGGTCTGAACGTTACTATGACAATAGCAACACCGATGACATTCTCTGTTCTTTGCACAGCCAATGGGCATTGACCTTATCCTGTCAAAGCATGTAAAAAGCAATGTGGGCAACACTGGCTTTGTGAAAATTGGACACATTTATCTAGGACGTTTCACCACATTATCATACATTGAGTTGTGGAAGTGTAGCTAAAATAGCTGCTGTATTGTAAGTTTTTGCAGTGAAGCTAGAAATGCAACAAAGGCAACTGTAGTTTGAGTGAATGTTCTCCTAATGCTTTAAAAGCAAAACCACCAGTTCCAGGCATGCAAAATCCCATCAGTTCTATGCCCCAGATCTTTTCCTCTCCTGTTTTCTTGTAAATCCACTCTCAAACATATTGGTTTGGAAATTGTACATCTTAGGGCTCTGTAGCCTGGCACTCCGAGCGGTTTGGTTTATTTTGAACACGTTTTGCCATGCTTAAATCTGCAGAACTTAAAGAAATCAAACTGTTTGCATGCATTCTGCTGAAGTCAATAGCAGGGTAGCATTCAAGCATAGTATTTCCTAGCTCCCTCTCTTCCCTTTCCTCCTCAATCATTTCTTGAAAATTCCTTCATAATAACCTTATCCAAACCATAAATATGAAAGTCAAATAAGCCCAAAGGAGATTTATCATCCTCTGACTCGGCACTCCTTTTATGATTAATAATGACATTGATTCCTTTAGAAATGAAACAAAAATTAATTTAAAGGTTCTGATTGGTTTTAGTATTAGGTAAACTTAACATATTGAATGAGCGTAAAACAATTATCAGTCTTATTAACAAAATTAGCTACAGCAAATTTACCAGAAGGAAACTGTTGCTATTTAGCTCCCTAATTATGTCAGTATTCTTTGTGACCAAATGATATAATGAAAATAATTTGATCTACTGGTGCTGCATAGAGAATTTCCTAAGAGCAGCTGAATATCATAATCTGTTTTGAACGTATGTTTTCCTCTATTCTGTTTCAGAAAGTAGAGGTCAAGGGCTTCAGAGAACTTCTCAGTGAAGTGAAGTTGAACTATGCCAGGCAGAATATGAAATAGATTCTTTACTATTATAAAATGTTAGATAACCCTTTCCTTGAGGCCAGAATCCCTTGACTTCTCCAACTGATTTGTGGTGTCTGAATTGCAGGCTCTGGAAAAGCAAGGGGGATGTCTTTTATTCTGTCTGGCATGGAGGCCAAGAACTGAGCTTTCGGTGCTTGCTGTTGCCTGCATATTTCCTTGCACTGTGCTCCAGTCCAGGCACTTAAACTTGGCAACTTTTTCTTCTCAGCCCTGAGAGTTCATGCAGCAGAGAGCAGCTGAATGCCCCCTAGCCATGGGTATTTTAGCCTGGAGGGACAGCCACCGGGACAGCCTTGAATGTCACCCAAGCACTGGAGTTAGGCAAAACTTGGGTTTGGGGTGCCAGCTTTCATCTATTCTGTGTATCATGGTCATAGGTTAGCAGTACAGTGGGGTAGAAGCAATAAGTGCCGATGAAACAAATGAGAGAAACTGTATGTAGTCTTGGCTTGTCACTGCTGGTATTGCTGTACTTCATCCCAGCAAACATTTAAATGGTGGGGTCTCAGAACATTTCCTTCTGACCAGACCTGTCTCACTCCCTGGCTGCATCCTGAGTTTGTCACATTAAGTGTTCTCATTTCTTTCTTCCATTTCCCGTCTCTCATCTCTGGGTTGCCATCAGTGGGCAATTTGGGATTAGGCACATTTCCTAGCACGATATCTGTAACTGCTGTTTGGGGAAAACAGCACCATTTTCAGGTAGGATCTTTCCCTCTCTCCTTCCTGGAAATAAGAAAAAGACATTTTTCTTAAGCTTGGAAATAAGAAAAAGACATTTTGGTACAAGAAGAAGTCTGCAGAGCATGGATGATCTGTATACTGTAATGTTGACTTAGATTGTAACAATGAACTTCAACATGATCGGCTCTAATATTAAAGTACACCAGTGAGTGAATGGCAAAGCTCCTGTGGAACAGAACCCCTCTGAGCACATCCCCTGGCTGCTTGATTAACTCCTAAGAAGATGCTCTGAACTACACAACTTGCTTTCTACACACACACTACAACTTCCCATCTTTACGCTTTGTATCCTCTGGGGAACATTTTTACTTTTGTTTCATTATTTAAAGCAAACCTAATATTAATGATGGGGTTGCTGTGCATTAAAGCACTGTGCTACCAATTCACATCAGCTCATATCTTTTGGTGAGGCTTTCTGCATAATTTATGTCCAACAGAGTGTATGCTGACAAGAATTTGAGGATTTAACCATGTTTACTGCTGCTTGCAATAATTAGATCACTTCACACTGAAACTACTAAACAAGTATAGCAAGGTGGGCCTCTGAGTAACTGTTAAATTTACAGTCTTCTTTGTAACTGGTCAAACATAAAGAACTTGAAATATGTTTCGTAGACTGTTCTTTGTATTAGCATCTACAGAAATCCTAAATGCTTTAAATAAGATACATGGGTGCCATCAGATGGACCAAGACAAGAACTGGCAAGGAAAAATCATGTCCGAAACACAGGGTTTGCCCAATCTTGCCTGTATCTCTTGAGTGTGTAAAACTTTTGATGGTATTTCTCAAAAGAGTTTTATAAGAGCTGTGTTGGACCCCTGAAGAAGTTCCAGACATCAGGAGATCACAATTCGTTGACGATTTTAACACTTCTAAACATGAGCGGAATAGAAAAGACTTTAAATGAGAAATCAAACCCACACATGTGTGCTTCTGTTAACCTCTGGTTTGGCACATTTCAGATCGCTACACACATTTCTATGTGCTGTTCCTTCAGCCGTGCTCTGGCACCTGGATGAAAGTGTATACCAATCTATATGCCTCAACTACCAAATAAATAAAAATATGGTGGGCATGGAGTCAATGAAGAACAACCCAGAAGGCATATGCTCCAAATGCTGTGTAGAAAAATTATTAGAGGGAAAAAAATCAACAAAAAAAACTCACATGTACATATTTCCTAAAATCTAGTATTGGAAGTGGAAAAGAAAGACTTTTTTTTCATTGTGATGGATTATGTTAGAATGATAAGAAAGATGAGAAATTCAGACTCATTCAGACATCCAAAGAGAGCTCACAGACAGCAGCAGTAAAATCTTCAACTTCTTGCACAGATAAACCATAGAAACACTCTGTCCTCTGCTTTGAAAAGCATTTTCCAACAGTCACTTGTTCTTGTGGCTCCTTCTCACCTTCAGGTTCTGTCATCTAATATCTCAGCCAAAGTGGAAGGCTTTTATATTCAGAGTGGCTCCATCCATTCTTTGACAGTACTAAAGGTTTCAGGTAGCAGAATGTGACCCTTCATATATTTTATATTCCAAGGACACAATTACTGTGAGAGGTGATGTTTTCTATCTAATCGAGTTCTGTAGCCGGGGGTGTGGAGAAGAACAATCAAGCACAGCAAAAATTTATCTTCTTCACAAGTTGGGAAGAGTCAAGCTGGATCAAGTGACCCCACATCATCAAGTCAGGCCGTTTTGAGAGGAGATGTGGTTGCTAACCTCTGCCACACAAAGGAGACTTTAAATTACTATTCCCTAGAGATCCGAGGGAAGGAAGAGTTTCCCAGGCAATTGAAGCCGTACGTCTGGGTGCTCTTTGCCACATGCCAGAGAGCTCTTCTGATTCACTAATTGTCCCTTGTTTATTTCCTGAATTTGACAATACCTTGTCTTGTTTTGACAGCTTTCATAGCAGCTCACCTTATTTCACTTTAGATGTTCTACAGTAACGCGTGGGAGAGGGACACTTGCTAAGGTGCCCTTTTACATGGGAATGTGTGTTGGGTTGTCCCTGAGGTGACAAAAGAGGTGTAACCTTTTCCTAGATATCAGGCTGCTTGATTTTGGATGCCATTTCTGAAAGACGGATGTTCACTGGTATATACTACAGATTTCAGAAAAGGCATCCAAAACCAAGCAATCTGTTGTATATACCAGTGAACATCCATCTTTCACTTACATCAGAGTATGGAGCCTGCAAAGGAAGCCATGACTTGGTTTTGCATCACTGATGCAAAGTGATTAAGAAAAACATAGTTCCTGCATATGTTACTCCTGCACTTCATTTCCTCAGTCATATCTACAAGTGAAATGCATTCAAATGCCAAAAATATGTAGCACTTCTGAAGCTGATTGTTATTAATATTGTTCTGTTTGGGGTTTCTTAGCTGTAAACCTTTTTGAAGTGCCTAGTGAACAGCCAGAGGAGCAGCTTGGGGGGGGGAAGACAACTTTGAAATACACAGAGCAGAAGCTTTAATCTCGAGTTGTGACTGACATCAAACAAAAGTGCAAAAATCTGCCTTTGTTCTTGAGCACAAAGGGTGTGTTTGTTGTTTGTTCAGGGTAAGTGAAAGGCCCCCATGAAGTCCCACTGAAGATGTTTAATGAATCTGGCAGCCTCCAAGCTCTCTCTCCTACAGAGTAATCCTAACGACAGACCCATCACACGTAATTTAACAGCATGTGACACGACAGTCTCTACTCAGGAGAGACTTTGGAAGGATAACACTTTTATTACTCAACAGCACAAGCCCCTTAGGGTCAGCATTGTGGAGCAGAGCTCATGGTGGTGGTGGTCACATTTTCATCTCGGAATCGAGGAATTTACGTTGTCAGGTATCTGTTATAAAGCTTTGTTAAGATAGACTTTGAACTTGTGTTTAAAACTGGGTGAATTATGCTGTCATGATTACGTAGTGTGGGTGGCCTGGATTTTGGCAGCCTCAACTTGTAGTAGAAGTCAAAGTCAAGAATATCTAAGAAAGGAGGTATGCTACCAAAATCAGGCCAAACAGGGTCATGGCTGTTACAGAAGGAAGGGAGAAATAGCATCAATTAATAGTAGAATGATAAAGGAAAAGACTATTAAAAAGAAAAGAAAAAAAATACACTTCTTAGGAATTAGGTCATCTTAGGCTTACCATGTCTGTATATGTTATTTTTTATCATTTCATCCTACTTGTTCAGTCTTTGGATGACTAGAATAGGAATGACAATGGTGAGTCTTCAGCCTCCTTGTCCTTTCTATGGTCTTACCCTTATGGCCTTTTGTATTGTGGATGTTGAACTGTTCGTTGTCAAATCTCATGTTCTGTTGCTGGGGTAAGGACATTTTGGGTGGCAGAGAGCGTGTGGAGTAGCTGGTTTGCGCCTTTTCGGCCTGAGCATCTATTGCCCATGAATGGGGCAGAAAAATCCTCTCCTAACTTGATTGCTCGTGTAGGAGTGCTCTCTGAGTGCATTCTCTCAGCCAAATCTGTTTTCAGCTCCGCCTCATGCCACATGCATAATTTTGATTAATTCATGTTTCTGTGTGACAGATTTTTCTGTAAAATGGGCATAACTTTCTTTACCTACTTTGGGATAAGGTATAGAGGGGAGTATGACTACTTACTTCAGCAGCCTCTCCAGGGACTGCTGAAGAGCTGAGCACTACCTGCTGTTGCATTTGATCCCCATGCCAAGTGCCAAACAGAGCTCCAGTAAACCATCATCCATCAGGTGTGATGACTGGGATTCAGCTTCGGTGCCCAAACACCGATACTCTGGAACACAATACACTGCCCCTTTCCACGAGCCTCTCTGCAAGGTATCACAGTTTGAAATAATTCCTTGTTCTCTTTTGAATTGCAAGAATATTGTAGGATCTATCTAAAATAGCAGTCCCTGTTTCCCTCCCTACTTCCCCCACCCCTTATCAAGTCAGACGTCCAAAATCAAGTGCCTGTGTACTCTGCTGACAAGCACAAGGGGATTAGGGAGTGACGGGTTTAACAAAACTGGCTCAAGGTTTTGTAAAATGCATCTTGGAGCTTGAGCTCCGAACGAGCCATAAAATTCCTCCCACGAGGTCGAAGTGAGGTTTCTGCAAGACTGGATCAGAACATAATAACGCTTTTTTAGGTTATTTTTTCTTGCTTTCTAAAAGGTGCTACAAAAAACATGTGATTTTTGAAGATGCCGCAAGACTAACAATGACTTAATGCAACCATTGTGTAAATATCACAAATGCGTTTTACCACCAGCAAAAAGAACTGATTTCTGGGCTGCATGCAAACCATTTGGGGCAATTAGCATGTAATTTAATTTGCATTAATCAGCACAAGGTCAGCAAGAAATTAACTTTGGGTGTAGATTTTACATATAACAGCATATGAGAAGAAGGGAGGAACTGCTTTTACAGGGTGTTAATTTGGATTTAAGTGCGCTAAGCAAATTTTTCAGGGTTTGGCCTTGCAGAAGACAGATGAATGATGTGGATTTGAGAACACCGAAAGTACAGAATGATGTGGAGAGTTACCAAGCGTTTAATGTCACAATATGTAAACGCTTTAACAGATTTCTTGACACTTGTAAGCATCAGAGTGCAGGTTTTGCTGAAGTGTCTAGCACATTGCTCGTGCTGAAGGGCTGCATCCAGCTGAACGTGGGTGGGGTCCCACAAGGCTGTGGGCACTGACCATGCATTGCACCAAACAATTCAGGAACACAGGCAGATGTCCCAAAAGTACAGGCCTCTGTGTAGCTCTGAAATGGGAAGAATCTGTGCAAATGACTTAATTCCATGTGCACCCCTTTCACTCCCCAGCTTTTCCCTCTGCTGCCCTTTCATTTCAAAAAGCCTCTGGGGGCTCCAGGAACCTTTGTTTGGTGCTAGCAACATGGCAAGCATTGCAAAAAATTCACTTCCGGAGACTCAGAAATTGCTTCTAGCATTTGGTATCTGATCATCTGGTTGTGGGAAATGAGAAGCTGAGGAGTCTGCTGGTGCTTGATTGTGGGGAAGAGAGGGGTAAATAATAAGTGGTCACTCTCATGCTTTTTTATTTGAATGAAAGCATTTATCAGTTGTAGGGCATGGAAATTGAAAGAGAGTCACTTCTGTTACCTGTTTTTCTCCCGTTCTTACCTGTTTTTCTTCTTCTTTTTTTTTTTTTTTTTTTCCTGTTACCTGTTTTTACCTGTTTTTGTTAGCAGGGGTAACATCAAGGCACTTTGGAGGTGCCACATGTGCATCTTTGCCACACCAAAGTTAGAAAGAAATGTGAGCAGTACTGCACAACCCTTTTCCAGAGAGAACATCATTGCCAGGCCTGCACCCATAACCCAAACATTCTTGTGGAAGCAGGATCTGTGGAAAAGATAGACATGGAGACCTGTCATCCAGTTATTGATGGTGCTTAACTGAGATGCTAAGGTTGATACTACTTCACTTGCATTTCCCGTGAAGTCAAAGGGAGCTCCTTGGTGAGTTGGACTGTAAATATACGAGGGGAAAATGCATCTTTTTCTGTTCACTGTAGAGGAAGCCAAGAGTGACTACTCTCTTGGGCTTCTCTGTTGTTTCCAAAGTTAAATAGGATTAATCAGGCCAAAGCATGTCTGGAGGAACCAGCTATATGAAGAGTTTGGTCATGCAAAGTGTGCTTACCTTGGGACTCAGAATTAGGATCCAATTTGTTCATGTTCATGAGCTGGGATCATACCTTTATCAGATAACTTGGTTTAGCTTAAGCTTTCCTCCCTCTGTGGCTTAGGATATACATGTATCTTCCACTAAAACATTCAAGCTGGTGGAAACTGTCTGCCTTCCACAGGAAAGAGCTTTTTGCAAGTGTATCTATGGCACTTCTTATGCTGCTTCCATTAATTTAGGAAGATTTTGGTTTTAAGCAGTGTTTTCCCTTGTTAATTATCTCACTACTAAAATATATGTATTTCATTTTAAATGTGTATGTCAGACTAATAAAAGCAAATTCAAACTTGATACCTTTTAAGGAATTTTAAAGGAAACACTTAGCCCAGAACCTCAATTTGGCCAGGTTTTACATCAGGGAGTTTCAAATGCCTCCATCTACAGGGTGTTTTCACAGGTTCTGATTTATTTCTTCCTCCCCACAAATTAATGTCCTAACTCTGAACCACAGACCCTATAAAACTATGAATCTGGGGACTAGAATCACTAAAAAATCACTAACCATTTTTTAACATCTTGCACAAAGTTGTCAAGTGTTGGATGACATGAGAAAGGTCAAAAAATGTATTCTGTAGTAAATCTAACTGATGATTTATATTCCAGCTCTTTCCTTTTAATCAATGCTAATAGACTTTTAAAGAAAAAAAAAAAAAAAAAAGAGAGAGAGAGAGAGAAGAGAGAGAGAAGAGCATCTTCTGTATATAAAATATTAGGTAGCGAATTTAAAATATTAAAGTGACATGATTTTTTTTATCATGCAATAAAGTTAATTAGGGAGGCTGAAAGCTTCTGAAATAACTGTTTATACTAATATATTTATAAAATAATAAAAATATTTTGTACCTATTCATTTTATTTTTATGGCAACTGTATAGAAATTGATCCATTTCCTTCTCTTTGGAGAGTATATAAAAGGAAATATGTAATCTGTAAATACTCTTTCTTCAAAGTCTAACTCAGAATTATTAGGTAATGAATCAAGAGTTCTCAACCAATATTTGCACCTAATTCAAGCTATTTGCAGTTGCTCTCCCTTCCATACAGAACAATGCTGTGTTAGCTATCTCTACAGGCAAATTCATGGATGCTGAGTTGTTCTAATAAGCCTAAATATCACGTTGGACCGTGTAGGAGTAAGGTCCACTTATCACATCACATTCACAGCTAAAGGTTCTCTGGGTAGATGCATCCACTCATCTAGATACAAAATCCAAGAAATTAAACCTCCCCTTCATTTTCACTTGTACATCATCTTCTCCTGAACATTGTTCTGTCTTCTGATATCTTGTTTTTAAATATCCACAGTCATCCCTAATGATGGATCTATTTCATGGATCCATGAAACAATCCTTCTGCTTAGATCACCATGACATCATTTCAAAAGATATATAGAATATATCTTTATAATATATATAGAATATATCTTTATAATATATATATAATATATAATATATAATATATAATATATAATATATAATATATAATATATAATATATAGTATATAGTATATAGTATATAATATATAATATATAATATATTATATATTATATACTATATACTATATACTATATATATATATTATATATAATTGTTAAATGTGTGCTGTTGTTTTTTTGTTGTTGGTGGTGGTTTTTTTGTTGTTTTTAAAGTTGTAATTTAAGAGGATGAATAGCCATTAAATTTTCATCTGTAATTATTAACATTGTTTGCATTCATTCATGCTTGTTCATATACACAGCTTATACATTTGTATATACTGTGAAAGTTCACTTTCTTTAGATTGTGCCCATAAGAACACAAGGTCTTTGATTTACCACATGACACATCTAAATGTGATTATCTTGGCATTGCTGAAAGTCTGAAATAAAAATATTCCTGTTTAGACAGAGCAGGTTCTACTTATACCTTAAATAGACTTTAAATTAAAGCAGAAAATAAATGATTCTATAAGCAGCTGTGTTCGTTCTCTCTCTTTCTCTCAGATCTGCTGCTCTGTTGCCTCCCCTGCTTCTCTTCGCTCTTTTGATCAGCTTTCTTCTCCTTCCCCTTAGTTGCTGGCCAGATGTTCTCATGACATGTAGATCTTTCCAACTAAATTATTTGCTTTGTAGAGTAGCCATGTCTGCAGTCACAACCTGGAACAAAAAGTTGTTTCAAGTGATGTATTGACTTTAAAAAAAAAAAAAAAAAAAACAAATAAAACAAAACAAAAAAACCCTCTGATGTATGTTTATGTGTTAGAATCTGTGATTTGCATATGCTGCAATTTTTGCCCCTTCCGTGTTGAGGGTGGGGGAAGTACCAGAGCATGTAATTTCAGTAAATAGGGGATTTTGTTCCTTCTGGTTCCCCTCTCTTCCAGATGCTGAGATGCTCTGAGTCAGCACTGTTGAATGCTAGAGGGAGGCAGCACACACCTTTTCTAACGGAGAGAGGCAGTGGATACCATTCTTGCTTATGCTTTAAAGGAGGAACTTTTTATTTCACTGCTGCCCAAATATTAATCTTCAGCATTTACGCAACATTTTGAACTTTTGTGGTTTCTGTCTGTGATATTTTATTTTCATGATGCTCCTTGGATGCTCCCAGGTGGAAAAAGTAAGACTAGAAAAGACCTCTTGCATCATCCAGACTGACCTGCATTTTGTAGGTCTGTAAGTAATTGCTACCCCCATGACTCAGAAAGGAAAGCCAGGTATATAATCTAAAAGATCTGCCAAAACAGACAAAAGAAGGTGCTAGCAAATGTTAGACTGTTTTTATTGCATGTCTAAAAAGAAAAAAAAAAAAAATCAAAAGCAAACAAAAATATGATTTGTTGCATCTTTACTATATGAGCTTGAAAATAATTTTCCTTTTCCTGCACACCACGATGACACTCCCAGATACTGTGGGTATGGTTAACACACACAATGCATACAGTTAGTATTTGTCCTGAAGACACCATGGAGTGCACACATGCAGCTGCCCCTGCAATTGATCAATATGGTATTACCATGAAATTATATTAAGATACATACTGGTGAAAAATGGTGTCTCTGTATCTTGGGTTATCATATCCTAAAACAGTGAAGAAACTTATCAACCTGTGTGTACATGCAGAGTACAACTAGCAAATGCAGGACTCCAGTACCATGTGGTTATTGATCTGATAAAATGTCAAATTGCTGAGGTCCGCTACCAAATTTTATCTCCTGTATACAGCTATCTTAAAGGATGTATAAACAAACAAGAAGCCAAAAGAGGAAACTGAGACAAACACATGATAATTTGTTGTAGATTAAAACAAGCAATAACCTCAAGAGCAGAGGTGATGCCTAATGAGACATAACCCATGGAATTATAGCCCCTTTCTTGCTACTCACATTCACCTGTAAAGCTGTCCAGTTAAGTTCAGCAACTTCTAACAGCCTAAGAGCCTAAGGTGATGAGCTGCTCATTTTGCTAGGAGATTTTAAGAGGAGACACCTAAACGAACTGCCTGCTCTCCAAAAGCACACTGTAAAGACCCCATGTGTTCTACTTCTGAAGCTGATGATCTTCTTTCTGCTTCAAACTTTACATGGGTGTAGCATATCAGATTGCTTCAGACCTGGAAGTCCTGTTTATCTCCATCTTGAGTGTTGGCGGTGTCCTGAAGACAGGTTACATCCACATCTAGAAGTGGCAAAAGTGCTCAGGATGTCAGGGTGGTCACAGCACACGGCCATGTGTCCTGCCTGGTGATGCTGAAGCAGAAACATACAATTTCTCACCTTTGTTTTTGGCATGTAGGTGGGATTCATCTTGCATAATGTATGTATTTAAAAGTTGGGTATCTCCTCCCCTTGTAGTCAATAGAAAGAAATATTGTAGTCAATAGAAAGAACTCTTTAGAATAACTAATCTCTAGGCACTGATAATAAAGAAACCTTAGACGACTATCTTAGACTAATTGCTCAGCTTCAATGGTGAGATTTAACCATCTTGAACAGTAAAATGCTATCAGATTAGAAGAGTAGGCTTTCATACAAATCAACTGTTTTGAGCATAAATAACCACATAGAACAACAGATAACCAGGGTGTAGACTCCTTCTGTGAGACAAAGTATTTGTGTGACTCTCAACAATACACTGTTTTAAATAGCTCTTAGTGTCCTGTATATTTATTGTCACGGTGCTCTATGCAATTCATTGCGTTTTTCCATTTTATGGATGCAGATATGAGCAAGAGGTTAATTGGCTTGCATAAGATCTGACACAGAGACATGTGGTGAAATGGGAAAATGAATCACAGCTTTCTATTGCTCTCACGATTGCATTCATGATTTTTGGGCATTCGTGATTTTGGGGCAGTTGTCCCGGACTTTTGTCCACCATTTTTCTGCCATGAAATATAGTTCGTTGCTTGGCTGACAGTATTGGTTGCTTAGTGTAGCAACCAATTTTAACAAAAACAAAACAAAACAAAGCAAAAACACTATGTTTTGGACTTATGAATACTTTAAAAATTCTGTAGACAAACAAAAGTGTCAAAGAATACTTTAAAATAGAAGAGAGCAGAAGACAGTTTTTTTTTAATTTATATAAATCATTGATATTACTACTGGTTGCCACAGAAGTTTTGATCATTTTCTCTCTGTAAATGGTTGGTATTCTTGGGACCTTTAAAGGTTTTGCAATCCTGCATAATTAGTTCAGCAAATTCATAGACCCTATGTACAGGGCTTGGGTTTACTTTAAATATAAGGCAACAAAACTATTAAACTTCCAATGTCCACCACTGCGTGTAATTTGTGTAGAACATTCTGCAATATATACATACGGGTTATGAATCTACAATCAATTTTAGTGTTAAATGTTGAATTTAAACTCCACAGCTGGACTTTCATCTTGAAAGAAGCCAGATAGCCCTGTGCATCTGGTTTAATCTTCCCTTAAGCCATATTATTTTAAAGGCACTCCTGCTTAGTACATCTTACAATTGAAAAATAATACTCATATTCCTTCTCCTCCTCAGCAGCTCTGATCCCTCTGCAGATGTTGCTCTGTCAGACGTTTCATTATGTGTGATAGAAAACATAGGTTCTTTTTGTCTGTCTGTGTTACCACTTTGTGGATTTTATTTTCTTTTCCTTTATTTATTCCTTTGGCTGTAGATGAGTCCTTCCTAAATACTTCACTTTATTTCCTATTGCTGCTGCTCCGCTGTCTTTCTAAGTACAAAAACGATGGAGAACTTGCAATTGCGCGGAGCTGCCCAACAGAAGCCCATTGATTCCCCACCAAAGGGCTCTGTGGGAGCCATTCTACTCCAGCCTGAAAAGAAATCTTTGTTCCCTCAGCTGGTAGTGTCTTAAGATGCCGATAGTTGCCATATTTTTGGAAAACTGTAGCAGTTTATCAGACTGTTTGACACTTCCCATTCAGCTGTATATTCTTGAGCATACTCTGGTATTTGCCTCCTCTCATACATCAGTCTCATGAGCATGAGACTGGTCTGGAGCAGCCCAGGTGTCACGGTGAGTTACGCCGCTCAAAAGTCATTTGAAGACAAACGGTGAAGGAGAAGGAATCTGGAGTGCTGGTGCCCATGCCTGAAATGGTAGCAATGGATTTAGTATTTGGGGCAGGAGGTATGGGATTTGTCATGTTGGTTTAGTATTTTCCTGGCCGCCTTCCATGACTGTTCAGATATTTTTAGCATGAAGTACAAGCTATGTTGTCTCAGTTGACCTTGGAACATGACATTTTAACATGGCATTGGTTTGAATTGCTAATCATTAAAATGATTTATTATTTTTTATTACAAGAGCAACTAGAATCCCAGTCATGTTTTGCAGATGAAAAGGGAAGCAAATTGAAACCCATCTTCTCTTGACTTGCAGTCCTTCATGATATCCATGTTTCCCCAACTACTGTCTTCCTTTCTTTCTCTCTACATCATTACAAGTAGATTAGACTTAGTTTTGTATTTTCACTTGTCTTTTGGTCATTTGATAAATATTATATCAGAACGACTGAAACTAATCCCAAGGTCTCACAGTGCTAAATGAGAAGCGTAGAACAAAAGGATCATTTCTGCTGCAATTTATGACCTTAATAGATGTTTACAGCTACTATCTGAAAGGCAAGGAGTTGCTATCAGTATATTTATACTGGTGATTGCTCCCTCTTTGCCTTAATTCCCAGGCTCAAGTTTACCAGAAAGATCAAGCCCCTAAATGTGAAGTTCTGTTCAGGAAAGCGTTAGCATCCTGGCGTCAGGATATCACAGCAGTATATTTTAAGACACTGGCGTATAATGTAGGAAAGAAGTTCAGAGCTACCGCAGATATAGCTGGAAGTCTATGAAAGTTTGGATTCAAGATTTGAGGTTCAGATCTATTTCAGGCTTAGTGTATTTGACTCCTACTGGGCTCTTTGAGTAGCTTTCATTTTTTGATGACTGTGTTCATTGAGTTTTGCATGTGCCTACATGAACAGGACCTCAGAGAAAATGACAATCATTGTTAAGATGCATTTTACTGCGTCAGTGATGCAGAGAAGCCTTTGGCTGAAAAAAAGTGTCAAGGTCTTGTTGACATTTTAAGCACCAACTCAAGCATCTGATGTAGATTTAAAACAAACAAAAATGAAAGAAAGCAAACAAACAATAAAGGAAAAAAAGAAAAAAGAAAAAAGAAAAAAAAAAAACACCAACAACCATCTTCCTGCCCCCAAAGTAGCTGCATTCACTGCCAGAAGCTGAAACCAAGATGTGAAAATAAACCTCTCTTTGACTATCCTGGCAACTGGGAAACCCACGACCAATTTCTACAAATCACATGGCGGATCTCTGAATTAGGGCCCCAAAGACTGTTTCCTTGAAATCAGAGTCATGCTATAGTTTCTTTCATACATCGGAAGTGAGTAAATCATTGAATAATGCAGCCCCTTTCCTGTCTGTGAGAACTCTGCCAAACCAAGCACATGGGACTGGGTTCAAACAAAATCAGTGCCTTGCTAAAGCCAACGTAGAGGATTTGTGTTTTGGAGGGGTTAAAATTGCCCAGATAAGCAGAAAACTTGCAGAAGATCCCCAGGTGCCTGCATTAATACTCCCCAGTCACTCTGATGTGAGCTGGCAGGTCCCATAAAGCCACTCAGCCTTGAATGGGGAAGGGAAGGAGGCAGGGAACAAGAGCTCCAGCTGCGACTCCAAAGCCCCAGAAAGAACCTCTAACCCAATTCCCTTCAAGTGCACAAGCCTTGCGAGCCGCAGCATCTGTTTGCCACTGTATTCACCAAGTTCACAGGGCAAACAAAAGATCCATATCAAGCATGCATCCTTCAAGGGGGAGGAAAGCCTCCCCTCCTTCACCCATATTCTTCCCTGTTGTCTTTCAGTTATTTTTTTTTTTTTTTCGGGGGGAGAGTGGGGGGTGAAGATGTCACTATTTTTTTTTTATTTTTTTTTTCTTGATGGTAATTAAGAGAGCTAACACCAGCTAGGCTAGAGTGAACGCAAACAAGACCCCTATAGGCAGCACAGTGCATTAATGTAAAATATGCCCAGACAACATAACTTGTCAGAGAGGATTATTTCTGCTTAGTGAATCTGCAGGGGCCCCTTTGCTCCACCACTCAGCGTCTGCCTAGAGAGAGAAAGAGAGAAAGAGTAGCCATTAGTGAGTAGCTACTGTGGCATTGATGTTTGAGCGCACTTCTGAACTGGCTTTTGTTGAGAATATCGGTGCAGAAAGCATGCGCTGTCCCAAATCCGCTGTTACTATGAGAAATGAGGAGCTGCTTTTAAGGTATGTTGTCTCCTTTGTTTTAACGCGTGCTTTCGAGTTGCCTGGGCCCGCTGCAACTATAACCGTGCTGGGTATTAAGTAGTTTCCCTATTTAAAGGAAAAGACAGGCATTGCTGCGTGCAAGGAGCGTTTCACTAGTTAGAATCGCACATTTCATGTCTGACGACAAATGTACGGAGAGGGCAAGAAGACAAAAAAATAATATGTTTATATCTGTTTTTCCTAAATGAGAGCTGGTATTTCTTTTATCACCTCCTTTGCAATGTTTCTGCCTGCTTCATTATTATGCACTGGGCATGGAATAAGCATGGAAAAAGCTCAGGGAGACTCCATATTAGAGCTAGTGCCCTAAATACCACTTTAATTTTCACTTAGCCTATGTAAATAGTTATTAATGCTCTACCTCGTCCTCGCCACTTGAAGATGTTTTAAAAATATGTAAATACTCCCATATGTGGGATTACACATATATTCTTAATGCTCCAAGGTTTAGCGGGGGGCCAGCATCGACTACTCTTTTCAGAGACACACACACACACGCAGACACACGCACACACGCACACAAACACACACACACGGAATTATGCTGGAATTGGCACCCTGCTTTGAAAAATGTAGTCTTTTGTTTATTTGCTAGCAGACATCGTAGCATTGAATACATCTTCTGGTCTGACAATGGGACAGCTGAACAATGGTGCTGTCAAACTAGCTTAATGTATGTCTGGCGGTGGGGTGGGTTTTGTTTTTGTTTTTCTTTTTTCTTTTCTCAGCCCCTTTTTCATTTCCCTTAATCTTTTTGCATATGCGGTAGAATATGAAGTCCATTGCCTAATTTGTGAAGGTTGTTTCATTTGAGATCCGTTGCTAATAGTGCAGGGAGGGGGAGGTTTGCATCTTACAATTATGTCCATTGCATTAAGTTGGAGATTTATTGCTAGCAACCTCTCCTTTAACTGTGGAGAGAAAACTTATTGATTCTGAAAGCTTACAATAGTGCTGTCAATCTGGCAAATACACAGTTGCCAAATGTGCCCTTGCATGATTTTATGCCTGATCATATCAACTTTAACTACTGTTTTGAAGATACTGTTTCTAATTTTGTTTAGGTAATGAAAATGCAATAAAAATGATAAATCAGATCTCAAAGTGGGAGCCCATGCTACTTTCCCTTTTTATAATCCAGCTATTAGCATATTTTAAGGTCAGGCAGAATAATTTACCTGGATGATTCCTATTCCTATCCCAAAATCTAACAAATTATTCATATGACATTTCATGAATTATCTATCTATTTTGACAGCCATAGTTTAGGATTAGAACAGTTAACAATTTTTGTTTTGCATTTGGAAAAATGCTCACGTACATTATGCATTATGAAAAGAAACTGTTACAAAGCTATTTAAAATTTCTGAGTTCTTTCTTGGACAACAGTTTATGTCTTAAATAAAATGAATTGTCATCAGATTTGTGGAGTTTCTGAAGCTGCTTAAAGTCTTTGAGTAGTTTACATGTTAAGTACATACATCACTTTTAGCAATAATTGTAATAATTTTCTGAGAGAACAGGTGGATAGTTATCAGTGTGGTTTATTTTTTGCTTGGGTCAATTAATTTTAAGGGTTTCATAATTTCTTTTTTCCAACTGGATTCCAGGGCTTGATTTATACAGGTTCAGGGAGCTATAAGATGCCTTAATTTAAAAAAAAAAAAAAAAAAAAAAAAAAAAAGTGAAGATTTAATGGTGGGGTTCAGAGCTTTCTAAAGCATGTATTTTCAACAAAAAATAATGTTTTATGGGGAGACTCTTGAATACTTGCTATGCTTTTTTGAATTTTTTCTATTGTTGTCTCATCTCCTTCCCTTGTGTGTTGAGATGGTATAAATCAATACAAAAGAGTTTACGTGAACAAAAAGGTAATATCGCATAAAATAGTCTTGAAGCCTAGAGGTTATGGATTATCAGGTAGTGCTTGCATGCTGTGTGTTGTGCATAAACAAGAAGAGAGAAAGTATGGTGTTTAATATAATGGGACCATGCAATAATTCACTTTCTTGGGAGAACTTCTCTCGAGCCAAACATTAACTAGTTCACAACTGCTCTCGGCTGCCAGAACCAGGATGTGTTATGCTTTACCAAGTTATCCTCCTGTAGCCTGTGCTTTCTAGCAGCCACTGCCCTTTGTGAGTGGCAGCCAAGTAAATACCTCGCTCCCGCTGACATGGAAATGCCCCGTTGGTGGCTGCCCAGAGCAGGGTGGGTGTCACTCCTGTAGCAGACACCCAGAGCCACCTGGGCAGCACAGCCACCCTCCACTTGTAAGGACTATTCAATACTAAAACTCTTTCCTAAGCGCTCTTCTCACAGGTGAGTTCATACTAAACTTATAGTAGTTCCTATGTTTTCAGATGAAATGCTGCATAAAATACATACAAGACAGGTTTGTGTCTTGGTTTGCCAATTACTTTGTTCTTTTCCAAGGGTATTTTCTGACATTCCATTCACATCAAAGGCTAATTTTTTGAATTATTCTGGGTGAACCCTCCTCCAAAAAAAAAAAAAAAAAATTCTTTCTATGCATATTTACTGAAATATTGCTTTTTGAGCCATAACAATTATTATTAACATCAAAGAAGGTGAAGCAAATCTGTAACATAAGCTATTTCGTAGCATGCTTGAACAAAAGTGCCAGCTTTTGAGAGGCTATAGGTTCAGAGCTCTCATACATTAACATCACAGGTGTCCTCAGCGTTACCTGTGCTGAATCTCACCCAGTCACAAAGCAATGTGGTGCCTAGCAGTTGTCAAACTTGGCAACATCTGTTTCCATAACAGTGCTAAGAGAGCTCATTCAGACTCTGCATGAGTTGTTATTTGTTCTTGCAATGACCAGGTGTAATGCCAAAAAGAAATACTGTCCTCGGTTGTACCTGGCAGAGCAAGGTGCTAACCTGGCACCCGGCTTCCCATTCTGCCATAGGAAATGGGAGTGAATTATATTTATTTATTAGCCTGGAGTCTTTGTCTGTATTTTTTTCCAGATTCATGGAGCACAATCTCTAACATCAACATGTTAATATTCTCTTTGTTAAATGAGAATAAAACTGAAGTGTTTCTGTTATCAAATTTAAGTATATAAGATTGCAAACTATACCTTTGGGGCTGAAAAACAAAGGAGAGCATTCAATTAATATTCATATCTAGAAGTTTTACTGCAAGTGTAGATTGTGCTTGAATACTTAAGAAGTCATTCAGGAGTGAATCAATACTAATTATTGTAATCAGGAGGGTTAATTAGCTGAAGATGCCGCTGATGGAAAGTTCACTGCTTACAGCCCTGAAAACACCTAAGTTGATGAAATCTGAAAGCAAGATGTCGAGGAGGACTTTATATAGAGAGAAAGGCTTGGCTTTCCTTTGACAGTTGAAGAGCTAGTTGTTCCAAAGGGGAAGCATGGCTTGTACTTTGTGTTTTGCATGATATTAATCTGGGGAGTATTAGATGATGCAACTAAATCTGTCTTGATGATATTTTGTGGTAGTTTCTCATTAAATGCAAGTACCATTTTGGATAACCTGTACTGTCTCTGCAGCATTCATTTACAGATTACCATAAATTAATATGGATAGTCTTATGCATTTGAAATCTTGTTCCAGTAGTGCTATTGGAAAGAGTTTTTATTTTTTATTTTTAACCATTTGTGTGCAGGCATGGGGTCTTTGCATGTTCTGTGTACGTAAGCTGCCTCTCAAATATGCAGGTATCCATCTGTGTGTATCTCTTATGTGTGCACGTAAGTTTAAACATTTGTTCATTGTGGCTGTTTATTTCTATAGTCCTGTGCCCCCAGAACTCCCACTCAGTTTCCATCTACAAAAAAGTATTCAACTACATATAATTCAGAAAACAGTTATTGAACAAGCAGTTCAATGAAATTTAAGGCAGATTATAAGGGATAAAGACTGAAAAGATACAACAGAAGAAAACCATTTTCTTCTCCCTTAATTAGAGCAGTTGTGCTTCTTAAAGTGAGCGTTACTGAATTCAGGAAAATCTAGCTATGTCAAATCTTTTCTCACAAGTGAATTGTGGCAAGCTTTCTTCTTTCATGCTGGCTAGTTGTTTTTGTGTTTTTTTCTTTCTTTTCTCCCCCTTTCCCTCTAGTTATATCTATTTAGGGTATAACCAAGATGAATGTCTGGATGTTTATTGGAGCACACTGTAGAAAAAATAAAAATAAAAAATCTCTCTCTCTTTCACACACACACTCATGTAAAGCCCCTGAAGTAAAGTGATGTTTTTAGAAGAAAGAAATTCTGTTTCAAAACATATCCTTCTTCACTCTCTAATGACATTAGAGATTATCACGTGCAGGTGCTATTTATCTTTGCAACTGCTTCCCTATGACTGTTTTACTGCTTCCAACACATTTACTTGTATGTCAGCCATATAAAAGGTAACTGAAAATGGCAGCTGTTGAGAAAGCATGTCGCCATGCCTGGAATGACATGCATTATCAGGGCAGCAGGAGTTGCTGGCTCCACAGCCCATTTCAACTTGACCTGCCAAATGATTGGCTGCCTGGGATAGTGATGAATCGCTGGAGTTTATGAAACAGGACTGCTGGCATCCTCACAGAGGAAATAAAAACTGGATTTTTCCTCTAACACTCTCGTCATGGCAAAAATACAGCTTTTTTGTTGTTGTTGTTTGTTTTGCTTTTGCATTTTTGCACCCTGCAGCGGAAGCAAATACGGCAATTTAATTCTCTTTAATACTGGGCTTGGCAAGTTAATGATGCACTTAAGGTTAACTGTCTTTATGGGATAGAAGGGGGCAGGAGTGAGTATCTAGGTAGGAATTTTTTGCAAATTTGGGGTAAATCTTGATCTGTACCCCAATTTTTTCATCTTTCACTCTGGTCTTGAGACTCACATAGTGTGAGTAGTACTGAGCTCAAGCAGGATGCAAAAAGGATTTTAGCTGTTCTCACTCACAACTTTATTCTCTCTGCTATCCTAAGGATCAGTGACCATTTCACGGGCTAATATCAGCCAGATACATCTTCAGGGTTTCTCAAATAATGGCTAAATTGACATTTCTGGAAATCATCGACTCTCAAATTTGCACTCACTTTCTAGGTGGTTCATGAAATTATATTATGCATTAAGACCACATTACTGGATTAGGCTCTTAGGAGTTGGTGCTTGTAGGAAAGTATCGTGGTCTGTAAACCTGCCAGTACACTGACAAGACTGACACAGTGTGGATCACAAGCTGCCCTGCAAAATGCAGCCAAGTAAAAATGATCCTCATATTTCAATTAAAATACCCAACATTTTGCTGGGAGGGTGGGGAGCAGAGAAAATTACTTGCTTCTCTGTCCACGCAGCAAAGTTGGCGGCTGATGTGCTAGCCTGTGTCCCATCTTCTGGTAGAATAACCTAATTTTAAGTTAAACTCTCTCTGATTCAGAGGAATAGGATTACCAATGAAATTGCTTAGGAAGTTTTAAATATGGCACTTATATAAAGATAATGCTTTCTGCCATTACGTTAGAGAGGGTTTGTCTTGAGTCTTACACTTTGCTGCCTAAGCTTTTCTCCACTAGTTCTGAAAACCAATTTGCATGCTCACGTTCGCTATTAGACTTCTTCACCTTCCTCCGAATAATTCAGCAGTGGCTGCTGCTAGACGCCAGATGCCGGAGGGGCTGCCTCACTCTTGTTATTTAAGGCACAGCCTTCTGATGTCCCTGCAAGGTTTCTGAAACAGAGGGCAAACTTTTGCCGCGTGGGGAGAGGTGGCGTTGGGAACTGTTGCACGTGCCCTTGGGTGCGTGAGGGGGAAATGCTGTCCTTGCTCTGGAGTTCCCATGGCAGCAAATCAGCAGGTCATCTTCAAGAGCAGCCTTTGAGGATGCCAGACAACAGTCTGTCACGGGCAGAGGGCTGGAGGGGAAAAAAAAAAAAAGATAGAAAATCAGAGAGAGGATGTGGGAATTTACTATCCGTTTTAGACAAATAGAGGAGTGAAGAGAAAAGCAAGGGCACCCTGACGTAGATCATCTGGAAATTGAACCTTGCAAGTGTAGATAGCTGCGGATGATGTGATAGCTGTGCTGTGGAGTGAATTTAAGATTCAAATCCTGCACCTGCTCTCCCTGGAAGCTGCAGGTCAGCATCTGAAGAATTGAGGCCCTCTAGAAAGGAAATGGTGAATTATCAGAAAACTTAAATTCTTGGAGACCCCATTTTCAACTGTAATAATCTCTTGGTTTCATTTTCCTTTTCTTCTGCCTAAAAAAATTACCTATTTTCAGCTACAATGTGAGGAAGAAGCTCACTCTAAAGCTTGAGAATTTGTCTGCATCATTTCAGCCCACATTTAATTTTAATGAGAGGGTTATATAACCCCCTTTAAAAATAACAAAACACTAACAGAACTGCATCGGCAACATCAGGTGTTCTGCAGTGCTGCTCAGATGAATCATACAGAGATTTGTCTGTGTACGGCTGATGAACATACATTTAACTTAGTTAACCCCCATGCCTGAACATAGCAACCCGGAGTGACCAAATTTTTTTCTAAAGAGCCATTTCCACAAAAGGATGCCAAACTTGTTGCCTGCCCTAGGAACCTCGTGGTTTGCTCATTTTTGTATTATTAAATAGATGTAAAAGTTCCAGATGAATTATTGTGACTCTACTAAGAGGAATCATTTCATATTAAAAACTGAGCTGGTTTTAATGTCTTGCTTCAGAACAGGAAGCCAGTGTTCCTATGTGTTGCACTGAGCCCCAAATCTCTGAAATTGTTAAGAACATCCCATTTAACAGACAGCTCTGGGAGTAATAAACATTTGACTTTATAAATGTTCCTTTTGGAGAGAGAACTCAGGGAGGAAAAATCGAATCAGTGATTGTGAACATGTTAAACATCTTGGTTTGGATTCAGTCTTTGACTTTGGTTTGTCCCCAAGCCAGTGGTTGCTGGAAGACGGAAAGGGTGACATTACACTTGCCCTACTCATCCTCTTTCTCTTTGCATCCATTGCTGTCCCCAGCCAGTGCTCACCACCTGCTTCCCTGACCCCACATCTCTCACAACAACCAGCTCGCCGAGCTGGGCATAAACCTGCAGAAATCTCAAAGCGATGATAAAATGAGGGAGTTTTTGTGTCTCCTAGTGTGGATTTGGGCCGGAGTAAAAGATTTTTTTTTATGGTGGGCTCTTTCCCCTGTTCTATGAAAGCATTAGTAGGGCTCTTGAGCATCGTGAGGATGGAGCTCCACACATGAGCACCAAATGTGTGATCCCTCCTACCCTCCTATCCTGTCATACAAGATTATAGTTCACCACGTGAAGATGCTATAATAGCCAAATCCATCAACATTAAGTTCCCACTGTAGGTTGTTCTCCTAGGGTTATCTGGAAAGGTGGCTTTTTTGGCCATAGTGTGAGATCAAAACCAGATCTGCCCCAAGCACGCAGAACCTCTATTTCTTTCCTTGTTCAGTTGTGGTTGGTGCTGGAATCAGTCATCAGGTGAGAAGATAAGTTAGTTCATAAAATATAAAAGAAAAAAAGAAAAAAAAAAAAAAGGAAGAAAGAAAGGGAAAAAGTCAATACCTGTTGTCAAGTTGCAAGAGGACTGGGCTGAAAAAAGCCTTGGTCTTGTGTACACACACACAAGGCGCTACACAAAGGCAACGCCTACAGATCAATAGCAGTGCTCTTCTATAGGGCTGTAAATAAATAACAGGACGATGAGGCTCAGTCCTGCAGATATTTACTTGTTGCTATTTACACGTGTGCCATGGAGAGCCCAAGTGGAGGAAATGGTACCAACCAGCTGCTTCTGGCATCACCGTTGCTCAGCACCAGCACTGGGCAGGATCAGACCCAGTGACATGATTGAGCATCCCAAGCATTTGGGTGCTGTTAACGAAGTTGAGTGTTCCTCCAAACTTTTTTAAAAGCCCTCTTGTCTGCCTTGTGCCACAAAGTCCTGCCTAATTGTTTCAGGAAAGATTGAGTTATTACCCACAAAAAGGAACAAAGGCCTCATACCCACAGTATGATGAAATCACCTCTTCAGTGGGATAAAATAGCGCAAAAAAAAAAAAAAAAAAAAAAAAGAGTGAGTGGGAAGTTTCACTATAGCAACCAAGTTTACATAATATCAGTGTGCTTCAAGTGAAAGCTCTAGAAATGCTTAATTTGAGGTGCCTTTCTACAGGGCTAATTTGAAATGACGTTTATTTCTGAAAATTACTGATTAGTTGCAAGAGCCTGTAGAGCTGGGGGGAAACCTCACAAGCAACTAAGATTTCTGTACTTAACATTCATTGATAAGTTCTAACCAACAATTTAATTTTTCTTTTAGAAGGCTTTTGATTATTTGCAAACTGTTGTATTTCTCAAACCATGCTGAAGGGAAGGCTGTCATGTGTTTGGTTTTGTTTCAGGTGAGAACATAAGGCAAATAAAAATTCCTTACTGAAAGGTTAAGGCTTCATAACGCAAAACTTTATTCCAATGCCAGACCTAATTGGCAAAGATGGACTTGTTACAAATAATCAGAATCCTCGCAAATAGTAAAATGGTGCAGAATTGGGTCCGTTACTTTGGGCACTCAAACAAATTTACTGCTTTTTGCTTTAACTGCTTTCTGCTTTTACACCATTATGCAGTTCTGCCCGGACACTTTGTGCAGCTTGTGCTCGTGCGCTTTTCTTTTTGTTTTTTTCCCCCTTTTCTTGACCCTACAGAAGTTAAGCTGATAGGCTTCCCGGCTCACTGCTGGGCAGGTAGGCTCACATCCCACCACACAAAACAAGATGCTCTATTTTCTGCTATTAGCCATGCTACTCCTTTCCAGCTCATGGTTTGCCTGGAAGGTTATTTCTTTGTGAAAGATAGTGAACACCTCATTTGCATTCACCGGTGCTATCTAGACCAGATTTCTTTTTCCCCCTCACATTAGTGCAAGATCCTGAGTGATTCTACTGGAGTCATTTGAGCTTGCTCCAAATTTACACCACTGCCACTGAGCTCTGATTCTGCCTCCTCTGTAAGAAACTTGCTTTGATGCCAGAGATAAGCTGAATCCAGAGCATGTTCATTGGCTTAGGGGGGAATAAAGCAGAGGATTTGAACTCTCTTCGTGCTGCCTTGCAGGCTCGGTGGAGAGTGAAGTCACTCAGAAACTTTCCCTTGAAGTGATTCCAACAGCAGCATTTCCTTGGTGCAATACTGGGAGGCATGCTGATTAAAAGAATGGCAATTAAGGAAGGGGTGAGGAGCGGGTCCGGAGAAGGGAGGAGAGGTGAGCTGGCTTTGGCTGTGGTATCTGGAAGGGAAGGGGTGCCTGCTTTGTCACTCGCTGGATGAGAAGGACAGGCAGTGATGTCAGGGTGAGCTCATATGCTTTGGAGTGACCTGGCGTAGCCTTTGTCTTTCTCCAGCCCTACCTTTTTCGCGTGGGTTTTTCTGCTCTGAGGAGGTGTTCGTTTTCAAAGACTGGGTTGTTTGGAGAACTGCATCTAGCACTCTGGGTTTGAAAAGCTGTTTGAATGGTGACTAATCTGCTAATAGGAGGTGGGAATGCTTTATCTGCCTTGCTAGACACGTGGAGAAACTGAGGCACTGAGAGTAAATGGTGCAACCATGGGACAAGTGGGGTCTGGGTCTCTGAAATGAGGGGAGGTTGGCAAGGAGGTGATGTTTATAGCTGGAATAGTATTAAACCCCCCAAACTGCTGATTCCAAATTCCAGGTTCCTTCCTCAAAACTGCCATATGCTCCACCAGCTGAAAGTGCTTAATATTGGTGGACAGTGGTAGCACAGCAATAATGCAGCTCCGCTAAGCTCCTGTTTACTTCTACTGTCTGATTTATGCTGCAAAAATTAATGTGGCTTCATTTGCTATTCCCCCTCCCCATTTCCCTCCGTACTGTAGTAATGGACCAAAGCTTTCATTTTTTACCTCAGCAGTGTTCCTTCATTTTTAATAAAAGTTGCTATTTTGTGCTGGTCAGAAAACTGACATTACCATTACAAATAACAGAGCCAAGACTGTAACAGTGTGCGAAACATGCAAATTTTTTTGTTGTTTTTGTTTTTCACCATTTGCCCTCTGCATTCAAGAGTTAATTCATACGTAGGCACTACATAATTTATGTTTGAGAACCGTATTATTTGAATGCAGTTTCTCCCTATAAACTTTCCTCGAGTCATATCTCAGTATCTTTTATAGGCTGGGTTCCTTTTTGCATTTGACCCTGTTCCTGCCTCTAACTTTTAAATGGCAAAAGCAAATGTGCTTTGAAAAGTGTGTTACACTGTAGTTGTTAAATAAAGCAATAACCTATGCACTTGTAATGCTTTCTCTATGACCTACTTACATACTACTTCACCCTCCTTATAGTATGATTAAAAGCTGCTTTGAATCCACTATTCCCTCAAGGGATTTGAGGCTAGAATTTAACAAACTGCTGAGAAGGCTTAAGTCAGTAAGAGGGCTTCCCTACAGCTTCTTCCAGCTAATTCACATGTAATTAAAAGGAAAATAAATATTTCAAAAGAACATACGTTTTAATGAAGCATTTTTAAGCACTTGCACCTTGTGAAATGGAGCAAATTTATAAAGATCTCACAATCTCATGCTCAGATTTTTAGCAAAATTATTTGTGATGCTCCCTGCCCCGCAGTCTCTTCCATCCTATGCGAAGTGTAAATTTACTTTTCAGTCAGGAGCAGTGGGACTTGCAAAGTGGCTGGTGAAACTGAAGTGCCTCAGATTTAGCACGTACCAAGGAAATGATGATGGAGAGGTACAGATCCAGCCACACGGGGTGAAGTGAGGGTGGAGACTTCTTACTTGAAAGAATATCCTCATCCTCAGTGAGCTGCCTGCATTTCTTCTGAGCTAAAACCTGCCCCTTCTGCAGTGGCAAGATTTTGAAATTGAAAGTTAATCCAACTCTGCTCTGGGCTGGATTAACCACCATGGAGGCTTCAGATCAAAACCCAGGTGGCTGCATCCAGCTGGAGAAAGTTGTGCTGGTCTCTCCTTTTATTTCCAATTTGCACTTTTTTTTTTTTTTTTTATCCTCTGTGTAGGCCTACGCTGCGGCGGATGGCTGGCAGGGAAGAATCGCGATCAGTTTAGTAAAGGGGAGCCATAGCTTTGCTTTGTACGTTCCTACAGAGATGTTTAGGTGCCATGGTGATGAGGACAGTATGTGAACATATAGAACGGAGCAGATTAATAACACTATAGATATCTTTGCAGGACTGCAGCTGTCCTATGGGGATTACACTGAGGGCCAAGTGAACCTTTTCTTTCTTTAGACTTGCAAAGTAGGCAAAAATTTTAGCAGCCTGAGGGGTTTTTCTTCCTTTTAACTGTTTAAAATGGAAAAGTATCTTGAACAGAGCAGTAAACTGGACTCTGAAAACTCGCCTAGACTGTATTTTTATTATCAAATCGATGTTGGTCAAAATTTAAAACTTGTGATTTATAGCATATGTATGTCTTGGTCGCCTTATTTTTTTTTTTTTTTCAGAACACTGTTTGAAAAGCTTAAGTGTCATAGTGTTTAATTAGTGTTTGTTGCTTTTTTTGAGCATTGATTATCTGGAGCAAATGAATTATGAAATGTGGAGAGAGATTCAGAAGGAGAAGCAAATACAATGCAGATAAACATTTTGTCTGTCTAGACTGCTCAGATCATCCAGTAATCTTTGCAAATATGTTAATATTCTTTTGCCTGGAGCTGCTTTCTATTGAAGCAAGGAGGTTTTGGAGATGCAGAGGAAAATTTATACAGATTTTCAGGAGGCGGTAGCGTGGGGGGGCTGCCTCAGCTGTTTGTATGTGTGGAATTTTGTGTACATCTTGGTGTTGTCGCTTCTGTGCCTTCACTGCGGACAGCCCCAAGCACAGCACGGTTGGGAACGGGCATTTGGCAGGTTATAGATGTGCGGGTTTGCCACCAATACCTATTTAAATCCCTTTATTTTTTTTTGGATCGGGCAGGGATATAGTCACTACGCCATCTCTCTTGAGCCAGTACAGCCAGTTTGGGTGTCTGATAGGTGCCAAGGTCTGAATGTAGGGGTTCGGACAGAAAGCTCCTCACACCTTCCCCATGCCCTCAGCTTGGCGAGGCGGCTGCGCCTTCCACCCGCCAAACCTGCCCACAGTGACAAGGGGGTACATACAAACCAACCGCACGGAGTTGGTCTGGGGGTTTTATTTAGGAATTTAGGAAGAGGGCTTTAACAAGAAGAGGGCTTTCCCTCAGTGTGCACCTCCAACTCCACCAGGGCAAGGCTCAGACCCGGGGGGGGGGGATAAGAGGGCAGTGTCCCTGAGGCGCCGGCCAGCTCCTGCTCCGCCGTCCCTCTCAAACTTTGCCCGTGGGCACAGGGGGAGCCCCAGGGGACCCCCGGGGACCCCCGGGCAGGGCGGTGGGGCTCCGTTAGGCCTCTCCCCGGGGCCTCGGGGGTTAACCGGGGAGCTGCGGCGGGGAGGTGGCTCCGCCTCCCCGCTCAGCACCTGGCGCTCCACCGACACTTGCCTCAGCAGTCGATTTCGGAGGGGATTGGCGGAAAAAAAAAAAAAAAAAAAAAAAAAAAAAAAACACCGAGAGGGGGAGAGAAATGTGACAACTGCCGGGGCTGGCGGCTGCCGCGGGGAGGCCTCCGCACCTGTGCCTGCCTCTCCGCCGCCCGGCGCAGTTGTGGGATCCGGCGAGCCCCCGCCACATCCTTCCCTCCACGACCGCCGCGGCGAGCCCCGGAGCCCAGCATGACTTCTTCGTTCAAGCTGGATTTCCTTCCGGAGATGATGGTCGACGGCCGCTTGCTGGTCTCTGACAGAATGTAAGTGGCGGCGGGGGGCTGCCGCCGTCGCCGCCGGGGACCCCCCCCTTCCATGCTCCGTCCTCTCTCTCTGCATCCCCTCCCGAGTCCCTCGCAGTTTCTTTGCTATCCCCCCCCTTCCACTCCCCATGGATCCCGACAGCGTTACGAGTCGCGATAGGGGCGGGCAGGTCGCGCCCGAGGGGCCAAGTGTTGGATGCAGCGGAGGGGAGGGGGGGGAGAGAGAGAGGAGATCGGCGACCCCCTGCGCCCTGCCCGGCGGCATTAAAACCTATTGACCACGTTGAGATGGAGCAGCATCAGCTGGGAGTCAGAGCAGGCAGAAATCAGGGCGCTTTTTTCATTTTTTTTTTTTTTTTAAACCTCTTTCTCTCCCCCCCCCCCCCCGTCCGGTGCGGAGAGTGTTAATTAACATGAGGCCGGCTGCCTGACGTGCGCTTGGACCGCTGATCAGATTTATCGGGAGGCGCCGAACGCAGGAATTTCGAAAAAAAAAAAAAAATTAAAAAAGTATTCCCCTAGCCCGCCTCTGCTCCATTAATCTCCATCTGAAAGTTTCTATTATCACCCTCCTGGGCATTGCCAATTGAGAGGGGTTTTCAGGTAACCTAAGCCTGGTATGAAAAATAAAAGCTAGGGAAAGGCTCGCCGGCCGAAACATACGAAGGCTGAGCGCTGCTGCGCTGCGTTTTAACAGTGCCGAGGCTGCCTTTTATTTTGTTGCTTTTTCTTCTTTCCTCGGGATGACAAATGTGGTTTGGGTTGCATGAGAATGAAGCGAGAGGCGCTGGCACTGGAGCTATTCCGGCTGAGTTGCGAGTGTAAATAAAAACCCTGCGTGCAGCAGAGCCCCTCACCTGCGAGCGGCACGCATCAGCTTGTGTCCTGTGTGCCCCGATTGGAGACGATTCTGACTTTTTTATTACCTCCCTTGCTGGCAGCAAACTTTCTGCTCAGGTGGGATGCTTCCCTCAGCTCCAGCAGTGCTCTGAGCAGAGGCAGTCATCAGCGGCTGGTTGTTCGGGCAGCTGAGGTTTGGGAAGTGTGGCAGAGAGGGAAAAGAGGCAGGGGGGGAACCTACTTAGTGTGGATGTCTTCCTTGTTTTTTGCAGTCCTTGGAGGACAGCGGAGTGTTTGTGTAAATGCTGCCCGTTGTCTCTGTATAGTGATCCCAAAATCTCAATGAGTTCTCTGCTGGTTTCCCCCCTCCCGTAAGATCTGCATTTTTTATTGGCACCGGTCAGTTAGGTTTAGTTGGAAAAGGTGCTGTATCTCCCCCTTTTTGCTTAAAAATAACGCAGGTTTGACTGCTAGGGTGCAAAGTTGCAGCTGAACATTAGGATCGCTGGGTTTGCAACCCTCTGGAGGGACTTGGCACAGCTAAGCTTTCCCTTGCCTTCATCTTCTCGGCTCTGATTAGACTTTTCTACCTGCTGTCCTTCCAGGCAGTCAGAAAAGATACCACTAACAAACATCTCCAAGCTCTGAGGCATTATTAACTGCATCTGATGATGCCCTGTTGTCACTTAGGCTTATATAACTTTATCTCCAACTTGCCCCTTGAGGGGGGAGTACCATGTCAAACTCTTGCTCCTGCACGCTGTCTCTGCGCTCCTCTTCTCTGCGAGGCATCCATAATACATTTTAACACAGCTTGAAATGCAGTCAGTGTTCATCAGGCACAGGTCTTAATGTGTGTCCAAAGAAACAAAAATTTCTCTAGATATATGTCAACTTTGAAGCGGATCTCTAAATACCGGAGTGGAATAATGAAACTAAGAGGGTATTGCTTCCGCATGCATAGCCTTGTAGGATTTGATGCTGGTTTCTCTTATGTGTTTGGTTTTTTTTTTTTTGTTTTGTTTTTTTTTGTTTTTTTTTTAGGGGGGGGGGACTTTGTCATTTCTTGAAGGGAAAAAAAACTTCACCTCCTGCATCTTCAGTGGTCGTGTTGTGATGTTCTGGAAATGCTGTTTCCTTGCATTAACAAAGCTTTGCTTTGCTGCTGATCTAAGTAATTGTGAAGATGTATGATTTCAAGGGATCATGTGTCACGCATACAAATTAATATCAAGGCTAAATTGCTATTAACCAGCAGCGCATCCATCCCTAAAAAATCTTAAAACTAAATGCTCTCAGTGGAAGCGTTCCTCTCCGCCTTTCTAAAACTGTGTAATTCACTGTTTAAAACATGATTTCGTCCCTCTAGCCAAGTGGCAATGTGCATTTATTTGCCGGTCCCCAGCTCTCTGGACTAATCAGTGCTGAAGAGAATGCAGTTTGATTACGCATAAGGGGTCAGGGGCATGTCCACACCGTACCCTTTAGCTGGCCCACCCCAGACGTGCAGCCAGACACTAGCAGCGTTCTGCGGTGTGAGAGTGCATCCGAGAGCATGCTCCAAGTTATGATGATGCACAAAACTTTTAACCTCGCCATCTGGTCTAGCCACTCAGTATAGTGTGGTTCAGCCTTTAGCAGAAAGGAATTTCCTATTTTAGAGTGAGGCAATTAGCAAGATGCATGTAAAAATCTCCTCTTCTGCTTTACAGTGAAAATTTGCGGAACTAGGTATTTTATTTCATTTTTTTTTTTTAATGCCAGTGGCGTATCAGATGTTTTAGGAAATTGGTACCATGCAGTATCACTTACGCTTCCCATTGTTTGTACATTCCAAAGTTGTTTGTAAAGGGAGTTATTTTCAATATCATCCATTCTTCCAACAAGCAACATGTAATGAGAAATGTCAATTTCCCTACCTATTTTGAAAGTTAACAGCTAGCTAGATAATCGCCAAAGTTAAAATACTATCAGCTCCAGTAGACAGCTAATTGCTCTCAAATGTTGCTGACTGCCTTGCTTTGCTGCTGCTGTCTAGATGAATATAAGTAAAACAGACCATCAGGTACTTTGTGCATGGTTATTCAGTGTAAGTAAACAATATGCTTGATGTTGCTATAACTGATTAGTAACCGACTGGCAATTTTACCAATAAAAATTATTTCTGGAATGGCATGGGAAAATAGACGCTCTAGGATATGAAATGTAAACTTTTGCTCTCGAGGGCAGGTGGCAAGCTGGATGCTCAATCCATCACAAATGCTTGCAAAGAGATCACTTGGTTAGTGCTCTGGTTGAAAGATCAGAAATTGCTTAATGTTATTCATAGCTTGTGTGTGTTATTTGTGTGCAAGAACCACATATGAAGAAAATATGGAAGTATATGTGTGTATTTGGGCAGGGTAGGAGAGGGTTAGCAATTCCTAAGGACAGTTACAAAATGTGAGCTCATTGTAATTTGCTTAGTAATTTTACCGAGTTACCTGTACATGCCAAGGGGATGGTTGTAAAGTGGTTGCTTTGAGGATTAAACACTCACCATAGTAACCCCCTGCATTGATTTCTGCAGTACCACCAAAGGTTTTCGGTTTTGTGATGCACATTCCAGTGCCTGGGATTATCTTTAATGTTGATGTGAAATAGTGTCTTTTACTACCAAGACAAACTCAAATTTTACTTTAATAGTTCCTATATGGGCATAACGTCAATAAGTTCTGTGGTACGTTTGTCAGAGTGCTTAAAGCAGTCCGCATACAACTGCTTGGGTTCCGTGGTAATTATGCATGAAAAGTCCTTGGTCTTTGAATTCCTCTCTCTTTTCTCCAAGATGAGTCAAAATCAGATATATGTGCAATATAATGATTAAAAAGGCAGCAAAAAGCAATCTGCAGTGCTCTTTGTATGCATTGTTTAATAAAGAAGGGATGTCACCGTTCACGGGTCATTCTTGCACTTAAAACAAACAAACAAACCTTTCCTTTCCCCCAGTAACCCTGCAAAATAGAGCCTTTACAGCATGAAGTGGAGGTAATAAAATTAACTTTTTTTCTTTTTTTTTTTTTTTAACTTCACCGCAGGGAAAGCTCAACATACTGTCAAAAATAATTTATCAGCTATCCGTTTCTTTGTATGTAGAATGTCAAACCCTGATTTGCTAAGTGAAAATGGATATCTAGCTATCAGCTGTTTTCTGAGCCCAGAGCCTCACCCTTGTTCTGGCGTTTTATCCTAACTTTGATTCAGCAGTAGCTTTATGTTAAGTATTATGACTTGTTAGTTAACTTAATGCACGGAGATTCCTGGGGTTACCATCGAGAAAAAGCAAAGCCAACGAAGAGGAAATTTCTCGACTGTTGACTTCAGAAGGGAAAACAGATTTTCAGCTGTCAACTAAACAATTCTGATTTCAGAGGTCCTTCTCCCCATCATCTTTCCTGGTAGCTGACTAGAGTCGCACTGAGTGTTTAACCCACCATAACTTAGCACATTAATATTTAAATATATCTTCCACTTCCTATGATGTGATCTCACAAGTTTTTTAAGCCTCCCCCACACGTATTCATCATCCAAATTAATCATCAGTTATGATTGCTTTAAAAACTTTGACAAGTCTAAATATTTCATTGGCATTTTAGGATGTTTGATATCTTATGAGCATTTGGACTATTCAAATTTCATAATTAATTCATAGATTAATATAAAAGTATTTCACCCAACTAATATAGGGGAAAGGTGTACAACATTTTTGTAGTTTTTAAAAACTCCTGGAATATAAGGAGGATATTTTGCAAGATGCAGCCCCCTAGAGAAAAGTCACTGTCTTATAACTTTAGTATAAAAAAAGCCTTCCTTGTAAAGCAAGGAGGTGATTTTTTTTTTCTTTACATTTCCACAAACTGTGTTTCCTGTAGTGGATTATTTCTCGGGTGTTCATATAATTGCAAAGTATATTGCATCTTCTGACATGGCTTCCCTTGATTAAAACAAACTGGTGGCAGGGCAAGGTTAACCAGAGGCTAAAGTCACAATATACAAAATGCACAGATAGAGTGAGCCTGAGCTTTCCTTAGCAAAGAGGTGGGAAAACAGGAAAAAAGCCTTCGTAGGTGCAAGAAAAATGCAAGAACTAGAATGCCTATTTGGAAAATAAAAACTAATTAGAGCAATAAATGTAATGTTCTCAAGTAATTGTGAAATAATTATTCCCCTTTAGAATCATCATACTTTAATTGCTTTCCCCCGCATTCCTGCATTCTGCATTCCTATGTAAAGGAATAGAAGCACTTGTGTTCCCTCCAGGATTTCATTTTTCATTTGCAGTAAGCTGCTGGCTTTCTCGTAAAGGTTTTCAGAAATATGTTGCCTTAAACGGTGTTGTGTTCTTCCATATGGCGTTAAATATTATAGGTGAATGGCAGATGCTGAAGCGATAAATTCTCTTTTCTCGTCCAGATAAAGCACCTTGAGATTTAGTTGCGCAGTTTATCCATCCTCTGTATCACAGATTTATAATCAATTCCTCATTTTCATTGAGATTGTATTACATAAATAGGACACACTTCAGCAGTGTATTCTCTTTGCTCACAGCTTGATCCTTGAAAGATCAGCTGACAATAGTTTAAAATTATAATATTAATAAAGAGAAGATCATCTGGCCTTCAAAATGACATCTGAAAGCAGCTTCTGTTTTGTGTTAAATCTTAATTACTGTATTTAAATGAATGCCTAAATGAGCCAATTCACAAAGGAGTTGCCTACTGTACCAATAGCGCCTGTTTGGTGATTTTTTTTTTCCTTTGGAATTACACAAATTAAAAAAAAAAAAAAAAAAAAAAAAAAACTTATATTGAAGAGAATGGCTCTATTTTCTCATGTTGTATAATGCAGGTGAAGACTGAGTATCTCGGGTCTAGTCCCTGCTATGGGACAGCTTCTCTCGTTTGGCTCCCCTTGCCTGTAAAGCGGTGCCAGTGCTTGCAGCCAAGTTCAAAGGTGATGCTTCAAAAGCCTTGGTGCAAGATGAGCAGGAGGAACCCTGGCCTCCTGAGCATCGTGTTGTGACCTCACCCATTGTTTGCTAAAGGGGCACCACCTTGTGCCGCCCCAGGGGAAGGGATTGTGACTCAGGACCAACGAGAGACACACACCAGCCCTGCAGGATTCCTCACCCTGGGAGGAGGCAGTCGTCCTGTCCAGCTGTTCCCAGCTCATCCTTCTCCACACTGCCACCTGGGATGCTCCATCTGTGAAGAGGTATGCAGGGAATTCACGTTGTGCTGCACAAGTTGAGCCACTTCAGTTTGCCCGAAGAGGAACAGTGGCCTAAGCGTTTAGTTTTATTGGTTTCACGTTCCTGTTCATTTCTTGAATTGCTCTGTGGATCTTACTCTGGGGTTTTAAAGTTTACAGTCACAGTTGTTTCAGAAATGCGCTGACTGATCTTTTGTGAAAATGTATTAAATAAAAAAAATCAGATGACTTATTTTTTCCTTTCTCAGCTGTCATGCTAAAGCAAATACAGTTCTCGTGGAACAGCCTAACTCTGACCATCTCCCAGCAGTGTTAGTAGTTCAGTGCAGCACTAATCAACAGTTTTTTCAGTTTCTTGCCATTCAAATGTAATGCTCTGGAAACACTGGGGTGGATATATAGGTTATAACTACCTCTCTAGCCTGTGTGTGTAGTTGGTTACCTCCCTGGTAGGAGGAGAAGCGGTTCCTGCCGAAGTAACCATGAGCCTTTCTGTACTATGCTATATCAGGCTTTTATTATGCTCTGTTACCACATCGATGTCCTTTGAAGCAGTTCCAGACTGATCGCAAGTCACAGCTGACAAGAGCTATCTTTTGTTTCATAACCCTGAAAAATAATGAAGATCCTTCATCCTCTTAATCCAGAGGCGTGACGCTGTCGCCTTGTTTGATACACACTCGCTTTTCCCATTTCTTGTTTCTCCATGGCTTTGCGCCACTGATTCACTCAGAGATGCAAAAAATGGAAAATAAAAAATAAAATCTAAAATCTGCAGCTTGCTTGACCCACCACTTGTTGTGTCATTGACTGGAGACCTTGCTGGCACTCGGTCCAGTGGCACTGGGTGGCCTGGTGTACGATAAGTGCACTTCATTTGCCTGAAACAGGCCCAGGTAATTGAAAGTTATTAACTTCTGGCAGAGGATAACTGTATTTGAAAATCTACAAAATCAAGTAATCTATTCTGTTCTTCTCTTTAATTTATTTTTTTTTTTTTCTGGCTCATTCAGTTGCCTGGATCTGTCAGCTTTTGTCTGCAGTTCATTGTTAGCGAGAGAGACATCTGGCTATGCCCTTTATCAATAAATGCTTTTATTTTTATTTATTTTTTTAATATTTTACCACAGATGGATTGTAGAACAAGCACTAGGAGTCTGAAACGTTGTCAAACATGCTGCATGCCCAGTGGCTATGTCTTAAAGAAAAGCCTATTTGGTAACTGTTATTCATACAAAACAATTCCAAGTTGATGGCTGCATGTTTATGTGATTTCTCCATGCTTTTTAGTAAACTTGATTGCCTCACCTTATCTTTTTGGGGTAAAAAAATGTCATTTTTTCTGCAGTTTCTTTATAAACATGCAGAAAAGCTGATAATTTCATTAACCAGTAAAGGAACTTCCAAATTTTTTAAAATTCAGTTTAAATTTTTTCTTCCCAAATCTTGCTTAGAAACCTTTTTTTCATACTTCAGCTACCTTATCCAAACTACTTTTACCTTCTGCTGTCCAAAAAAAAAAAAAAAAAGAAAGAAGGATAAAGTTCAGGAGATTATAGTGACTATTACTTTGAGTTTTGTTGTGAAAATCCATAGTTCTCTTGGATAATTTAGTCTTTAAAACTGATTCTTGACAGTGTCCTGATTGGAGCCTATTTCAAAGATTTTTACTGCAAAACCTAAATGCCTAATTAAGGGATAGCCACAAATCTAGATGATCTCTCTAGGGGGAATAATGCAAACATCGTTCCCCTTGTCCTAAACTGACTTGCGTAATGCAACTTCTTCCTTCAAGCAGGGCAATTTTAGGATTGCAACATGAGCACTGGCTGTGCCTTCCCTGGCAGGTTTAGGGTTGCCAGCTCTTTCTGGAGATGTGTACTGAGTGGGAGGCAACCAGGGGGAAGAGGAAGAAATAAAATTAGTTGTTAATTTTGCAGGACATGTAAATGTACATGAGCAAGTGAAGCAGTTCTTAGAAAGAGAAGAACGTCTTTGGACACATAAAGCAACATTATCTGATATTTTATTGCAGACGATAGCCTGCAGTCCATGTTCAAGCCAAACTTCCAATGGCTTTACAGGAGCTTGGCTTAAATGAGGAATGCATAATGCTCTGCTTTGCTTCCAGTGCCAGCATGGCCAGCTCTGAACCATGAATTGTGATAGTATAAATGTGTTTGTTTTTTTGCAGTCTTTTTTTCCCATTGCTCACGTCAGACTGAGCTTCAACACAGAAACAAGAGGCAACCAACTTTTTTAGATACTATCCTACCTTGCTAGCCCAGCGAGTTGCTATCGTGTTGGAAGGCAGTCAATTTTAATTCTTTTGAGGGATGCTCACACCTCTCAGGTCGGGTGTGGGGGGTTTCTTTTGTTCTTGACGAGCCTTTTCCCCCTTGCCAGAGAGGAGGATTCATATCGGCGCCTGAGGGGCTCTCAATTTTCCCTGACATACATCTCTATCATTTGGCTGCAGAAGACAGAATACAACTTTTCCTTTTAAGTTGCTTTGCTGCCTGTGAAAAAAAGACCAAATGTAGCAGCTTCGTAGCTAGGCTTAGATATAGCAGAAGGAAGTCCAACAATGTATTACTGACTTTTAAAACAATTGTCTTTGCCTGATTTCGTTACTGCTTAAGTGTAGCTTAGTATCTCACATCCTAGACCACATTTATTTATCATCAAGACAAGGCAGTGTAGAAAAGTCCTCGGCCTTTTAATATCTTCTTCTTACCATGCTCATGTCTGTGCTGTTCCTGCAGTGCTTTACTAGAGTGGAATGAAGCTTTGTATGCCTTACTCTTCTATTGGAGAGCATGAAGTCTTTGTGGCAGATTCTGTCTTTCTGAGCTTTTTTTCTGCAATGGCTGTTACCAGGGACGTATAGACATTGACTTAGGGTTCTTGGGTATCACAGTGATGTGAGACAGAAACAACTCTTCCACTTGCTCTGCAAACCCTTCCTTTGGAGCAAACATGCAATAATTCATGCAGGAGTGAGAACTGTTTTCCAGCCAGAAATCTGGCTTAGTTTGGCCTGAGCAGCCTTCAGCAGCACTGACTGCTATCTGTATTTTCAAAGTGTTATTCCAGGCTCCTTTAGGTCACTTCTTTTTCCCTTGTGTGTACAGTTTATTGGATTTGGGAAGAGGTCCTTCAGCATCACTGTTGCCTGTGCATCGTTGTTCAGGAACAGCAGGCTACTCGTAGTGAGAGATACATGCAGGGATTCAGAAAGGAACAATTTTCAGCTTGCAAAGATGCCCGTATTGGTACCTGGAAGCTCTGCAGGAGCTGGAGACTTTTTGGCTGTTTCTGTGCCTCTTTGCTCCCCCCATCCTCACCTCCGCATCAGGGGATACTTAGACTTTTTTCTCTCACTGGCCTTCGAAGGATTTGAAGGTCTCAGCATCCCCAAGCTGTTGGTTTCTATGCAAGTGGGTAAAGGAAACAGAGAGGACTGCAGCTGACTTGGGTCTGTCAGGTCTCTGATTTTCCTGTCAGATTTGAAGGCATAGGTACAGGGTGAATTTGGAGCTGAGAGATGCCAGGCCCCCAGGTAGCAAATGAAGAGAGAAATATATGTTTTTAGGCAGATTTTCATAAAAGATGCAAACAAACTCAGGGTAACTTAGCAGAGAAAATCATTACTTAAAATTAATGTTATTTTTAGAAAGTGGAGCATCATTTGTCTTAACAGGAATAGAGATTTTATTTTTAAGCCCAGCAAAGCCTCAAATCCCAGAAAATGCAAAATTGGTGCTGATAATTTTTGAATGTGAACCTGGAAGGCTTCATGGAAACTTAGAAGGAAATAAATCAACTCCCCTCTCCTTCCCCAAAACTCTTTGGGCAAAAAAAAAAAAAATCTGTAAATATTTAACAGCAAATAATCACATTGCCAAGAACCAGCAAACAAAGCCCTTTTATCCAATCCTATAATATGCTGTAAATAATGAAAACCCTCGTAGATCTAACTGAAAAACTTTTTTTTTTTTTTTTAATCAGTGAAGAAGCTTAGCATCTAGCACTTTAAAAAATCCATCAACATAGCTAAAACTCTTTTGCAGCCTCTTACCACCTCATGTCATGTTTTTTTCTGTCCTTGACACTTGCAATTTGCCCTGCTGATATCTGTTTAAAATGCTGGGAGCCTTCAGCATCCTCTGCTCCACATCGCATGCCTGCATGAAGCCTTCCTTCCCCTTTTTTCTGCCTTTCAAGGTAAGAACCACCCTGCTCTGCTATCTCCACGTAGCCACCACTAAAAGGTTACTGTGACCAGTGGGTCACCCTGTTATCACCACCCATTAAATATTCAAACAAACACCTCTGTGCTTCCTCCCCAGCTGCTCTGGTGAAAGAAGTTCCTATAAAAATCTGCAAAGCAAGTACTTTATTTTCCTTCTTCTTTGATAAGAGAGGTAGGACGAACCTATTGAACTTCAAGAATCACTTATAATTTATATCAGAACTGCGTAATGATTTTATATTCTTAGTTTCTAGCTAGTGGCTCATGTCTTGAAACTCCCTGGAAGTATGGCCATCCTTTTTGGGCAGTGCTCCCTGACCCAGCATGCTGGAATTATCAACCTTGAGTATGATTTTCCAGGTCTTCTGGGAGTGTGGATATATACGTTGTCAAAGCAACATCTTCATTAGCCAAAGTATGTTTTATTGCATTTTTATAGTGGTCTTTTGTTAGCAGGCCCTCCCAGCTCATTTTTTTTAAAGCAGTCTCATGCAACTGTTGTCAGCCAACTCCTGTATTATCATGTGTTTTTTCTCACAACCACAAGTTGCCCTACTTACTCAATGCAAATCACTGGATCTACATAACATGCCTTTCTCAAGGGCATCTGTTAATTCCACATGATAAGCTGAGAGTTTCAGCCAGCAATTTGGAGCGTTGAAAGAAGACCTGGTTAAACTCAGTAGGGCTTCAGTGTAATCATGTTTTAAGGAATTCTCCCAAATTATAGCCGTGACAGACTTCTGTGTTATTAGTTGCTCCAATGGTGAGGTGTTTGTGAAACCTTTATCACTAGAGGGAATGGTATTCTGTGCAATAAATGCATGCAGCTGGAAGTTAGATGATGCAGCAGGAGGTTATTAAGGGGCTTTAGTAGATTTTGGCCCTTTCTTTAAGATCTTGACTATGTTTTCAGTGAAGCTGGTGGTAAAACTCAGCTAGCATGAGTGGAATCAGGTCAGAGAGTGTGATTCCAGACAGACTGGTTCTTAGGCATAAACTAAGGACCGAAGCCAAGGCTTGCTGGAGTCGATGGGTAGGCTCCCTTTGATTTTAAGGCACTCTGTGTGTGTGATCCAAATGCACCATGTACAAACAAAGACAAAGAAATTACGTTGATTGGACATATTCAGTGTGACAAGAGCTTAAGTTTGATTCTCCTTCTTGCTTATGAAACACAAGTGTATGCTTCTCCACGGGCTTGCTGGAAGACTTTTTGGTAGTTGTGTGCTAGGACTCCCAGTTAGTGCAAGTGCTGGCTCCTGCTGCTAAGAATCACAACCCTTTATGAAAACGGAGAGAAAGTAATGGTTGATAGTCATAAAATTTGGGGTTCTCCTGGTTGGCCTTTGGGTTTTTAAGGCATTCATCCCCGACACATGCTTTTTTTTTTCCCATTAAAAGTTTAAAAGTCATCTCGATCTACTATGTTGGTAAGTTTAATGGCATTAAAAGACTTGCAGTAGAAGTGTGAGCTCTGAGCTGGGGTTCTGTGCTTGCTGACCGCCCTCCGTTGTTCCTACGCTGTCTGAGGAATCCTTTGCAGCATCGAGCTCGGCGTCTGCCTGCCCCCTCCTACCTCGTGCCTCTGAGATTTTGGGATACTGCGTGGGTTCTTTGTTTTGATGTGCAAATTTGCATCTTCTGTGTGTGTGTAAAGCTCTTGTTTTCTTTAGAAAGCAGGTTAATTGTCTTAGTCAAGGAGCTCAATGCGCTCTAAGGGATGAATATGTTGAAAGTAGCACCAAAGCAGCATCAAGATCACTTATGCCTCAGGCTGATTCTGATTTACTACCGAGGCAGAAGAGTAGTTACTCTGAATGTAGAAGAACAAGTCAGTGTTACACTGAGATGCGGTTAACTTGCATGATGCAGAACTCTTCCGATAAGGATTCCTTTTTTTTCTTCTTTTTTTTCTTTCATATCAGATATCTATAGTTTATCACAAAGTAATTTGCTTGATTTTTCTTTCTGAAATCCATCAAATAGCTGGTTGTATTGGCTATGAAGCAGTCTTCAATCCCACTTCTAACCCAAACCTTGTTTATCTCAAAGCGACTCCCCCTGTTGCAACATGGCTAACTTTTCACTTGCTATCTTTCTGATTTGATCTTGATTCAGTTTTGCAACTGCAAAATGCATGATCATTGGGACAAGGTGTGTTGATATACCTCTATGTTCTTACTTAAAGAATTTTAAATTTTTTATAGGCATCAGATTTTCAGAGCAACTCCAATTAATCTTTGTTCTGGTTTATGTAGATTCCCTATCCAAAGAGTAGAATAATGGAAAAAAGTAAAAGCAGAGTGTATGTATGGGCTAGTATAAAACAATCCTTTTCATACTGAACATTAGGTTGTTGAAATGCCTCTACTCTTGGCAGAAGACAAGCTTCGTAACCTAAGAGGATGTGATTTGAGTGGAGTTTTCATGCCCCATGTGCTCATTGTGTTCTTGCCACTGATGCAAACATTATCTATAATTACATTTTCAAGAGACTGAAAATTGCAGTCTTTGTGGAACAAAAATGCAGCTGAAGAATGGAATGTATATCCTCTCCACCCTCATTATAAGGCCTATAAAAATCAAACTATATGGCCCAGTACTGTAGCTTTCAAATACAGGAAACCAGCACCGTTAGCCTGTGTTAGAGCATTTCTTCACTAAAAATTCTGACCTTTCCATGTTCAAGCTACTGCTGTTACTTCCAGTAGCATGCAGTTGAAATGAATCAAAATAAAATTAGTAATTGAGATAAATAAAAGTCGGAGTCTGTTAATTGCTTGTTTATAATACTGTTTTCATGGATTTGAAACTTTATTCATGATTGGTGGTGAGGTTTATTAAATAAGTCAACATAGGTGTTGAAACTTTCTACCAAACCATGCTGTGGAAGAGCTATAGTTTTCAGGAGGAGAAAAATGGTACTGAAAAGACAGTTTTTCATGTTTTTCTCCTGCACACACAGGATTTTTAGCGTTGCAACTTAATCTCTGCACAAGTAACCTAATGTACCTCTTCCCCATATCAAAATGTTACCATTTTGCATTTCAATAGCTGAAGAAACTGGAGTTATAACGTGGTGGAAAGGAGATAGATAGCCTTGATTTCCTAATTATGTAAAGCAGGCACTGGAAGCTTGGACAAAAACTTTTAGGACAAAATCCTGAATATGCTTTTTGGAGCAGCAATTCCTAGAAGCATCATATATCAGTTGCCTGCTAATACCACCCACACATTCTTTTTCCTCTAATGAGTTTTAGTTTGAGTGGTTTTGGGTCGTGTTTCCCCCCCCCAACAAATTGGGCATTTGAATCCTCTCTAAAAGTAGGACTTGTCTCAGTGCAGATGACCACAGGCTGCTTTTGACTAGAAAGTCACATACAGTTATTGGCTATGTGATTTACCATATTGCGGAGTGCGGGTAGAGATCTTTAATGATCACATGAATGCTAATAAATAAGTAAGGGATGATCCTGAATGCCTATACATCCATAAGCAAGTAATGAGTGCGTGCGTGTAGATCAATGAATTTATTGCCAGTAGCACAAACAGTCTGGACTGAAATTAGTGTGTTCCCACTGCTATCCTTTGGTTCTGGCTGGTTTTTCTTATCCTAAGGAAAGTGATAATTTGGATGCTCTGCATAGCCTTTTTAGGTTCCCTTTTTTATTTTTTTAATGCTATTTTAAAAATCATATGAACAAAATAATACCAGTCTCAATACACACCTGTTTATGGCCATCTACCCTTCTGTGGAAGGGACTCTAGGCGACTTCACATCATAGCCAGGTGACAATAAGGGCAATTAGAACCATGTGCTTTGGGCACTTGCTGCCCAAGGTGATAATTCTGCCTCCAAGTTCTGCTGCCTGATTGCAGCAAGCTCTGCCCAGGAACACCACAGTGATTGAGTGCTGGAGTTCCCAGGACAGCTTCTATTCTTAGTGGTCCAGCAAAACTTATTAAGAAAAGTAATTAGAACAAAGCTCAAGTACATTAGCCTCCTTAATGCTCCTGAATTCTCAGAGCTATCTTCAACATTGGCAGAGGCTGTTTCCAGTAGAGAAACTGAAGGAACTTTCTTTGCTGAAGTTAAACCCACTTTGGTCTTGGCATTATGACAGAAGTTGTCTTCCTATATAATAGTATCAAGACCTGGACAGATGAAAGGGCGATGGTGTGCTAAGTAGTGAAAGTAATCCACCTTTGATGTTATTTTATGACAATTTTCTGTGGAGGTTCAAGGTTCCGTGTTTCTGCCCAATTTTTGTGCATGGTGTGCTTCTGTGCCATGTCACCTCACACCCTTCTGTCAACTCCTGACTCTCAAAAACTAGAAAGTGACTATATAACTTTTCATTTTGAATAATCCTTTTTTTTTTTTTTTTACATCTTCATTTATTACCTCTAGCAGGCTAAAGGTAATGTATTTTCTTTCTCTGCTTGCAACACCACCCAGTGTTACACTTGTTCAGTAAAGAGTCTCCACCACCCTACTGAAGATTTCTTTCCCCGTTTGAATCCAGAAAGCAGTCTCAAAACTGTTCAGTCTTTCTTGTCTGATGAATCACAACTTTGTCTCCTCAGGCCTTCAGGAAGTCTTAGAGGGAGATTTCTTTGGTCTTTGAACTACTTCAGAAATGTGGGTGGCTGTCTTCTGACACAGAAACATTCAATATAGTTGAAGACCTTCAACTAAGAGGGAGACGTGCTCTACTGAATGGGCTACAGGGAGAGCTGTTCTTGAATTTTCTCATCATAACCTGTATTCATTCAGCTTGCGTGCTGATCTTCTTCCCTAAGTATCGCTGTCTCTGCTGGAGCTAGTATAGGTGGATGTAGGTTTGGAGAGTTCAAACCAGTTAGGAAAAGAGGGTTCTACATTTTACAGGCCCAAATGACTCACATTCACTTACTGAACAAACATATTTTTTTATATATAAAAGGAACTACAAGCCATTTTTCTTTCCTTATGCCAATTAGTAGCAATTTTACGTCTTCTCTTCTGCACACTCAGATTCCTTGTCTTTGTTCTTCAGTTGCCTTAGAGAGGTCTTGCGACGCTCTCTGTACTGTAGCTCCGTAGGTCAGATAGTCATGTCTAGTGTCAGTCCTGGCAACATGCAATCTGTAGAGTAAATTTAATCAAATAACACACATTTGTTCTTCTTTAAACATGTTTCTCATTCAGTGGAAGCTGCTGAATACCGAGGGCAGCTTGTGTTTCTTTGGGCACTAGGAGGATGGGAGGCACATAACTGTGGGGGCACATCACTGTGCCCCCACCAGTGCTCCAGGTTAGCTTTCCCTTCTCAGCAGCCTTTAGCCCTATGGGGGAGTGAAATATTGTTTTGGCTTGTCCCTGTATTGAATGAAATGTGTCTCATTTCAGATCTTTGCCTTTAAGCTTTTGATAGCACTGAAAATATCACCTTTGTTACTTTTCAAAGATTTTCACCAACACTTTCCCAAAGATGGAGAGGAATCATGTCCCGTAACTCCTGGGGCAGGCTGACTTTTACCCGGTACTGCAGACATGAAGATTCCTGTTAGTTTCACAACCAACTTTTTAATATAATACATTGTGTGAATATAAATACTACAGCAGCCAGAAAAGAATCTGCTGGTACCTGCCTTAAAGTGGCTGCTTCCCCACGCTGAGGAATTGAACTCCAATCCTCAGGCTATTTTATTCTGTAATGCTAATAGCACTAATACAGTATCATTGTGTTTGAGGCTTCAAAGATACTATACAAGCGTTTTCTTATGATTCCCTGATCTTTGCATTTATACCCAGCTGTTTGTTATTCAGTTCAGCCATCAGCATCTAAGTCTCAATGGACCATGTAATATGCAGCTGTAGCCAGATGTAATGCTTCCTATTCCTAAATGTTTCTGTTAGAAGCTAAGAGTGGCAGGCTAAAGACTACTGATAACAGTGTTGCTTGCATTAATTTAAACTCTAGAGCTACACTGATTCTGTCTGGCAAATTTATTCCATGGCCAACAAGCAGAGCAATATTTCCAATCTCCATCGTTGCTAGCAGTGTTGACATTAAATACATCGAGTATGTCTGCACTGATACAGAATGTACTTATAGTGCTAATTCAAACAGGAGAAGGATGTCCAATCTGCATAAACAAATATATTTTCAGATACAGTTCTATTTAAGAGAGATAAAGACAGAAAGGAGCCTGTTCTAAACAATGACTCCCAATAATTTAGAACAGCTCAACAAATCCTCACCCTCTTTAATTTCTCGTTTTCTATGGATAGCTGCGAAGCCGTTGCGATGTCTTGCTCAAGCTGCAGGCAGGGCTTGCTCAGCTCAGCCTTTTTGGTGCAGGTGCTGGTGCAGAAGGGAATTGCAATGTTGGAATTTTCTGCCGTGGTTCTCTCTGAAGCATTTGGCAAGGTGCTGCAGCAGGTGTCAGGGGTTGTACACAGATTCGGGGAGCCTGGGTGAAGCCCACGTGGTTGGAGACCTCTGAGAAACTTTGGATGGGATTGTTCTTCCCAACTGCAAAATGCTCCGACTGTGGGGACTCAGCGTACATCGAAATCATTATGGAAATGAACTTTTCTCTAGAGTTTTTTATTTTTCATCAGCAGCGTGTCTTTAAAACACATGGTTTAGGTTCTGCTGTGTAATTTACAGGTATATGGCTTACCTCAATGTAAGAACAAAAATAAAATTCAGTGTATAGTGGTGGCTCCTTGTTTCTTCCCTTGCTCAGCCCTAGCCCCTACCCCAGCACATATTTCTTTACTGCCTACAGCTCAGCACACGCAGGTAATCCTCCTAATCCAGCATGGCTGCTCAGGTTAAAAGCAGTGCCTTGCTTTCAGCTCAGTGCATGCCCAAGGTGTTAGTGCTGCACAGCAGCAGGCTTCGGACCCACGTGGTGGGTGATACATGCTCGTGTTAGGATTGCTCGAAGGGTTTGGTGTGGTTGTGATGAATTGCACAGGGGAAGTGCGTGCTGGAAATCAACTCCATTAACTTGGAGCACAAACCATTGCAAAGTCAACAATGTTTTTCCGAGTGGCCACCACCAACCATCTCTTTTGAAAACACTAATGGGCTGTTTAATTAGGTGATGAAAATTGTTTACAGTCGGTGATCCCAAGTTTTGTCATTTTAATAATGGTTAAATTCGATCTCTTCTTTGATTCTTGGCAGCTCTCTCACTGTTTCATAACCTGCTTACGTCTAATTTAATTCATTTGCGTGCATTAAAATTGAACCTCTCTCATGCAGCAGGGCTGTTTACTTTACTGCACCATGTCATTGTTATAGGTGGAGAATACACAGCAGTGGATGTTAAACAAGTGTAGCATTGCAAGAGAATATTTATATTTGTGGAAGATGAATAGTCAGCTCAAAAGGAAATAACTATATGAGACTTAAAGAAAATCTTGCCAATAGCATCTGAATTTAGATTGTTCCTGTGCATCTATTGCTCCTGGGTTGTTCTAGCTTCTCTTTAGCTCCTGGCTTAATAATATCTGTCACTTTGAGAATCTGAGAACGGACAACTTGCAGAAACATCCTTACGTGCTTGGTTTTGGCTACAGCAGCTGCTGTACAGTCATGGCCAAGAGCAGAAGTTTTCTTTTCCTTTTAATTTTCTGAAGCTTATCCTTGGAGAGCAGGAACTGGAACACTTGGAGGCACTGAACTGACTTCAATGTTGACAGCCAAAGGAGCCTGTGGGCTCCTTTTCCCTGCACCCTTTCTAAGGGTGCTGTAAAGACCTATGAGTTCCTGTCCTAACAAGCATACAGGCTAAGAAACAGCCAAAAAAAGAAAGGTTGGAAAGGAAAAACTAAACTGGAAGCACACCTGAATTGTGCCTCTAGACTCACTGGTATTGGTGGAGGCCAGGAGATGGCTGATTCCCTCTCCTCTGAGCCTGCACTCTCTCAAATGGACTCATTTTGCTTTGGTTCATGATCACAATAGCTATTTGCCACATATTTTTTCAGATACTTTCTGCCAAGCACAGGCAGATAAACAAGCTGGCAGAGGCTGCAGGAGGGAATGTCTTTTAGGGTTGGGTTTGGTTTTGTGTTGTGTTTTTTTGTTGTTGTTTTTTTCTCTTTCCATTTAAAACTGCGTCATACGTGGGTCTTCGAGTTTAGAAGGGGCAGCAGCCTTTCGGATGATATTCAAGTGCCACCAGAAAGGAAACACAGAGTGGTGTTTTTTTTGAGGAGGTGGTGATTTGTATATTCCAAAATCATGATGCTGTTAGGTTGATACTGTGGCATGAATACCTACTGCTTTTCTGAACTTCTCTGCACCTCCCATTTTTGTGTAGCAGATTTAAAGGCATTGACAATATAAGCATGCAACATCTTACATGGGTAATTAAAACATTCTTGCATGGCTTTCCCTTGCAAAGTGGTACAGAAATTAACAGCCATGTGTGACCATAGATAGATAAAGGCTGTGCTTCTCAGAGGTCAGGAAGCAAGTAGGAGACCCAACCCTATTTTCAAACAGCACTTGAGGGCTTCTAAGTCCCAGTTACTTTCAGCAAATTGTAGTCTCCTAACATGCTTTCCAAAATACACTCCTGCAGCTCAGCTGCTCAGGCATACGTTAGCCCTAAAAGCCCACAGAAAGGGCAAAACTTCAGCTGTAATTTTAGAGCAGATGTTACTATGGCAGTTCTGTCTGAGTGACCAGTGAAGAATATGAAAACCAGAGCAGTAAGAAGGTTGTGCACAACAGGGTAGGCATTTGCAAGCATGACAGTACTCGTTGAGGGCGTTTTCCACTGCCATCGTGTGTACTCAGCTTTCTGAAATCCAGGTAAATAGGCAAGCTGTGGATTGTTGTATGCTTGTGTCTCTGATGTTCCTGGACACCTGGAAAGAAAGCATTGGGATGCTGGTGTAATTTAACAGGTGGTCTACTGTATAAATAAAAACCGGTAAAGAAGAAAGTGTTTATGTTCAAGGAGTAGGATCACATAAATAATTCGAAGGAAATGTGCATTCTTCCATTTTCTGGCTGCTATATTCCTGAGAAGTTGTCTAAATATGCATAGAAAGTGCAAGCAAAAAAAAATTATTTATTTATTTATTTTTTTGTAATTTCTAATTGGATTTGTAGGGTTCTCCCTAGGGAGCAAACAGGTAAACCAAAATAAATAAGGTTTATTTTACAGCTTTAGTGGTAAAGATGCTCGACTTGAATAATGGTGGAAATAAAAGAATGCAAAAGTTGGCAAGATTCTGTCACATACCTTTATTATGTAATCAATATAAAATAGTTGGGAATATGTTCAAGTAACAATGGCACACCCTTCTAAAATGTTACAGTTCAATGTAAAAGCAGTTTCAAGAGTACTGCTCAAAGTCACCCCAGTAAGGTTGTTAACAGCCTTTTCCCCTTTCCCTTGTGCAGTAGTTACACATTCAGGAAAGTCTCTCTTTGCTTAAAACATTGTATACCAAACTGCATGAGAAGGCAGTTACTTTGTAAAGTTTAGTTGTTGTGGGTTATTTTTGGCCAAAGTAGCATTAGTTTTGCTATTTTCAAAGCTAGAAAACAAAGGACTGAAAGGAGACTTTGTATTTCTCTATTTCCAAACCAACATTTAAATTGAAACATAATTTTATAAACATTACATCTAAATACCATTCTGCTTTACAGGCTGTTTTACCTCTGGGACGCTGGCTTGGATCAGTATTTTTTTTTCCCTTGCAGCAGCTGTTCAGTGCATGAAATAAGCTAGTGGATGAGGTCCAGTTTGTAGTGGGAAAGTGTCCATGTCAAAACCACCATCTCAATTGGCACTGAGTAACATCCTTGTCTCAGCAAAACGGCCAGAAATTGAATGAGCATGAATAATGAACCCTTTGCGATTGTCCAGGTCAGGTTGACAGCAATTTTGCCTCTGTGTATTGATAAACTTGGCAAAGGCTCTGCATTTCCAGGAGTGCAGAGGCCTTTCTTAATGATTAATTCTCTAAAACAAAATGCACCGAGCTTAAAGTTGCTTCAGTTCCTCCTGCTGATGAATCCAATGATGCAGCTTTGAGAACATGTTAATAGAGAGATCTGCTTCTTACCCTGAACAGTTTTCATTTCAACGTCCCAACTAGAGGAACAATAAAGGGTGGCTTTGTGTTTCAGTAATCCAGGATATTAGATTTAAATAGTAGAGCTTGTCACATGACCTACATTCTCAATTTTGGGTGTCTAAAGTTAGACACTGAAAATCAGGCCAATTATTTTAGTCTCCCTACCCATTTTTGCAAGCACAGAAATATATTGTAAAGCCTCGTGTTCATTTTCTATAGCAGTAATGATAGTTTAGTTTTAACTTGGTGCTTTTTCTCTGAGGAGCTCGTAACGTTTTTATGAAGTGTGTCAATGTCTTGGTAAAGTAAGAAAATTTGATATTGTGACAAAGGAAAGTTGAATCTCCGCTCCCATCTTAATGTATAACAATCTTTTCAACCCAGCCTGGAGTCTTTGGAGGTATTTGCAAGGAGCATTATTTGCCTGGGCTTCCTCTATGAGCTGTGGAGAATGAGAAACTCCAGTTCTGAGATGTCCCATTGAAACCAAATGTTGGTGCCCTGTATCAGCTGTCTGGGGAGCGTTTTCTCTGGTGTCTGTAGAGAAAACCTGGGGCACTGCATTCCTGTGCCTATAACCATAGCTTTGTCTAATGGAGTATAAGAGAATTCTTCTGTGGCTGCCACCTGGAAGACTTTAATTTCCTGTTCTCTTTTCCCTTGGGAAATCATTGGATCAAACTCTATAAAAGCCCCAATCTCGATCTTGTCAGGTATTTATTTACTAAGGATTAAACCCTTCCCTTTGAAGGGCCTGGTAGGAGATTCTTCCACTGCAGAAAAACAAGACCAGATTTTTCCATCAGGTTTGTCTTTGTGTAGTCCATCTCGATGTGAGTCAAGTTAGGTGAAGAATGCCTTGTTATTTGGCTGGTCCCGTATGACCCCTTTGTCCAGGCTGTGCCCTAGAGTTGCTCTCAGCAACTCCATCCAAGCCAACGAGCTGAAAGCAATAGGATCAGAGAAAGCTAAAGAGGCATCCTAAATGTAAGCCTGTCTCAGAAACTCTTAATCAAAAGCTGAAAGCGAGGATGGAGATTTAGCTTTATGTGGTTTGGGGAACTTCAGGTGAAAATCCTTTTCTTTGCAAAATGTCAAGTCTTTGTTATCTCAGTTGGTTTAATAGAAGTACACCAGATTTCTGTCAAGGAATAGTTCTTCACTCAGCAATGGAAACGAGTAAAATGGAGACTGATAGGGATGAACTAGCAAGCTACCAAGTGGGCCTCTGTCTACACTGACCCAATTTGAGTGAGGAACTTGAACCCTGGTGGTTTTATATCAACCAAATTCCCTGCCTGGCAACTTGTTTGTTGATTTCCTGCATCACGATGAAACGAGCAGGCTCTACTATCTCTCCTTTTTGAAGCCCAGGAACTTAAGACTTGGAAGGACAGTGAGAGATAAATCTGATTTTCCATACTAAATGCTTTCTGTCCTGTAGAGATCACCTTAATTCTTATTTTTTTTGTAAGTCTCATCCCATGTTGTTCCCACCCACTCCCACCCCAAAATATCAACTGTCGTAGGGCATCCAACTGATCTGTACGCATCTTTGCTAACTTAAAGCAACTACTCTTCCTTTTGGGGCAGCCCGTAGACCCAGTTCTGCACTTCTCTGGTGATTAGCAGAGTTATCCTACTAGTTATTAACATGCTCTACAGTTCAAAGGCTGCTTTGCAGTGCACAAACACAGACACAGAAGATGGTCCACAGACCAACTGCTTACAGTCAAGAGCTTGGCTCTGTCCTGAACTCCTTTTACTGAATAAATTTGCTTCTCATTTCAGACTCATTTTAGACCTTAGACTGTGCAAGGTCTTTAGAGAAAAGACCATTTCCTTGTACTGTGTTTATACAAAACCTAATTCTGGGGACCCTGATCCATGAAAGATCTAAGCAGCTCCTACAGTGCAAATAATCATTTGGGAAATATAGGCTTAACCCCTGCAAAAACAGAAGTATTTGCTGGTTGTTGAAGGGCAGAAAGAAAAAAAAAAAAGTGTGCATAAAGAAAATGGTACCTGGTAGGCTGCTGGAAAATGGACCAGTCTATTAGGAATTAGTGCTAACAGGCCTCTAAGTTTCTTCCATCAAAATTACTGCAGTCAAAAAAAAAAAATACCACTTCACATTTGTGCTTAATTTCACCTCTGTTTATTCTCCCCTCCTGTTCCCTGAAGAATGTAGATGAGGTTTAAGTTAGTCTTAATAGTAATAGGTTTGGAATCTAGCACACTTTCACAAAATTAACTTTGCTTCTGTTGATCTGGGAATTAAAATGCTTCATTAATTTAGCAAGTCCTGGTTTGACAGCCAAATAATGCATTTTGTGACTTGTACTCTTAAGTCTACAATTCTTATCTGCAGCTCTCCCTGGATGTGTCTGACATTTGGGGCAGCTTGGAGAGCTGGAAGGCATGCGTGTGAGTGTATAGGTACAAGCAGCGTGATACAGTTTAGTGTGGGTGACTATGCTGTGTCCCAGCATGTCTTTAGAACTCTGTGAGTAGAAAACTATCAAGAATCCTTTGTTTCTCCCCATCCTTACAATGTATGCTTGTTTTTTTCCCTGTTTTTTTTTTTTTTTTTTTTTTTCCCCTCCTCCTTTACCAATGCAACTCAACAAGAGCCATTTCCCTTTTTGGTGAAGGGAAAAAGGCTTTGAGGCATGATGGATTGCTGCAGTGTATGCTGGTGGAGGGGGAGGGAGGAAAAATCCAGATCAAGTTATTTGTCATCTCACTTCTTCATACTGGACGTGATGTGGTGCCAACTCCTGGGAAAGCCAATAGATAGTACCATGCTCTGTAACTGTATACTTGAGAAGTTGGTGACTATTTAGAGTGTTCACATGTTGTTTGCAAGATGCTCTGTGTTGTTATCCTGTAGATATTTTACACTAAAATCTTCTAGGAGCTATACAAACCTTGCTATGATTATACGGTAGGCTTGCAGACTGTACAGTTCCATGATACAGACCTGCAGAGGACTAGCACGGTGCTTGGAGTTTAGAAAAACCTCTTCTTCACATCTGTTGTTAATAGATATGATGCCCTGAAATCAATTCTATTCATATTGTGGAGTATCTCGTGAATTACTCTGGTTTGGGGCTATAAGACGGTGCACTCAAATTGCACGGGCACAACCTAGGCAAAAGGCTACTAAACACAGCCACAAAAAGACCCCCAGATCCTCAGGGTTCCATAAAACTAATCATAAAGAACAGAAATATAAAACAAGCTGAAATAGTTTGGTTTTATTGGCGTCTAAGAATGCTTTCTCCCCTTTTGTGTCGCCTCAAAATTGAGCAGTCCACCAATTTTACAAGGAAACAATATAAAAGGAGGTACTGGTTTCCCAGCATGAGGCATCCCTGGACTCCAGATTAAGAGCAAAAGGTGAAAAGGTTCAGCCAGTCCGGTAATCCCGCTGGATGAATATCCTTGAGCGTATTGTAAGTATGCCAGGAGTCCTGTAGTATGCCAAAAACTAGCACAGTAGATTCAGATTAATTTGCACTTTGTTTTTCTGCAAACTCTGTTATTTGTAATGTCATCCCAGTGCCTACTGAAATGTCACGCAAAGCCGAGACGCTGCAAAATTCTGTTTGTGTGCCCGGCTGAAAAACAGGGATTTTTACCCACGCTAAATGAGTGAGATTTTTTGAATTTCTCTTCTCTGCTCTAATTATCATAAGTAAAGACGAGTCTGTAGGTTCCATAGCTGAGGCTAATTGTATTTTGTTTTGGAAAGGACATGGAGTGAAAGGCAAGGTGTGTTCTCATGACATAGCAGCATGGCACATTTTTTTGCCATACATTTTTTAAGCTGCAGCTCTTCCTTAATATGATTCTGACAGCAAAATTCAATATCGCCGCCTCTGTTTTGGGAGGGGTGGGGGAAGAGTTAATTTTGCTCTTCTGTTGTCTAGGAAACAGTGGTGGTACTTATTTCCCTTTTGAAAATAGATAGTGAATTCCACATTCAGGGAGCAATGAATAAGATAAAAAGGCGCAGATTAGACGCTTGAATTAGACACCATTTGAGAGAGCAAAGATAAGTTAGCGTTCAGCGGAAACTTTCAGGTTGCACCGAAGTGAATAAGAGTGGGGCTAGGATCAGCTTTTAAAGACAGGACTCGGCGCTTTAAGGCTTTGGGCAGGTAGGCATCGATTCAGCAAAGCATTTCACTGTATGCCTGATTTAATGATGTAAGTACTGCCTCCACAGCTGAGGACACGGTCCAGCTTGCACATTAAATACGTTGTCTCTCACCACTTGGAGAATTCAGCCCTGTGCATAGCGTGCTAAAAAAGAGGAGAGAGAGAGACACCAGCAAGTGCAGTTTGGGTGCCTGTGCTGAAAAGAAGCCATCCAGCCAGCTCAGGGCTATAAATACAGAATTGGTGGCAGAGGTAATGACTGGGAACAATGGAACAGGATAAAAAAAAAAGTGTTGTCAGTTGATGTGATGGGTAGTAAATGACAAGTGCATCTCAGTGCAAGCTTAAGATGATTCCAGTTGGGATAAGGAACTAAAACATCAAGCAAGGGCTGTATGCAACACTGCACGTTCCACTGGAAATGTAGGTTATGTACTTGGTGCTAATTCGTGTCCCAGCGACCAGAAAAAAAAAAATCTCTCTTCAATTCAGATGGGACCTGGGCTGGAGATTTTTTTTCTGACTAAAAAGCTCTGGATAATTCTTTTCTTATGTATTATTAATAGTTCTATTACATTAAATCTTAGGTGCTCAGAATGATCCTCTGGAGGTGTTCCTCCCTCTCTCTCCTTTGTTCCCAGCTGAAGCCCGGGATGGCTACACTCCCGGGTAGGTGAATCGGAGAACAGGCACACAGAGGCACACGAGGAGATGCACAATTGATGGGAGCCGTTCAGCAGGTGTGTTTGCAGGAAGGATTTTAGATCAGTCAAGGAGGTGCTGCCCTCCAAAAGGAACGGTTTGAGAAATCTCAGAGTCCTGGAAAAGAAATACTAAAGCAAGTGAGTAGAAAGGGAGGGAGTGACTGGAAAAGAAATACTAAAACAAGTGAGTGGAAAGGGAGGGAGTGATAGCAAAAGAACTTCTTGGAAGTGATTAAGCACAAAGAATGTGTCAAGGAGAGGAGAACAGGCATTCTGGATGTGTTTGAGGGTGCAAGAAAGGGCAGGGTCAGAGACAGTAATGCAGATGAGGAAATAAATCTCTTGTCAGGGTTTGTGGTAGCTATGTCATGACTAAAAAAGAAGAGCTCCCAAATTAAAGACAAAAAAAAAAAAAAAAAAAAAAAAAGTAGAAATGGCTGTTCTTTTGTATTGCTGTTTACAAGTAGACCCTTGTGAAAGTGGGCAGTGCTATATATGCATGCCATGCTTATGCCTAGCAAATTCCAGCTCATTTTCAGAGAGGTTCTGGAAAAATAAATGCAAAGTCCAAAAAAAATAAAATTTAGAATAGGAAAATTGGAGAGAGCTCAAGAGGATTTGTGATGGGTTTGCAGAATGGAAGGAGGATGCAAACTCCCTAGTTGGGAGAGTTTTGTGAAATGGCAGTCAATTAAAATGATAAGTGATAGGGGACTGACAGTCTGCATGTTTTCAAATGATCGAGCTACAGCTTGGAGTGCAGTGGTGAGGTACAGCACTTATTTGGACGTCCTCCTATGGTAGTCGTTAGCCACCTTTTCCCTTCCTATAGAGCAGGGAGAGCCCTAATGACAACAGATATAATGATGCCTTCAGGGATGCTTAAGGAGCAACACAGCTCCTACAGCAAGGTGCAGCCTGCTTCCCTTCATCTCCTCCATTTCACCAGCGTGCAGAGGAGCTGAGGACATGTCTCAGAGGGGCTGTCAGCCTCCCCCATCACCCATCTTCCCTTCTCAGCTTCCCAGAGCTGATGGATGATCAGCAGCTGCTTTCTGGGCAAGGCAAAGAGTCGAAAGGGAACCCCATCACCTTGCATAGGGCCAGCAGCCACTTGCTTGTAGAGAAACCAGAAATGTGAGTTACCCTTCAGCACCTGCTGGGTATTTCCCTGCACAGGGTGATGGAGCAGGTCCTCTGCAAGAGACATCCGTTCTTCATGATGAGCTTTCCCACTGCATTCTTGCCTTGTCTCTCTCAGATGTCAACTTTCCTGGGCTGCTGCAGCCCTTATGTAAGTGCCCCAGCTCTCCCAGCAGCCTTTTTTGGGGGAAAGCTGCAGCTTTGGATGCTCCCCTCTTCTGGATAGAGCTGGGGAAAGGTAGAGACAGGGAAAAGTTGGAGCTCGAGGAAAGTCACACTGCAGCATCCATGTTTCTGCCTCTGCCTTAGAGAGTAGAGGTTTTCCTGCAGGGAAAAGAAAGACAAGCCTGATGGATGGTTGTGTTTGCAAGGGGATGGAAAACAAAGCGGGTGGTACTGACACTTAATGGATGTGGGGCTGTCTGTGCTGGTTTTGGAGGTGCATCTCCAGCACGGGTGTACATGCAGACTTTCCTCCTGGCTGCCACAGGTATTGCTAACAAAAAAGGCAGGATGGCAGAGACTGTGGGCTGACCTGCCCACGTACAAGGTGCCAGCAGGGCAGTGAGTGATGCTAAATACCAATACTGTCACCTCTGTGCTAACGGGGTTGATGTCGTGGTGATAATTAGCAGAACTAAGCGCCCTGTCAGTGTGCCTTTCCAGCCAAAAACCATCTCCCTACAGTAGCAGCCAACTCAGGAATCTGAGGTTGCACCCTTGGGTGCTTCTCTTCCCCTCAGGGGGGAGAAGAAGACACCCACAAGGGCTGTCCAGCTTTTTGTGAGACCAAACCAATGTCCCTGATGTGCCCAGTTCTGGTCCTTGATATCAGAGGGAGCTTGTGGTGAGACTTGCACAGTCTGGGGCATCAGGACTTCAGGGGTCTGAGATGGGACAAGGTGATGTGATGCTCACTTTTCCAGTGCTGTGAGTAGAAACCAGAAAAGAGAGGCAGTTTTAAAATGTGCTGTTTTAATGAAAGATTTCAAAGGCAAGCAAAATTGAAGTTCCTGCATAAGGTGATCCATGAAGATGCTGGATTTCAAAAGCTTAAAAGGAGGAGATGCATGGTTTTCTGCATACAAAATGCACAGCGTATAGAAGTATATGTATTTGAAAGACTTTAAAAAATTCAGAAATCAGAGTTGAGAAGGAAAGAGAAGAAGAAAAGAGAAGGTGGGTTGAGAAGGAACAAAGGGACATCAGGTTTTTCTTTGTTGTTTCAGTTTTGGTTTTGTATTGATGGTCAAAGCCTCCTTGCAGGAGCCCTCCGTGAACTGGCTCAAAGGCACCATCCCATGGAGTGGTTTGTCTCAGAGGGATGAGCTGTTTGTTGCGAGCATGCTAATTTCTGATAATAGTTCTGAAAGCGTGTTTTCTTTCCATGCTGATAGAGACCGTATTAGCCAATAAAAATAATTAAATTTATATTATCTAGATGTAATTGGTGATTATGCCCTCTAGGTGGGAAAAAATGCTTTCAGATGAGCAGAAGCCTATATCCTGTGTTCAAATGAATGAACTTCTTTAATTTCCACAAAAGTGGACTATGGGGAGAGTAGTATCTACCGAGACTGCACGGAGAGGGCATTAGCAGCCTTTTCCTAGAGTAATTTATAATATGATTCTCTGCCTTTTGCCAACTCTAACAAACTCTTCTCCTCTTCGGCTCGCGTGGCTGTAATTCCTGCTGCTCTACTGGGAATTTAGCCCTTGGAAAGCTAAGTGATTGATAAATTTTTAAGAAGCGGTGCACATACCTAATCTAAAGGAGAATGGGCTCTTTCAGCCTGTGCACCTGCTGTCTGGGAGGGGACAGCACTGTGTCATGGCTAGCTCACGATTCCTCTGCCAAAATGGGAAAAATCAGGCAGTCTCTCAGGGCAGATCATTTTAAGTTAGCCTTGATGAAAGATCATCACCCTGACAGCCTACAGCTCTTGATTTTCCCAAAATGTTGAAAGCAAAGGTAAAGATTTTACTGCAGTGCTTAGCATTGGCCTGTAAATCTGAGGGTCCCAAGTCCTGGCTCCTTTTCTTGCTGTGAAAGTAAAGGTCTGTCTGCAAATGGGTGCAGAGTTTGTTCTGGATCCTCAGTGGCTTGTAGCTATGTCAAATTTGTGAGTTGCCCTATCCTTGCATACCTCTCCAACGTGCTTTCAGTGCAGAAAACAAAGTCTTTCTAGGAATCAGTCTGCAAACAGCCTCTTCCCTTCCAGCTGGGACTGCTGGGCAGCTGGGAAAAGAAGCGTGGTGCAAGGCAGGGAGCTGGAGGTGAAATGCTGCTGGGTGCCTTCATCCCATGGGAGCCTGGGATTTCAATGTGCAAGGAGAAGATACTGATTTCTGAAAGAGTACTGTTGCTCATGAGATTGTGGGATTGCCTCAGAAAGACTTCATGTATGGAGACCAGTGACAGGAAGGTACGCTTCAAAATGTGGATTAAAAGAATTTCCCGCTAATCCATTTACCCTTAGTCCTTGCCAAGGTCCAGGTCGGGAGCTGTGCATTGTTCCCTCTTCCCTAGCACAGATAGCACCTGAAGCAGTAGAGGGATTGAGGAGAAGCTGCTCTCTGCCCTGCTTCAGCTGTGAGTGTGTCATTGTTGCCACAGAAACACAAAACCTTGGACTGGGATTCTGGCAGAATAAAAGTCTTTCAATTCATATTTGATCACATTTAAAGGAGGGGGAAGGAGGGACCTTGTAAAAACCCTGTTCATCCACTAGAGAGCATATAGGCAGTGCTTCTCCTTGGAGAAAATAAAAATGTCAAGCTCTTATTATACACAATAATGCAATGCAGTTTAAATGTTTACTGCAGTTCTACCCTTTGTGGTCACATATGGAGAACAGAGTATGTGAAAACTGGGAGACATCTCTGCAAATAATATAACTTCCATGTTCAGAAGCCTCTTATCTCCTTGTTAGTGTTTAATATCTTCTTGTTCTTAAAGAGCGTTCCTATTCTCCCCATGGGAATGCTAAATTATTTACAAAGTTCCTGAGAAATCCAGGAGTGGACTCGGGAAGGTGCAGAGCAGATCTCTGCAAGGGCATTTTATGGCTTTTAACAAATTCAAGGCTTTCGTTTTAAGCTGACGTGGTTGGGAAGAAGCTTCTGCAAACAACCTGGTGCGAGTGCTTGCTCTGCAGATGATCAGGGCGAGAAGCTGGTGCTAAGAAGGTGATATCCTTTGAAGTCTAATGATATTAATGTTGACTCGTAAATATTTCAGAGCTGTCACTCTGTTTGTAGTGATTTTAGTGTTCGAGTTATGGAGCACACTTTTTTTCCCCAATCTATTTTTTATTTTTACCCTCTAAACTGCTGGCTTCTGTGTGTATGCGACACATGTATGTAAACTTAAACATAAACCTTAGGGTTTTGCACACATGAAATGAAGGGTGGTAGACCCCACTAATTAAATCTTCCCCCCAACCCCATGAGTATCAAATTTACCCTTTCCAAAGGCAATACTTCTGTTCATAAATGCAATGCATGTTAGGGGCTTTTTCTTCCAGTGGAATAAGCCACTGACTTTCCCTGTTGCCTTGGTTAACCTTATTCCAGTTATAGATCATTCTGCTTACACTTGTAACCTGCTGTGAGGGCTAGGCATGAAAAACAGTGTATAACAACCAGGTAACTCTGGTGATACATACATTTTCCTCTGGTTTCTTTCTCTGTGCATGTCTTATTGTGTGGGTGGTAAAATCCTTCGTAGCATGGTTTTGGTGCAGCACAGGAGGAGGTTCATTACTTGTCTTTTCCTAGCGCCTCGTAAAATGGTACTTTTTAACTTCTCACGGGCCGCAAATCTGAGCTAACAGTTGGCATGTGTTTGGGTAGCATTTAGACACTGAATGGATGTCCAGTGAAAATAATGGGCAGCCTGGTCAGGATTTTATAGATGTGGTTTGCCCTCAGCAGCAAGCAAAACTTTCTTTTTGTTGCCTTTTGCGAGTGATCAATTGATCCACTTACATTATAACCTGGAGTTAGGAGCAGAATTGTTTGTTAATACCTCTCATTGCAATAGAATGGCTGTTAAAGTCCATTACTTTTCTGGGGGGAAAAAAAATGGGATGTATTTAATTTTAGCTGCCTCAGTAGTGTGCTGGTGCATATATAAATCCTGATGAATGAAATCAAACAATTAGGATTGGAAATGAATAGCACGAGGCATCCAGTCATTTCAGAGAGTTTGCATTTTGATTCTGATTGATTTTTCTAATATTTGCTAAGTGCATATATACCAGTAAAGGCTCTATATCTATATGTCGTATTTTTAAACTGCTATCAGGTTGACTTCTCGGGATATAGAGCTGTTATTTGACAGCATATTCTGGTTAAATTTCACTTCTCTGAAAAACTGCACCACCAAAATAGCTTTAACTTAAGCATATCTGGTCATTGTTCATTGTTCTTTTTTTTTTTTTTTTTTTTTTTTTTTTAAGGTTTTAAAATTCTACTTGGTTCCTAACAGCGAGTAGTCAGTTTACATTCAGGCACAGTGATTTTCCTTTTTGGGTGACAGCGAGTATTTTATATGAGTGTATGCAAGTGTGACATGAAAATATGAAGATATCTGCCTTATAGTTGTTTTTTAAATATTTTTAATTGATATCTAAATGATATAAAGCAAGCCACTGCCATACGACAATAAAGTTGACCAACTTTCCCAGCTGGATGTCATATTTTACAAAGTATGTAACCAGAGAAACTGTGAATTATGTAAACTGCTAAATAGGATTCTGGGTGTAACTTATTACGGGCCGGCTGGAAGATACTGCTCGTTACTTGCACTTTCTGAAACAACATTATTCTGGCTGTTTCTCAGAAGTGCTAAACTTTGTTATCGGAAAAAAAAAAATACGCAGAGTGTCGTACTCCTGTTTTCCTGTGGTCAAGGAGTGGGAGGTTGCAGAAGGCTGACAGCCAGAGGTATTGAGCACAACGAGGAGGTGGGTGCTGTGCCTTGTAGGTGCCTGCTCCACTTGCTTCAGGTAGGGACGGGGGAATGGGATGTCCCAAGGGCTGCTGGCGAGGACTGATGCTGTTGTCCGGGTCTGTTGAGATAGGCATGCAGCAGGCCAGCTTGGGGTGGTGCTTTTTGCTTTATATTCTCTGTTGCCGCACCAAGGAATGTTTTATTTGATTGTCAGTCGTGTCCCTTTGCATTCGCCTGCCTGTCTTTTCCAATTAAACTAAATCACATCGTTCATTTTTACATGCAGTTCTTGAAATACACCTTTCCTGACATCATGTGTTAAACCTAATGCATAAATACAACGCAACTTCACTGAAACAGACATCCTAAATTCTACCCTCAATATAAAACTTGCTACTTTTTTTTTTCCTGCTTTTCCTGCTGCATCTCAGGGTCCCTGGCAGTGCTGTTGGACCATGTGCAACACGTGGTTATTTACCAGCTACCACGTGTAATGGTAGGTCCTTTCTGCAGGCAGCCAAACTTCCCGCAGTGGCATTCAGGCTGAGTCAAGAGGTTGTGTCCATCCGAGGGTGTGCGTCTTGGTTTAGTTTTGGGAGGAAAGCCTCTTTGAAAAGACCAGACTTGGGGAAAAGCTCTTCTCCAGTTCTCAATGTGTTGCTGCACATTAGGCTGGGTTTGCACAAAACTCCCTGCTCGGAGCAGATGGGTTGGAGTTAGTATGAGATTAGTATTTGTGGAGGTATGCGAGTCAGAAAAACCTTCGTGTCTGTATATTTTAGGTGTTTTGGTGTTTGTTTTTTTTGCTAAGACGAGGCAAAATTAACTGCTGATGTGAGCTAGGATGTGCTGAAGCACGTGAAAGTCACCGGATTTTATCATGGGTGCTTTCCCCATCAAGAGCCTTGATGTGTCAGACCGAATGCCACCTTCTGAGCATCCCCCCACGGCTTTTCCGTTGCTGTTTCGGCTCGATTCTCAATCAGGGTGCAGGCTGCAGAAAAAAAAAATTGGTAAAGAGGCAGCAGGGTCCAGGCCTGGAGGCGGGGGTCAGTCCAGGGGATTTGCCGGCTGTCCCTCTGTGGGCAGTTCAACTTGCCTGGCTCTCCATTAGCTGGAGGGGACACGAGTTGGTAAGGTGAGTGATGCTTTAAATATTAAAGCCCTCACCTTTGAGTTTTAAATTAAAACACTCACCATTCTTCCCGTTTCCCTCTGTTTCTGCATTTTGCTTTTCTTTTTTTTCATGCTTTTTAAGTCTCTTTCAAATTGGCAGTGCCATGCAATGAGAGGTGGTAGTTCTCTCCTCTTCAATCCTTTCCAGCATTTCTTTCCAGGGTGTGGTTTCCCACACTTTTATATGCTTACATATTAAGGTAAGGAAGGTACAGGTGCAGCCTTGCTTGTGCCTTGACCTCAGTGAATGGCAAACCTCCTCTTTCCTCAAGAGCAAGCCAGAGACTTTCTTGCAGCTAGCCAAAGGCACTCTCTGTTTCAAAATCCCATTGAAAGAACAGGAAAATACCAAGAATTAAAAAACACCTGCACCGTCCCCTCTCACAAGACCTTCCAGCTTGCTGACAGATGAAGGAAGACCCGCTGCATGCCTCCAGAAAGTTTTAGGTTTCAACCCATTAGTATTTTCCTGGGTAAAACCTTGCTCAAAACACATCTTGTAAGTTTATAGATTAGGTCTACTAGTACTATACATCGAGAACTGCTCTTCCCCATAAACACAAGATTTCAGGAGCAGCAAGGTGAGTGCTGTCATGGTGGGGAATCAGGAGAGTTTCGCGCTGCTGCATGCCTTTGCATAGGAAATACCATTACCGCATAGACATGAACTGCAGCATGTCACATGTTTGCAGCTGTGTGCATGTTCTGATTTTAAGCTGTAAGGTCTGCAGAGCTTGGGAAAAATGGCAAGAGAAGATTGGGTTAGGTTGATACAGGGGGGAGGTCTTATTTTTGGCAGAAAATCTGCAAAACAGCAAATTTTTGCATCAGTATCTTGGGAACCTGAAAACTTTTAAACACCTTGTCCTTCCCCATCCCTCCCAGAAATCCTCTTTTTTGTTGTTGTTGTTGTTTAAAATGCAACTTTTTCTTGATTTCCAGCAATTTCCATTTACAGTTTTCTCATGTTCATTCCCATGTGAACCTAAATCTTGCTTTAATAGAGTAGCATTTAGGCAATATGCCCAAGTATTTGAAAATTCAGAAGTTTAACAACTAGAATTGAAACTTGTGTTCACCTCCCAGTATTCAGGCAGCACAGAGTACCAGTCATTGTATACCAGGAATTGCAGGACAACAAAGAGCTATCAGGCTTATCAATGCAGTATTAAAAATAATCAATTTGAATTTTCAGTTGCTTTTGTGTTTTTGCATTTTTAGATTCAAAGTTCATTATGAGTGTAAATCTTCCTCTTTGAGTCGCATCATTTAAAACTCTTTTTACAAATATGTGTTTCCATTTACTTATTTTACTATATGATCATAAGCCTTAAAAGTAACAGGTAGAAGAGGAAAAAGCGATCGTGGTATGTCCTGGCAGCTGTGTATTCAGTTCACACCTTAACAAAGAATTGTAGTTTTGCCTTTTTAGTTAATATTCAAATGTCTTCAGCTGAAAACTGGAAGATTTTATAGACTTCAGGGCTCTGTATAAAATCTTGAAGTAGGATTTTTTTTTTAAACCACTCTACTAATTTCCAATAGATTTCCAATCTCAGATAAAACATTTTAATCAGTTTTTCCTTTTGTTAATCTTTTCCTTTTATTAGAGTTGATCTTTGTGTTCTGTATGTGATTTGTCAGTCATGGGGAAGAATTAGCAATATCATTATGTACCAATTCAGTTAATATCTCTGCTCTTCACAAAATGTCTTAGGCTGAATATCATGTTAAAAGCCTACAACATTTTTTTTCAATTTTCATGCTTTAAAAAGTCTTGTAGCTTCTGAAATCTAAAGTGGTGGTGTCCAACCAGAGAAGGGCAAGTCCAGCAAGCTCTCAGTGAGTGCTCCAGCAGGCTCAGCATCTCAGGTGACTTCACCAAAGCAGTGAGGCAGCAAGTGACCCATGCTTGACCTCCTCTCTGTCTCAGACCATCTTAAAAATTTGGTTCTGCTGTGTTGTTCCACTGCTGTCCTTGCTATCATATTCAATAATCTCATTTTTCACCAAAAAAGTATTGTCTTGCAGTCCTCATGCTACCTCTGGTTTCCACTCTGAATTTTAAGTCCAAGAGATTTTTGCATGTTTCCAGAACAGGGTCTGAATCAAAATTCAGCCTTCTCAGCTTTTCCAGGTTTCTTTTCCCAGCTGTGTTCTGCAGTCAGCTCAGTCCCACTTTTCCAGATTTGTTAACCTTTTGCCCTATAAATATTCATTGATGGAAATTTTTGTTGTTTGGCTTAGGTTTCTGATCATCAGCAAATCGAGGCTGATAACGAAACCCCACTGCCAGCGTGCAGAGGAAAGCATTAAATCACAGCTGTGCTCCGTGCTGCTCCTGCCTTTACCTGCCCCTACCGCATGCCATTACACTTGATTTCTCCAATGTAACGTGATCCTTGTACAAAGCCAAACTAGGTTGTCGTAAGACCTTTCATTCTCATGCCTTTCTTATCTCTTTTCCAGCTGCCTTTTCCCCAGTTCAAAATTACTAAGATGCAAAACTCAGAGTAAAAGGAGCCAGGGCTAAATATTGGCAAACTGGATTTGGATGGGATAAATGAGGATATATATGTGTGTGTATGTGTTTGTATTATCCTCCTTCCCTTTAGACTCTTATTTTCTATATTTCTTTATGTAGCATTAGCTATCTTGGTTATCTCAATACTGTAGAAAGCCAGCAGTGACAGTCATGGCTGTATGTAGTCTCTCCTGTTGTCTCCTGCATTTCTTGATCATTAGGCAAGTGCTTTGGGACCCTGCCTGCAGCATCTCAGGCTTTCCTTTGGGGGCATCTCGGGGGCAATTCTTCATTTCCTTGAAGCTGATTGTTTAAAAGCTAGGCAAAGTAATCTGGGCAAAATATGCAATTTTTAGTAATTCCCTAGAACACTACTAGAACACTTTCCTTCTCTTAAATTTTAGCGTAAAACAGCTATTATCACTAATCTTTGTGTTAGATTAAGTTTGCAGTGAGTTAAGCATGGAAATTTTTCACATTTTCCAGCAAATTAAAACATTCAAAGGTGATAGAGTAAAGTAAGTTGCAAAATTGGAAGGTGCTGCTAAGTTCAGGTCATTAAAAATAATATTGTGCCTGTAAGAGTCTTTAAATTTATTGGGAAGAATAGGATTTTTGTGAAATAACGGAACATAAAACCCCAACCAAATATGTATTTATTTGTCTTGAGATTCATAAACCTTTAGGATATTTATTTCAAGTTTTTTCAAGTTTTTTTGTTGTTGCTGTTTTTTGCTGCCACATGGACTGAAAACTTTCTGAAATTTTTCTGTCTGAGTAAAAACCGAGGATTCTTTGCATTCAGCCTGGTTGTGTTCTTTCAGTTTTGATTTTGTTTGTAGTGGGTTTTTTGCCTGTAACAAAATCAGGACTTGCAGTTAGAGTGTGAGTGTCCTTGTCAACACTGCAGTAAGCAGAGGTCAACCCAGAACAGGAGAACGTAACTTACATATTCATAGTTGCATAAATTGCCCCAGAAGAAGGTCTCTTATTATATATTGTCCATTTAAATGCTTATTTAATAGTTAAGTGGGCACTGTGAAGACAGCAGCTGTTGGTTTTATTTTTGTTGTTGTTGTTGTTGTTGTTGTTTTCCTCTGACAGAAATCTTAGCATAATCTCTCTGTGTGACAGGGACATGGGTTCAATGCCTAAAAAAGGAATAGTGACATCATATATCAGGTGAAAAGGAAGAAATCTTTGAAATATTCCATTCACCTATGCAGATACGCTGACTAGGGACTCAGCCTTCCAACCACAGGTGCAACTTTATTTTATCATCTGTAGGGGGAGGGGGAGCTGGCAGAAAAGGGAAAGTTAATAAGTTTCAGAAGAGATTTGGGAGGTTTTGGAAAAGATGAAACAGCTCTAAGCAGTTAGCCTACTGAAGGTAGGTTTTATAATGGTATGGAGAAAGGAAATGGGGCAGGCAAATCATGTGAAAGTAAACTTTAATAAAAACTGATGTGGTTTCCTTGAACAGCTTAAAGGGTTACAAAAAAGGATTTGGAGAAAAGCAATATAGCAAAGCAAAAATCAGTGCTAGGAAAGTCTAACTTAGTTTAACTGGATGATCTGTAAGGTCCCTTCAAACCTGAGCCATTCTAAGCCCACAGATGCAGCCACCTGAAGGAAAATAAGGTGTGATCCACGCTTTTGTCAGCCCAGTTTTCAGGGAGACTTTTGTCATGGCTGGTTGTGCTATAGGAACATTTGGGAATCTTGGCTCGGATCACCCCAGACTGCCCTGAGCACAGCAGTAAAAATGTTCTAAATGGCTTAGTCTAAATACAGCAAAGCGCAGCCGGATGGATGCAGTGGTGCAGTGGTCCATGCCCGGGAAGAGATGAAAATTGCAGGGAAGACATCATTTCAAGGGTGGAACAAAGTCCTACCATGATGACTGGTGGAAGCAGAGCCTCCAGCTTGGTTTCTCCTCTTCACTAGGGTAGGGTTCAGCGAAACTGCTCGACCTCTGCCACCACGTGCCTGCAGAGGTGCTGAGCCCCAGCTGCACTGCAGCACTTGTAAACAGCCGAGCTGCACCAAGCACGGTATCATCTGCACAGCAGACGATACGCCGTAGCTCTGGGGGGGGAAAAAAATCAATCCAAGAGGCAGCATGTAACTACCACGAAACACAGGGCCTACGCCAGACCCCTGCGGCCCCATGAGGGCAAACAAAATGGGTCAAATGCAAATACACTCCTAGGAAACAAGAGGAGAGCACTGAAAGAGAAGCAAGAAGAAAAAAAGAATGAGGAAGGGCTGTAGCAAAACCCCACCAGGGCTGCGTCCTTGGGAGGCTGAGCATCTCGAATCCGCCCTTCTGTTACGGTGGCTCCTTCCCCTCAGTGCCAATCCCTTGCCAAAGAGAACTGTAATTTTTATGAATGCCTTGAATTGCAGCCAGGTAATTACCTTCAGGAAATTTTCATTTTGCTAAATGTTAATCCATAGAGAGAAAAGAAGAGAAAGGGGGGGAAAAATAACAACACACACAACCGAGTTTAATAGCATGATAAACAACCGTCTCGATTTATAAGCCTTATAAAGGAAGCTCTAGGTGTGATCTTCAGGGAAATACTCCATTTCTGTAAGTGCTAATCCTAGGAGAATACTTTGCCTTTGGAGGATACACACAATGTCCACATTATGAGATCCAGCACACTGAATTCTGTTCCTGCACGGCCCAAAATTAGCTCTGAGCAGCATCGGCTTACTCTAACAGTGCTGATTGCCAGATCGTTGCTTGTGTCTTTTGAAGAATCAAAAAATAACATCTCTGCTGAAGAGGCTGTTTCCTCAAGCTTACTTTAGATTTGTTTTTACTTCTACTATTAATTTATTTTCTGCATTTCATTTAAAGTGGCATTTACAGGTCAGGGAGCATTGAAAAGGTTCCATTTGGAAAACAAAACAAAACAAAACAAAACAAAACAACAAAACAACACAAGCAAACATCTCTCTGCCTTTGTTTATTGAGCACTTTCCCGAAGATTTACATTCTTCACATCTGTTGACTTGCCGTTATAGTTTTGATCTTGCATGCAAAATTGATACAGCAAGACAAACATTCTCCCAATGGCTGGAGTAGGAGAGCTTATTAACAGCTCTGTTTTTTGTTTTTGTTTTTTTTTTTGTTTTTCCAAAAGAATACTAAAACAGCCTTTATTTTTATGATGTCACAACTAGTGGTGAGTTTGACATTATCACATTAACTGCTAATGTATAAATGCAAAACTAATGTACTAGAATTAAAACACTGTATAATGACCTTCCCTTGGTTCAGCCATTAAAAAGACATTAATTCCCTTTCTTGCAAGTTGGACCTGATGCAATTTATTCATCAATAACCAGTTTATGTGTTTTTGGATGAATATCTGTGTTTATGTTCTGGAAAATTATTCTGACTTTGTCTTTTGCAAAGTAAAAGGCGTCAGCACCTCAGGCACACTTGTGCAGCCTTTATTTTGTTTAGAAGAGCAGTAGCCAGACCAAGGAAGTGGAGTGTCCCTCATTCTAGCTTGTATTTAAGTACTTGTGCTGGCCAGCTTTATCCAGCGTTGTGTGGTTCAACATACCCATTTGTAAAATTAGTATATTACCCATCTCACATGCAAATTGAGACTTAATTAACAGATGTTTGTAACTGCTTTCACATCCTCCTAAGAATCACGCTATGTGAGTGCAAAGCGGTTGTTGCTGGGAGATGAGAACAACACTGGAGCAAAGGCTTTATTGGAGATGGGAAGGGGGTTAGATAGGGTTTTCTGTTGCTTTTTTTATTTTTTATTTTTTTAGCTACTTTGGTACTTTTTTTAAAACTCTTTGTTTTGAAGTTGGTGGGGCAGAAGATGGCAAAAAGCTATCTCCCATATAATAGCTGCTGCATTGCTCCTCCCCTTCCTTATCCCCCATCCACCAAGGTTTTACAGCCTTAAAAAGCAAGCTTGGAGCTGAACAAAAAGACTGCTAGAACAGCAAGAGGCATGTCGCAGCACACTTGAAGACAGCAGCTGTCAGGACACAAGAGCTGAAAATGCAACCAGTACACAGGCTACAGAAAAACTTGGCCTTGGGCATTTTGCTTTCACTTCCCTAGTTGTAACCCTTCGCATCCTGCAAACGATTTTTAAAGTCAGGGGAGCACAAAGGGAGGAGAAAATCCTTTGTGAATTGTTTCTGAGGATTGAAAACAGAAAAGCAACTAGTAAATAGCTGTGTGGGTCACGGATGTGACGTGCAGGCAGTACCGCTTTTAGACAGCTTGGCTTTTATCTGATTGTGAGCCCCACGTTTCCTCATACGGGAACTGCTGCCGACCCAATTTTAATCAGTTGCAATTTTGCCTTTACATCTAAATTAGAATAACTTGGATTGAACAGGAAATGAAATGAAGCGACTGATCAAAAGTGTTTCTGTAATGTGGTAAATCTCTTGCTTTAGTTTCCTGGAGCATCTCCAGTCTGATACTCCTCATTTTACCCAAATGTTGCTGGAGATAAAACTCTAATGTATTTTACATCGGTCTCCTGATTGCAAAGTTGAATAAACAGTTCACAAACCATATAGGGAAGTCTCCCTGAAGACTTCTCTTTTAAAATGTGTAAGTACAAGTATTATTGAGGAGACTGACGCTGAGTGGGAACTTTCACTTCCATTGTCTCAAATCCACCTTGACTTGGGAGCAACCAAAAATATTCCTTCCTGATGGCTGGGCATTGGCCTGCACGAAAGGAGCTGGTGGTATCAGTTACTGCAAGTAAGCAGACACATATTTGGCACATGCCTCAGCAGGGACCAATATACCTCCCGGCCACACCAAGGTACATTAGCAGGACAGCACTTGATTTGTGGCTAAAATCTGATCTGTGACCCAGCAAAGCCTCTCCCCAGCGAGCTGTTGCTCCCACACTTTCCACCTGTACTAAATCCAGTTGAAATGAAAACAACTGTCTACGAGCTTCTGCTAACATCTGTTTCCATGCTTGTTGTCTGAAACAAAGGCTAATTACCACATCTCCTTTCTTCAATATTTTCTTCTGCCTTCGCCTGTTGTCTTCAGTCTTGATATCTGGAGCATAAATGCCAAGGCTGAAACGTGCATTCAATTAGAAGATGACTCTTGACTGACCTACATAACAGTTCATTCATGAGATAATGTGACCTGCAGTCATAGAGATAAAAGTCAGTTGATTGAGCTGGGCTGGCTGTGTACACTGCAAGCTCTCCAGTGATTGAGGAATCAGCTAAAATTAGACTTACGCTCTACGTTATCGAGAGCCTTTCAGATCCGACTCTGTTTCGGTAATATTTCTTTTATGAGATGGGCGTATAATTTGTCACATTGTAATCCTTTAATGCTTAACTTTATTAGCATGAAGTACTTGGGTATCAAATAAAACGAGCAATTAAGTGATTTATATTTAAGGTCTGCTCTCAGTTCAGGGCTTAGGTAGGCAGCCTCCCATGAAGAAGGGAGATCGAGCACAGCATTTACCACTTCCTTTTGGAGAGCTACAAAATGGTGCTTTCAGAGCTGAACCTCCTTGTGCATGTAAATCCCAAGCGACTGTTACAGTGCCACGAGTTCACATGTGTATTTATATTAAGGGTTATTGTCTGTTTGTAGTGAACAACAGGATTTTTTTTCCCCCAGTTTTTCCCTATTAGATTTACAAAAGGGTGAGCTCGCTGCAGAAAGAAGTTCACCAACAAACGAATGGTTTAGGCGTAACGATTAGGCGATGTTTTTTGTATTACTAAGCCACAAAGGAAGCTCAGATAAAGGTTGTAGGTCTGACAGAAACCTTCACGAGCATGCTCATAAAGTAAGACGCTTCAAGAGAGGGTGCAGCTGTCTCTTCCAGACCGAAGGACTGCGAGGTATTTCAATGATTTTCTTATCCTATCCATCGGATTGTCTTAAAGATCCATTAACAGAATAACGTGAAATTATCTGCTGTCCTCGGGGGCAGAAGTTCCTCTTTGTTTTTTTTTTACCCTCTGTAAGTGAGCTGGGAGAAGCCTGTGCTCTGTCACACCGAGCCCTCAGTTCCTCTCAGATGAAGGCACTTCAGGGCTGCCGGGCGCATGTTGTAGGAAGGAAGAGGGGACATTTTGTACAGGAGACCGTGTGCGCTTACAAAGCCGGTCAGAGCATAACACTATATAGTTTTTAAGGTTTTCTCTATTGTCTCCTGTGTTTTTTTTTTTTACTCTTGCCTTTAAAAAACACGTGCCCATTATGGGCCATTTTCTTTCCTTCTCTTCAATGTGCTTTTGTTTGGTTTTTAACTTCACGCTGCCACCATTCTGATCCTCTCTCGGGGAAGGTAAAATTAATCAAAAAGCAGAGGAACATGCTGTCTGTCCGTCCTTCAGGAGGGTTGCTGAGAATCTTTTGTGAGTTGGTTTCTTTGTTTTGGATGCTTTTTGCTTTAAATGGTATAACAAAAAAATAAGGAAGTGACTACATGGACAAGAATAAAAACGCTTTTAATTTAAATTTTCACTTTGCACATCCTGCAGTGCTTTTGTACGATCCAGTTCTTTCTGCTACATCCATGTGGTTTGGCTTTGATTAGTAAAGAAATCATTGGGTACGCTGGCAGAGGGCAGTTGATTTTTGTCCCTTAATTTTGCAGGAGTTTTGGTGGTTGAGGCAGACCACTCAGTGTAAGATGAGGCTGAATTTGCACAGGGCCCAATTAGTGTCCGTTACCTTTGCTGTTTTCACTTCATTGGTTGAAGAGTCAGAGGTTTAATTAAGCAGAAATGGGGAACTAGAGTTAATGTTCATTATAACTAAAATCAAAACAGCTGTTTACCTTACTGAAGCCTTGCGAGTTAACGTCTACAAATCTTACCCCGAGGAACACCATCCCTGTAAAACATGCCTTTCCTGCTATCCTCTGATATCATTTTACATACTCATTTTCACAACATTTCCTAATCAGATTAATTAACACATTAGGGTATAATTCTTATTGTCTACAGAAATTACTTCAATTAAAACTATTAACATATTATCATGATTGTTGTATTATTACATCTCGCTTTGTTACTACTCAAAAACTACCCTAGCAAACCCAAATGTTTGAAATTAGCATAAAATTGTCGTGTCTACAGTTTTCATCTTAACTGGGGGATAAGGTAATGTTAAACTTTTTGAATAATCTGTTTTTCTCTGCTCGGGTTCCTGCTATGAGAACAGACGAGAGGGACTGTCCCACATGATGAGGCTAAAAAGAGTTTGTCTTGATTAGGTTCTGCCATGCCCAACAGGAACATGACCACTGTGCAGGGACATAGGAAAGCATCGAAAGCACAGAGGAGCACAAGACAGTAATGCATATAAATTGGATGTATTCATGCTGAAAATTAGTAAGGGTTTTTTTAGGGGGAAGGGGGGAATGTGAGTTTTTGAAATGGCTGTCTAGTGGGAGGAGTGAAAGCAAAAGGCATAATGTTGAACTTCATTACTCTCAGAATCTTCTTACAGGCTAGGTGAAATGTGCCATCTGTGTAAAAGCGAAAAAAATATTGTTAATGTAATTGGAATCTTAACACTGTAATCAAGGAATTATAACTAGTCTAGATCTACTTATTGAGAGAAAAGAAAGGATACCGTTACAGGGGAATAAAGCTTCAATACTGATACATTTAAAATTGATATACACACATTTCCAAGGATCTGCTCCTCTGGGGGGTGTTTTGCTCACCCTTTCCCCTTGGGTAGGGGACTTAATTTTTGGAGGTGTGCAGCGGTTATAGCAGGTGGTCAGGGTTTCTGCTTCCTCCATCCCATGAGCATCATGATTCTGATGTCAATGGTTTCTTCTTCCTCAATCCAGGCTCTACTTCAGGCTGCTTTTATTTTCTTTTTTGTGTGTTTTTACAACTTGCACTCTTCTTTGGATTGCAACACCACAATACCCCTGAACACAGTATGTGTGCAATGCCTTCCATACTTTTTCTTTCTGCAGGCTTGCATTTCTTCAGCTAACTGTTGGTGATTTTTTATAGCCCTGAGGTCCTGAGTGTCACTCTGTGCCTCACCTAATACTTGCCTGTGCCTCTGCTCCTCTGCACTGTGTCATGTCACCTCTTCTGAGGCTGTTACACCATGTCTGTGCTCCTCTTTACCATGTCATTATTCTGGCATCGTAAATATTTCATACTACACCGAGTGGCTACTTGTTACTACTGGCTGTATAAAAATTGCAGTGAACCCACACGATTATGTGAAGATAAGCAAAAGTAAAATAAATTAGGCACTAACCACCTGGTCATTAAGGAAAACCGCTGCTACAGCTAACACAGCTAAAACAAAGCTCGAGGCTGGGCTGCACGAGTGCAGACAAGCCTGGTGTGCCTCAGTTCCAAGGCTGTGCAGGCTCAGCACAAAGCCTGTGGCAATACAGTATTTACTGGGCTACAGGCCTTGAACGTGATGAATGAGATCATTATTTGGGTTTACCCATATTGGCCAGGGACCAATCTTGGTGACACAGGATGTCCTATCTGGTCTTCAGTTCCTATCAACACCTTAAACAGCTGAAATGGAAAAGGAACGCTTCACCTTTACACAACAGTCCTATATTGGCTTACTTTTAGCAGACAGGTTGAACAGAAAGCAAGAAAGTTGATCTAACTGAGGTAAATAATTGCTGCCATTCTTCTAAGCCATATGCATTCTATTTGTCTCCATGATATTGCTGTGAAAAAGCTGTTATCCTCCTTTACAGATAGATAGTATTTATCTACCGTTGCCCTAGGATGCCTCTGTAGCCAATGGAGAGACATTGCTACCTCCGTTTTAGTCCACCTGAAGTCTGAATTGCCCCCTAAATTGATTATTTCTTTTCACAGACTAAATAGGAAATCCTGGACACATAGATTTAATAAATCTGAGCCAAAGAGATTAGAGATTTGTCTACAGCAGATGAGTTTCAGAGCTCATGCTTTCACAGCTGTTACCGGTAACTAGCTTAGCTTAAATTTGTTTCATGTATGGTCTATACAGGCAACCGACGTCGTTAAGACCGTACTGTTATTATACCCCAAATGAGGCATGTCCACAGGAAGTCTATGGCTGAGCATGGAATTCGATTCTCATATTTCAGATGAGAAGATAATGCCCTAATCAGTTCTCGTCCATGTAATGCGATGTCACTGGCACTACTAAATTCTTTTCAATGCGGCTTTCACTCCAAACTGTTAAACCATCTGCTGGTGGCAGCCGAAAAGATGACAATATAATAAATTACTAGAAAAAGTTAAGATGCCTAACATCTGCTCTCCACCAAGCTTGAGCATCTTCCCCATATCGATGTTCTGTCATTTCATGACACAGTCAGAGAAGATGCCTGCTCTGAAGATCTTACACATTTAAATCATTTGCAGCTGGACCTGCATTCCAGGCATCCATCCTCTATCGTAAATTTTTGGCTGAAGTGGGCAATAACAATGGAAAAGGGAAAAGGCAGAGGGAGAAAAACAAATAGTTTCTTAAAATATCCTTTAAAAATTCCCAGCCTAGGTAACAGTTTGTATCTACTCAGTCTTCATTATGATTGATGAAGAAATATTTAATGGTGGCAAGGAGGATTTTGCAAGACAGAAATGGAAACTGCTGCCTCTTCAGAGCTGCATGACTGTGTGTCCCGGAATTATGTGCTGCATAATATTTTAATCTAATAATAGTTTGCTTAGTAGTGTGGACCACACTGGTTAGTGCAAACAATATGTAAAAATATTCTAGATAAGATTATGCAGCTCTGAAGGTACTGGTAGGCAGACACTGTTGAGAAAATATACACATAATATTTACTTAAAACATTCCTGGAGCCTCCTTTGGTGTTATTAGACTGTCATGAAAATCTGCAAACACACACTTATCAAAAACTCACAGCAAAACACAAGGCATTTAGTGAAGTCAAATACAGAGTGGTAGATGCCATAGCAGAACACAGTTAATGGTTGAGCAGTGACTTAACTTTACATTCAAGAGCAAACATAATTAAAGCGGAAAAAGTCCTGAACCAAACGTAGGAGATGTGTCCTGCCTGGAATTCAAAGATGAGTCTGGATCCCATCCTACTGCTCCTGTCTCCTGAAGCAAAATTTCAGGAGGCAGAAGTTGAGAGTGAAACCCAGTTAAAAAAAGCATAGTGAACCACCACAGTGTGGATTGGTAATGTTCTCCTCATTACTGTGATAAGAACCTGCACAAAATGATGGCCTGGAAGGCTCATAAAGGTTGGTATGGCAATAATTTGGGGGATTTTCCTCACATTAGGTAAGCAACATCAGTTGATTCCTTGCTTCCTTTTCTGAGTTAGTTCTAATCTAAAAAAAAATTCTCCCTTTCTCTTTTAAGATATGATTTGTTCATGTATAATAATTGATTTTTTCTATGTCCCTGACTGCTCTCCCATAAGCTGCTAGGGCCACAAGGATGGGAGAGGGATGAGCACTCGGTGCACATCCCTCCATAGCAGACCTCTCATGATTTTAAGCCAGTTCAGTGAAATTCCTCTGGAGCAGAATCTACTTCCTTACATTAAGCAGAAGGATGATCCTTGTAAATAAACAGGAAATAATGTAATTTAGTTACAATTATTTAGTAAAAGAATGCAAAAATAAATAACATAAACACTTAAATACTACAGTAGCCATCGCTGTATAGAAAACCAGCTGAGTTTGAGCCTGGTGATATCTGTCTGGGATGTATTCCTACAAGTTCTGTGCTGCCACAGATCTCCTATCTATCTGTCCGTGAAAACATGTTCTTGCATGTCTAGAATTAGAAAATGTTTTCCCCTGGTTTTTCCCTTTACCAGTATAGTGCATCTTTTTCTCTGCTACTTCTTCGTACTACTTTCTATCTTGCCAGCAGACCTTTGGGTCTCCCAGTTTGTGTTTCCTAGGTCCAGCAAGTCAGCAAGCTATGTTTTTGTTTGTGACTTGACAAACACCAGCTGAGACATGGGGGCAGTTGAAATCAGGAGCCTGTAGGCTAGCAGTGAGAATGTAAAGTTATAGAGCACCACAGGCTGTGGTTAACCTGAGATTCCTGCCACCAGTGGTGAAGTGTTACCGCGCCAGCCTGGAGAAATGCTGGGGGGTTGCTCAGATGACCTGGTGCATTTTGTATGGACCAGTGCTATCTGGAAAAGGTGGGTGAAAAGCCCCTATACAGGCCTGATTGATGCATCAGAACCTGATGGGCTACAAATGCAGAGAACGAAGTCAAACCTGTAGCTGTCTCTGGCTCATCCCTTTGTGGTGGCCCCTGTGACTGCTTGGTTTTAAAAGGCTGTTAGTTTTCATACAGAATCACAGAATTGTAGGGGTTGGAATGGACCTCAAGGGATCATTGGGCCCAACCCCCCTGCCGAAGCAGGGTCCCTACAGCAGGCTGCCCAAGTAGGCGTACAGATGGGCCTTGAATATCTCCAGAGAAGGAGACTCCACAACCTCCCTGGGCAGCCTGTCCCAGTGCTCCGTCACCCTCCCCGTGAAGAAGTTCTTTCGTGTGTTGGTGCCGAACTTCCTGGGCTCCATTTTGTGGCCATTGCCCCTTGTCCTGTCCCCACAGAGCACTGAAAAGAGGTTGTCCAAATCCCTCTGTCTCCCACACTTAAGATATTTGTAAAGATTGATAAGATCCCCTCTCAGTCTTCTCTTCTCCAGGCTGAGACCCAGGTCTCTCAGCCTTTCTTCATAAGGAAGATGCTCCAGGCACTGTATCATCTTTGTGGCCCTCTGCTGGACTCTCTCCAGGAGATCCCTGTCTTTTTGTACTGGGGAGCCCAGAACTGGACACAGTACTCCAGGTGAGAGGAAAGAGTCCTTTCCTTTTTAAAGGTATTCATGGTGGCGTATCTTGTAGAAGAGGGTGTGAGGCTGGTGTATTTAGCAGACAGCGACGTCAGTATGTACATCTACTACATGGGAGAGGTGATGTTTCTAATCACGCTGAGGCAGAACAGACCTCCCAAGAAAAGCAGGGTGATGTTTCTGAACAACTTAAAGGATTTTCTTCAGAACGGTCATTAATCAGTCATTAGAAAGTGATTGCAAATGCCATTACTTTCTGTCCATCTCTAGTGTTTCTCAAGCAGGCCCCTGAAAGCCAGGCACCAGTCTGCAGGTTTAGCGGTAATTTGAATGCAACAAATTGTACCTGCAAAGCACAGATGTTGAAAGCTGAAAATCTGAAGGTGCCGTATGTTTCCTGTAATTGAAAGCAGGTGCCCTGAAGGAAGCAGAGATTCTGTTTCACTTTATGAAGTATCTAGTTGGCAGAGCTGGCAAAAAAAAATACCCTCTAAAGCTTCATTCACTGGGACTGGATAAAGCAGATTAAAGCTGTTGTTTTCCAGTAGCTCTAAGGGGCTCCAACAAAGGATTGAGGTCCTATTGTGTTGGGCACCGTAGACAAAAGGAATAAAGTCCCTATCTGCAGAGTTCAGAGCGCTGAATAAATTGAACTGCGTGTGTTTAAAGGATGGGATGAGGGGAAAGAGCATGATAACCCTGCTTTATACAGCACTGAAAGCTGGGACCAGCATCTCCAGCATTTTGGGCCTATTCCACCTCGCCCCAGGACAGATGCTCTATCTCAGGTGTGCTGAAGTGGATGCACGTTAAAGTTTTCCCAATTCTGAGTACTTCTGTCATCGTTTCAGAGATTGCTCGGTGTGATAGGCTAGCTATCAGCTGCAATCTTTTGCCTTGGTCATTGCATACAAAGACCCCAGGCCTAAAAGTGAATAAATGTTATGCAAGTTTCTCCTTCCAAGGATGACCCTTTGGGAAGCAGTCTGTGATGTGAAGCCTGAAGGATTATGAACGTTAAAGAACTGCGTGGTGTGTCCGAACTGCAGTTCAGTCTGCAGATTTCACAAGGCTTTAGAGCGGGCTTTTTTAGTTTTAAATCTGTGCCTCAGTTTACCGATGGATGGAGGTAAAAGCCCCGAGGATCCTCCAAAGACTTTTGAGTTGATTTTTGTGGGTTTTGTTGTACTTCTAAGAAAAGTAAGAAATGTTATTACCCTGCTGAATTCAAGCTGAGCACAGCCTGTGGGTGTAGGTTGTATTTTACTTAAGCCAAAAAGAAGAAGAAAAAAAAAAAAAGGAAAAAGGAGAAAGGAGAAAAAAAAAAAAAAAAAAAAGACAGGAAAGCACCCCAAACCTTCAAAATTTATTACTGCTTCCAGCCAATTTTGTAGTGCTTCTGGTTTGAGAAGCCAGAATAATTTCTGCTCGCAGTCTGCACTTCAGTAGCTGTAGCAAGTGCAGATAGAGGAAACAACTTTGATCAAAACATTTTTCAGCTCTTTCTCTAACGAAACAGCCAGAGCTTGGCACGGTGTCGTCGTGCAGTTATTTCATCTCCCCAGAAAAAACCTGTGTCAGGTTCTGAAAGTGCTGACTGACCTGTGTGCACCGGGCTCAAAGCTCTCGCTCTGAATCTTCAGCCAGCCTTTAAGGCTCTGCCACACTTTTACAATGTTCTTTTTCTCTTTGGATTGTCCACTTTTTTTTTTTTTTTTTTTTTTTTTTTTCTCTTCCTTCGGTAGTAGGCAGACATTTTCTAGGAATTTTCTTCTTTGCCTCTCAAGCCACCTGAAAGAGAGAAGAAACGTCTTTTGTCCACATGGTGACAGAGATCATAAATTTTGCTGGGAAAATTGAGAATTATGTTTACTGCCTTTAACTAATGGGCAAGATTACATAAAAATAAAAATAAATAAAATAAAAAAATATTCTTCCAACTGAAACAAAAGGCATAATTTCCAATAGGTACTTTTCTTTCTTTTTTCTTTTTTTTGACAATCTTGTTTAACTGACTTAATATGAGATCTCAGTCCTAGCCATGATTTTAAAAACTACGGATTTAGTGTGTACTGAAATGACTGTCCCACCATTTCTCTCTGTATAGCTTCCTATACATAAAAGGTCAAAAATGTCAGTCAGACCGTACCATTTGGCATGAAGATGAATATAGAAGCTAAAGAGGATTTAAAAAATACATGATCTGGCATTTGAAACAGGGGACTGGGCTTTGAGTCCTGCTTTTATTCCTTTATCTGCCAGTGACCTAGCACTTTGTCTCTTACAGGGTGTATTTACAGATTTTATAGTCATTTTGTCGCAGCGTGTGTCAGTGGAGAAAGTCCTGCAAGGACAAAGTCAGATTTTCAGCAAGTTGGAGAACTCTCTGGGTGATGCCACCACTCTTCCCAGCGGCACCTGTGTGCATCAAGGGCATAAAGTAGGGTTAGTGCTCTCCATGCCTCACAGACCCTGAAAGAGGAGTCTGTTGACCCTAAAATCCTCTAATGTCAAAGGAGAGGGAGGCGTCCTTGGCAGGGCAGCCTGGTCTCCTTGTTTCTCTTCATTGACTGTGGAAGGAAGGGAGGGTGGCTGGGTTACTAATGGGGCACTTGATAAGGTCTCGGTGAAATCAGTCTGAGCTTTACTGCCTCAATTTTTCTGTCCGTGAAACGTAGGTGATGTCGCACAGAGGAATTGTGATCTTACTACTGTGTTCGAAATGCCTGGAGGAAAAAGGCAAAGTTAAAAGAGAAAGCAGTATCCTGATCAGTGTAGTGTTTGCTCTAAAAAGTGAAATTTATATATTGCCTGAAAGTAGGGCACAAATACATACCTGGACATACACAGCATGCAAGTGGAGCACAAAAAAATAAATGAGTAGTAGATGTCTTATGAACTATGTTTCTCTATGAAATAATGCTTTAGGTAATGTTCTTAGGCATGCCTGGAAAGTATTTAAATAATTCCAGTTTGTCTTGGAAATATCCATTTTAATACATGCAGAAAAGGTAAGGAGACCTTTATTTAGGATGTGACTGTTTTGCAGCAACCGGGCTCTGTGCATAGTCCCTCTGCATTTGTTGGCTCACTGTTTTTATTTGTTTGCTTTTGCTTTTTGCATTAATCTGTAATACATGTATATAATATATATGTATATGACTTCATTAAGCACTGTGAAACAGTAAGCAGATATCAGCAGTTAGCCAGCCTGCAGAACTGACCATCAGTTTTTCTTATAAACATTATAACAAATGACAAATTTCCAAACTTCAGAGCTTAGCATGAAAAGAAGCCTGTTTGAATAACCCATGAACATAACATGAATAATCTTCATGTCAGCTATTTGTCTTTTTCTGGAATCGCACAAAACTCCCTTCTGACAAGTACAGACTTTCTACGCTTTCAGTGCCATGTGTTTTACATTTTCCTTTGTCCATCTTGCCAGCTGTTCAGCCCCGTCATCGGGTATGAATTGTAGGGAAAGTATTAAAGTAGTCAAAAAGATGGAGGCTGTCATGGTGATTAGGTTTTGGGGAAATCTCATTGAGAAAATCCAAAAAGTATTTCTTTTTAATGCTGTTGACTCATGTGACTTGGAGATGATTTGTAATTTTGAGGTATTCACCGATAGTTTTTGGATTTTGAAGCGCATCATTATATCAGTTGTCTTGTGGTGTCTGACCATTTTATCAGGTTTTTAAGGTGTTGAAAAGGTGTAGTTGAGCCTTTGGAATTAAACTGGCAAACACCTGCATGTTATTAACTTTTCTTCCATTTTTTTTATAATTTAGACTCCATATTTGGATGGGAACTACACATTTAGCATTCACTCGTGGAGTTTCCATTTGTCTGCAGTAACTTCCCTTAGAGAAGCAGACCTAAGACGTCTGCAAATGGTTGATTTCAATGGTGCCCACAGATTCTGCACTGAACTCCAAGTTACTTGTAGAGGACTTTAGGGGTTTGTTAAAAGTGTTCTGTAATTTCAGCCACTGCTGTGGGGTGTTCTGGATGACTTCTGCTTTATACCTACATGTTTAATTGCATATCCTAGAGAGTGCTACTCTGTAAGAACTTTTCAAATGCATATTACCTTGTCTTTATGGTCTTTACTGTGCATATTTAATATCAGCTGTTATAGTAAACAGCAATAATTTCTGTGTGTTTAAAGTATGAGCTGAGTTTGCAATTACGTATAACCTATATAGAGATTTTTTCTTCCATTTTCTGGTACAAAATAAATCAAGTGTCTACTTTCTTAGGATGCCTACATCATCAGCCATGATAAACTGCCCATCATTCGTTTCTACACCCAGTATGTTGCCATATCCAGAGAGCAAAATTCTCAATCCCTAATTGCTGTGAACCATCATTTGTAGTGAAGCGGGACAGGTTTTCTCCATGACATCTCAGATGTTCTGGTGACATTTTGCCTCTGTGTGTAGATGGTTCATAATTTATCGCAACCTAAGGACTTAGATACTCTCTGTCCTGTCACATAAGACTGATCTGCTGCTGTGGTGCATGAGATAAGGTTGTACTGCCCCAGAATTCACTTTTTACATACGCTCTGATATTTCAGTGTCTTCCCGTCATGATGTCAGTTCAGGTCTCCATTGTCAGTTCTCATTTTTGTAAAGTGTTGCTAAGTCCTCCTGCTGTTGGTAGCAATAGGATCATGTGCTAACTCCAGTTGGAAGGTCTTCTGGAAGGTCTCTAGTCCAACAGCTGCTCAGAGCTCGGTCAGCTGTGAGATAGGATCACGTCGCTCAGGGCTTGATCCAGTCAGGTCTTGAAAACCTCCAAAGATGGAGACTGGACAACCTGCTCCGATGGTTGACTGTCCTCACAGGGAAAAGTTTTTACCTTCTAGCCAGCAAAATACACTTCTTTTAACTTACTGCTTACTGCTTGTTGTCTTCCCACTGTTGTACCTTATAAGGGACCTGGCCTTTTTCAGCCCAGGAAAGAGAAGGCTTCAGAGGAACCTTCATATGCCTACTTGAGGCTATTGAGAAAACAGAAACAAGCTCATTCAGTATATATTCCCATAGCATTTTATCAAAGAAGCTTGGTCTGGAATTATCTAGTTGTTCACTCTCTGAAAGACCTTTGAAAGAAGATGATTTAATGAAGAGTGTGGGAATTTACAGGATTCTTGCTCTCCTTCTAGCCTTTAACTTGGGGTATCTGTTCTGCCTTGCTGACATCTTGTGCTTTCAGTGATGCCTGCCTCGTGACTGAAGTAGTCTTTTGGGCATCCACAGTCCACTGGAAATCTGCTAATACATGGAGTTAGACTTGCTCTGCTTCAGTTTTTCTTAACAAATACAACAGATTTTGTCCTTGAATCGCTAACACACATGCAAAAATAAGAACTGATTGTCTCAATTTTTGCATGTGTCTGAATTTTCTCTCCAATAGCTGTGTCACATTAACTTATTCCCTAAAGTTATAAGAATTACTGCTACAAATGGTTAACACTTAGGAAAATGGGGACATCGTTGTTCAGACAGTACCTGTCAATCTGGGTGGCGGGTATACGAAAACTTGTGTTGGAAAGCAGAGAAACACCAAAAGGCAAAGAATTGCATCACTATTATCCAGCTGTTTAATAACACATTTCCTTGTTTTGTTTTGCTTAAGACATAAAAAAAAAAAAAAAAAAAGGCTGCCAGTAAATACCCATCTCTTCGAGTTGACTTTTTAAAAAACATTTGGGACTATGCTACTGTGTCCTTGTTGTATATCTCCAGGTTTTACATCTTTTCCATAATGTTAAGAGAGGAATAAAACCAGGTTACTAGTCAGGATTGAATCTCTAATTTGGATTTCTAAATCCAACACAGCCCCGTTCCCTCGGGAATAGCAAATTATTTAGGTACAAACTGCAGACCTAAATGAAACAAAATTCGGTATTTGATTTCTCATCAGAGGAAAAACAGGTGCAATAGTAAATAACTATTTAATGAGAAAGACATCCTGTTCAGTCCTTTCAAAGGACTTGCTACATTTCTCATTTCTGGGTGGTTGTTACTATTGCTAATAGTACTGTACTGCCTCAGAAACAGACTTTGCTCTGCCTTTGTAGAGTCTATAACTTCTCATCCAAAAAAAGCTTGTCTTCTGAATATGGAGTCAGGAAAGTAAGGAGTGGGGAACAGAGAGGGAGGAAGGGATTTGAGTTTTGATGGCAAATTATTTTCAAGGTAAGAGACAGCAGGTTTCTATTCCAAGAGCAGTGCTGACTAGACAAACTATCATCCATTATAACTTAAGATATGACTAAAAAAGAGGATTAAATCGATTTTTAAAGCTGTTTAAACTTCCAGGCTAGATATGTAAAGGCATATGAACAGCTTAAGAGGGCCAGACTAAATATCCACCTAACCTAGTAGCCTGTCTTCCACAGCAGCCTGTAAAAATATATTTAAGTAAAAATAAACAGAAGAATGATGAGAGAGCTTGGGATTTTTTTCTTCTGTAGGCTTCCCAGATTTGGTGAACTCTAACATGGTAACTTCTGACCCTGAAGTTGCACCCAATTTGCCTTAAATAATAACTTTTTATTTGTTTCTTTTCCATTGAGGAAGGATTTGGCAGATCATTCCAGGTCCTCACATACTGTGCTACTTTGCGAGGGAAGAGCTCAATATATTTGGATGCTATCACTGTTTGCTGCTATGTTATTATCATTATTATACCCTCCTGTACATTAATAGAGCTGAGCTATTAGCATCATCCCACACGTTCCGTGTTTATGCCAGCATGGTGAATCAGAAAAACATCTGCCTGGGAGGTAGAAATGTGTTTTTATATATGAACACGTAAACATGAAAGCTTTACAACGTCTGGCCTGAACTCACACCGGAGAGCATGAAAGAAACCTGTGAGTTTCTGCAGTTAGGAACTGGCCCTTGTGCAAATCCCCTGGGAGAAGGTTTGAGGAGATAAGGTGTCAGTCCACATCAGTATAAATGAAGCAAGCTGGCACAGCCATCATTTCCTGCAAGAGTAAAGCCCCAGACTCCGTGGCACTGAGATACACACGCTGAATATTTCACTGGAATCCACAAACTACTTTGTCATTAATTTAGGTCAGCGTTGCATTGCTTGAACTCAATATTCAGCCCAGGGAATATTTAAGGTAACATTGATACACCTCCTGTGTGTGGGTGTGTGTTTGTTTTCCAAAACCCTTTCTTGGATTTCTGAAATTATTTAATATTATCCATTTGGGATGAATGGTGTATACTAAGTGTGGCGATGCCTGATAGGTATTCAGCTTGAAGAAATTGATGAAGAGATCCCATACAGGAAAAACAACACATTGAGCTGTTATTAAATAACTTAATAGGCTCAGGGGTCGCTGATCCTCTTGTTGATACCACAGAGTTTGCTGGCAGCTGACTCCTCCCTGGAAAAACAGGAATGCCAGCTGGTGAAACAGCATTAGCGTCCTGACAGATGTGTGTTATAATGGCATCCGTAGACAGGTTTGAAAGCAAAATAGAGCTCATGTGTTTCATGAGAAGCGTGTTTGATGCCACAATTACTGGAGGTTTAAAAGTCTTGTTCTGTAATGTACCTATGATAAAATTTGGCCTTCCAGACTTGGCTGCTGGAAAAGCCCAGTGATCTGTCACTTCTACCCAGAGCTTGCCTTCTTAAGAGTAAGATGGACACAGCGTTCCCCTTCCTCTTTAATCCCTTCATCCCCATTTATCTTTCTATACATTAAAATCACTTGTGTTGTATGCCAAGATAGGAGGTTCACCGGAAACGTGGCAGATAAGAAATCTCACAGCCAGTGAAGCTGCTGTAGAAACAGCAGAGTTGCAAGCATTTAGTAACATCACAGCAGCCTTGTTCCACATTTGCAATTAATACACGTCTGTGTTTGCATTTGTTACAGGACTCTTGACAGCACCAACATAACAAGAAAAACGAACAACCTGAGTAATAAATCTCTGGAGGCATTCAGCAAGTGCCATAGGGCTCATTAATCTTGATTATTCCCCATAATAGATAACTTCACAAATCATCTATTCTCCCCAATCATGCACATAAGGATAATGTATATATAATAGCCTCCTGTACTGTAAAACCCCAAATAGAATTTCATTTTTTAAATATAAGTCTTGACAAATGCAAGACAAATATTTATAGAAAAGGGATGGGTATGAATAACAATGAACTGGACTGAAACAAGTGGGACAGAGACTTGTGAAAAGAAGGTGACATCTTTTCTGGGTTTTCTTTTTTTTTTTTTTTCTTTTTTTTTTTTTTTGGTTTCCAGCATTATGATGTCTCTATTTGAATCAAGGAATTCATTTATTTATAGCCTGAAGTAGATGGGATTTTCTTCCTGGGAGTTTTGGCCAGGGAGATAAAGGAGGCTGCAGCTGCAGCCTTCATGCATGCTCTTTAAGGAATGTAGACAGGGGAAAATAGAAGCAGCTGAGAAATATCCTGAATCCCAAACAATTTAGTATTCATAATTTATACTACTGATTCCCTCTTTTTCTTGTGCTCTTCCCAAAGCTTTCCTTTGAAATGTGCCAAAATCATCAAAGGAAACTACAGCTCTGATCTGATCTGTTTATCATTTTTTCCTCAACGGCACCTTAAATATGCCAGCTCATCGTAATGGATCTGAGAAAGACATCGTATTTAGAATAAGGATGTGTATGATCCTCTTGGTAAGCATAGCAGAGCTGCTCTAATAGTTGATCCTGTACTGCAGGCTGTGCTTCAGCTCGCTGATCGAAATGTGATGGTTATCTTGAAGGTAATGGTGCAAAGGGGAAAAAAAAAAAAAAAAAAGAGAGATGTATTAACTTTAAAAAATATGTAAAATATCCTGTTTTGAATGGAATTGATATTAGAAAAGGATAAACAGGGTTATGGGAGGGGAAAGAAGAACATCTTTCCATAGAAGAAGACTAGTACCTTTTATATGTTCGTAATGATAGTGACCCGAACCTGCTGTTTAAGAGTAAGTTCTGCTGACTGAAGTTTCAGAAGCGTGAAGCTGTACTCACAGGTGAGCCTTCCTCTCATCCAGTATAAAGCGTGAGATCTGATTGCCCTCATCTTTGCCTGCAACCCCATTTCGCCGCCTTTCTTTTCTCTCCCCCCGTGTGTCCAAATTCTCTTAAAAACCCAGGATTTTGTTCTGTGACCTGGGGCACCAAAATAGCAATTTTGTGTGAGTGGAAAGAATTTAAAAGACTAACAACTGAACTGCTTTAGGGTGGGTTTTCTCGTCTTGTTCACGGCCCCCCTTCACCCAGTGTAAAAAGTCCTGAAGATGTATTTTCCTTCAAATCTAAAAGAAAGAAGAACACGTGTCATCTTCCAGAGTTAAAAACAAGAACGACCTGAACTTTGGACCTACTTCTCTTTCCAAGATCTGCTTTGCACATCACTCAATTCTGTTTCTTTAATTCCTTTGCATGTGAATGCAATACGTAGCTATAAGCATCACAGGCCTTTAGTAGACTACGTTGCACTCCAGTGCTGTCTCTCTCTTCCTAAATACATACCCACTGATAATACCCACAGGCAACATACCTTGCACAGACATGAAGGATGTTTTACCCCCAGGAAGTTTTAGTTAAAAAAAAAAAAAAAAAAAAAAAAAAAAAACCTGAAAATGTTCAACGTCTTTTAAGTTTGATTAGATGGATCCAGGATCTTGTAGGCTTGGCATTTGTGTTTAGATACATTTGTCTTCAGAGCTCTCCAAAGAGCTCTCTACGTGTCAAATAGCAGTGAATTTTGGCTTGAAAATTTTCTTTGATATCTGCGCACTTGGGTAGTTTGAAGCACGGTTTTGGAATAACTGAGGATAACTGAGCTATTCCTAGCTGTCTGACAGACATTCAAGTAACTCCCTTAATCTCCCTTGGCCTCAGTTTCTCCCTGTATAAAACTATACTATTAATACTTCACCGTCTTTGTAAAATGTTCCACAGTCTTTTGATGAAAGGAATTATTTTAAGTTCAAAGTGTTTCTCTTAATGAAAGAATGAACTTGCTTGTTCTTGAAGCCATGCATTATATAAACATCAAAGAGCTGTTTGCACCCAGTGGTCGTTGGCCATAAGGTGCCTCCGTGTCTCAGTGAGCGATGTTTTCTCTTCTACCTCTCCACGAAAAGGAACATGCTGGTGATTTGGATGCCGTACGATACAATTCCAGTAATGCCAACGTGTGCAGCAGAACTACACACAGTGTTTGGCATCGGCTGTAATTTCTTACCGTGTCTGAAAAATAGCATGCGGATGGGCACAAAGTGATGTGCAGGTACTTGGGGTTGATCTCCTGCCCTGCCTGGCTGCTGGGCTGGTTTCTCTGAGGAGTAAGGAGCTGATGGTGGAGAGCAGCTTGAGTTTGTGACCCAAAGGGTGCCTGCCTGGTTTTCATGCTTGGACCAATCTTTAGATAGTACCACTTGCAATTACCTCCAAAAGTGGGAGCATCCTGATCTTCTGTTGGGGAAATTATCAAAGTGCAGGGATTGTTTCTTAGAATACAATCATAGAGTGTCTTGGGTCAGAAGGGACCTCAAAGCCTCCCCAGTGCCACCCCCTGACATGGGCAGGGACACCTCCCACCAGCCCAGGCTGCCCAAAGCCCCATCCAGCCTGGCCTTGGGCACTGCCAGGGATGGGGCAGCCACAGCTCCTCTGGGCAGCCTGGGCCAGGGCCTCACCACCCTCTTGAGTGAGGAATTTCCTCCTAATATCTAATCTATCTTCTTTTAGTTTAAAGCCATTACACCTTGTTCTATCACTACATGCTCTTATAATAATTCCCTTCTTCAGGAGTTAATGCAAAAAGCCACCTCTCCTCATGATCACCTGATGATTGATGTGGTAGTCAGCCACTAACAAAAAGAGCTTAACCAGGTGGAAAATATGATACACCCTTAAATGGCTTAAGAGACATTTTGATATTGTTCCTGTTTCCATTTTTCTATCTCTGGCTAGTCTCAGCTCTGAGCTACATGAGGTTGGTTACTTCTCTGTCTCTCTTCTGTTTAATAAACTGCAGAGTGGCAATGGTCTGTCCACTTCCTGCACTTAGGCAGTGCAGCAAGCTGCAGTTGAATGCCTCTTCTCAAACAAGGGCTTTTTTGGGAAGCAGTTGGAGGAAGCAGTGAGATCTCGTGAGACCCCACCTGTAGCCTGCGATCAGCTCTGGGGCCAGCACAAGGACAGGGATTTATCAGAGCGAGTCCAGAGGAGGCCACGAGGATGCTCAGAGGCTGGAGCCCCTCTGCTGTGGAGCCAGGCTGAGGGAGCTGGGGGTGTTCAGCCTGGAGAAGAGAAGGCTCCGGGGACACCTCCCAGTGGCCTGCCAGGGCCTGAACGGGCTGCAGGAGAGCTGGGAAGGGACTCTTTGCAGGGAACACAACAATTGACTCCAAAGCTTGCTTCTGAGAGATCAAGTGACCAAAACCTGTTCACAGTGTAAACAGAAAAAATAGGTTAACTGGTTTATTTTTAAGATATTTGGAAACTTGACAAGTGAAAGCAGCCCTAAATGACATCCAGATTCAAAAATGTTACTTTGAGTATCTGAAATAGAAGTTGTAGTTGTGACAGACTCCCAGTGCTCACATCTCCGGAGCTTAAGAGATGAGAAACACATGTTTAAACTTGGTTGCCCAATTTAGAAATAAATGCATACAGTCTCTCAATCTCTAGACTAGGACCTGTGTTATGGAAAAAAAGTTTATGTAATGCTGTTTCCATTATAAATAGAGACTAATTTTCTCAAAAAAGACTCTTAATACTAAGCAAACAAGTAAGTTTAGTACTAAAAACATTCTCAGTGCTTCATTGCCTTGGGTTTACAATATCATTTGCACGTCAAATTATATTTCATCTTATGATTTAGTAATGCCAGAAGAATAGATCTAATTCTGTGTCTCATGATACCCTTAAAGATGGAAGATTGCTTTCCATGGAGTGTAAAACTCAATTTGTAGTCATGTGTATAAAACATGACTTTATGGCAGATTAGCTTGCTGTAGATTTAGTTCTCTCTGACAGTGAACTGAAAAATATTAGCATTTCACTGAACACAATATTAATGGCAAGAAGAGAGTATTATTGTAACACAGAAAGTAGAATAGAATTGTTGGAAGTAGAACCAATAAGCAGAAGAAAATGTATTTAGAGATTTGCGAGAAATTTAGATAGATTTGGTGTAACTTTTTTCCTTTCCTTCACTTGTTTCCTCCCTGCCCCCACCCCCTGTGAGTCATTTTAAGAAACCGTAGGGTATTTGCAGTTGTCAGACTGACCTCCTCATGATTTTCAAGAAAGCAGCAACTGCAATACTGAAAGAGGCATCTGGCCCATGCATGGTTCAGATGACTGTAGGAAATAGGAGATTTTTTTCAATTTTTGATTTGCAAATGTACTGCTTTGTGGTCAGATGTGTTGTTTGCCTTTTCTAGTGCAATGCGAGGGTATGAGCAGGTTATCAGAGCAATGCTACGCAGTTTGTTATTTACATGCTGGGATGGTCTTGTGGGTTTGCTGAAGTGATCTCTTTGGGTGCACGTCGCCTCCTGGCTTGGTCAAGGCTGTCCCTTAACATGCTGAGTACTTGGTTAGAAAGGGGCCCAAGCCGATGACATCCTGCTAAAACCATGGCATCCCTGTGTCGCACGGAGGGCTTGGGTAGAAGAGGTAGAAGAAGGAAGGAAATTGAAAAGGAAAACAAGCAGACACTGTAATTAAATAATGTTCTCCTTATGGAGAGTCCTCGTACTGTTTTGTATCCCACACTTGAATTTTTGTAGCCTATCTTCGACGTATCTGCCAGAATAATCCAGCATGTTTGTACAGTCTGCTTTTACAATGTGACCGGTAATAATGTGACTCTTTGTGCCTAGCTCAAAGTTAATATATTCAAGATACAAATGATATATGAGGGCACAGAAAGTACTGCAACAAGTTAACTGCAGTTGCAGAACAGTACCCCATGTTTCTGTTTTAAATGGATACTTTTTATTTATTAATTATGTTCATTTTAATTCCCTTGAGAGTCAAATAATGATATGTGAAAACAGCATAATCATGCTTTGATATCTCTGCAAAAGTAGTAACAGAATTTGATATGCTTTTGATCTTTCAAGTTATTCATTGCATCTATCCCTTATTCCTATAGTTACCCTTTTTTTCTCCTTGGGTTCTCTTTGATTAACAGGCAGTGTGGGGCTACCTGCTTGCTTGGGTCAGGCACAAGCCCTGCTTTCTTTTAGAATAGATCTCAGTGTGACTGCTGTCCCTTTGTTTCTATTTAGGAAAGTATTTAAGATTGCAAGTGATGTGCTCAATTGTCCCATTCTCTATTGAGCATTTTCCATGTATTCTAGAGGATGAGAATTATGACAGCGTTTTTGTTCTTAATTATGCATGCTTATATATTAATTCATATTTTCACTAATTTTCTTTCATTTGTAGCTACAGCTTATACTACGTGGACCCAGTCCTACAAATATGCATACAATTAATTTTGCTCACCAGCATGGTTTTTGTGGCTGTTGCTTTTTGCAGTCTCTGTAGGACGTGTGTTGTGACATATATTACACACAACAGCGTGGGACGAAGCTTGGTTTATGGTCAGAATAGGGCATTAAAGGAAGACAGGGGGAACTGGCTGCCTCCCACCTACATCGCCTGGTTTGTAGCTGGCCGGTTGGGAAGAGCAGGTGGGTGACAAGGGCCAGCACAGATGGTGAAGCTCTCTACGGAGGCTGTGGAGATGCTTCTTTGCTGAACTGTGATTAGCTGCTGAGCTCGGAGGTACCAGAACCGTGCTGCCAGTGCTCGCTGTGCTCCCTGGTGTAAACCAGCCCTGTGGCTGGATAGCTTCAGAGAGCAAAGTGAGTTGAAGGGGGAGGACAACAGGGGCACATGACAGCTTCCCAGGCTGTCCCATGGTGATGCTTGTTTTACAAGCTGTCGTTAAAGATACCCCTAATCTACAGAAGGTGAATTATGAAGTTATTTAGTCTCATGGTGCTCTCTTTCTCTTTGGTGGTAGTGTAAGAGGATAAGTAGGTTTACTCCAGGAGCCAGCATCTGTCTAGATTGAGAATCTGGCCCTAAAATTTTGTCTTCAAAATAGGTGCTTTTTGTCCAACCAGTAGGAGACTCTTCATTCACTATTGCAATGATGCAGAAATTCAAGAGAGCTGACAAAAACTCAGGGTCCTGTCTGGTGTAACTTACTTCCTCTTTCCCCACTTCTGTCCCCGACAGCTTCTCCTCTATTTCCCCAGAAATAAAGGAAACTCCTTGTACAGTTTGGCATGCAAGTTGCATGCAGCTGGGTGCATGCCCCAAGCCTGGGGTCACTGTCAGGCTCCATGACCCAAATGCAGCAAGTACCATCCCATCGCAGCCTTCAAACCCTGCCTGCTTGACAGCGTGTTTCCCAACTGGGGTTTGCCGTCTCATCTTCATGCCCAGCACAGCTTCCCTTTTGCAAGGATTTATGCAGCGCTGTGTGCTATGACAGTGGTAAAAAATAAAATAAAATAAATAGATAAAAAGCATTACTAGAACAAACAGGGCCCAAAAAAGGATGATTTTGCTATTAAAAAAAAAAAAAAAAAAAAAAGGAAGGAAGTCAATGACATCTTATCCTGGATGGCACCATAGTGATACCTGTTGTTAAAATTCTCAAGCAAAGTATTTATTGAAATGTTAGATTTGGAGAAGGTTATAAGTTGAGCAGTCCAGGACAAATACTGAGGGTTGTCCATGACGTAGAGATGTGCTAAAACTGCATCAGGCAAACCTACCCTAGGAGTGTCATTAGATGGGTAGTCTTCAAAACTACATCTTACACCAGCGGTGTCCTTATCCATTAGCTTCACATCAGAAAAGCTTATACCACTAAATACATTGCTCTGCTTTGCACACCCAGAAAAGAAGTCTTCAGTTTATGAACTGTGCTCTGCGGTACAGGAAACGAGTATCAGAAATGGTTTGTCTGCCTGCCCAGAGCAAGGAAGCCACTCTTAGCCACACAGTCCTAATAATAACAGCGTAGATGTTGTTACTGCACTCTGCAACTCAGCTGTTGCTGCTGTGTAGTGCAACAGTAATTTGTTTCTTTGAAAAAATTGATCCTTGCATGCACAATAAGTATTTATAAATAAATGCACATGTGGATGTTAATGGCTCTTAACATGCCTGACACCAACACCTTTCATCCTGATAATTAATGAAATTTTGGCCTTTTCGTTAAGCACCTACAGATCCCTTGAGGCTGTGAAGATTCTTCATAAGAATTGCAAGAGGCATTCCGTATACTTATACAAAATACTTTTTTTTAAAAAGGCACAGAATTTAAATAGTTAATGAACACACATCATTTACCTAAACAGTGTTTTTATAGATCTTTGCAAATATGACATTAATTAAGAAAAGTAACTAAAGCTGAAGTGCCACAGAATGTTAATCTTCAGCATCAGTAATTAGCCGTGGATGAGGATTTTTTAAAAATGTTTCCAGTTTGCATCATTTTGTTTGGGAAGAAACACAACTCTGCAGGTTGAATTACTGAGAAAACAGATGAGCCCTGAAAAACTCTTGCAGAGTGGACAGATGTGTGTGTGCAATTGCACCAAGCCTTTGCTGGTCCGTAGCTCTGTTGCCTCTGTGATAGAAAATAAATCTGAGGTAACCCCGCCACGTCCCCTTGGCACTTTTTCCCTCCCTCAGCCCATGCAAGGTGTGTGCTCCGTGCCCTTTGCTTGTCACCAGGAGAAGGGGATCGATCGGCCAGGCCAGTTGCAGAGGATTGTGTTGAATCCTTGTGTTTGCCCCTGGCCAGCAAGAGCAGGTAATGCAGGCAGCTACTCCGTCATTAGCTTGATTGTGTTTTTAACACCAGTAAAGGTGGCTCTTTGAATCCATCCCTCCTGCACGCCCTGATAATTGTTTTGTTTATCAGCACAATTTTGCTCTCTGTGGCGGGCAGTGGAAGGTCTGCCTGTGTTGTTTGTCTTCCTAAGTTGTTAAATGAAATGACTCAGAAGATTCAGGAAATTAATTTTTGTAGTCTAGATTTATGGGGAAAAAGAAAGCTTTGAAGTGGTGATGTCAGTGTAGCCACTCTGAAATTCATGAATGAGCCTTCACAAGATTTTCAGACGCTTAGAAATTGAGAATTTTTTTTAATAGTGGCATCCTTTTTAGTTACTTACTGATATCTGAACCTGAACAATTCATGTCTTCAAGCTTTATTCAACAGGCATTTTGTATGAAAATGAAAGCCAAAGATGTCCATATAAATGTGACTTCAAGAATCAGAGCTTTTAAAATAAAGCATAGGCTTATTACTAGACTCATATTAAAAGTGTGATAATAGCCACTGTTACCTATTCTTTTCTCTCTTTTTTAGGATAGTTAATTTAACAGCTACTATTGAAATAGCCATAAACAATTTAATAAACCCGGTAAAACTTCAGATGCTTCTTTATTATGCATTCAAATAGGATTCTCTGCCTCTTGAGTCCTACTCTACACCCTTGAATGATGCTAAGTAGTGCCATTAAAACAGCAATGCTGGGAGACCATTCTCATTTATGGAGATTGTAAAATAGGGACAAGATGCTGATTTTGATTCCATTCAAGATATATTTCCACAACAAATGCTAGATAAAGTATATAATAAAGTATAGAGTCTCGTGATACCAAAAGGTTTGCTTTGCCCTCTTGACATGTGACAATGCTGTAGCTGACTTTCCAATGGTAAGCTTGAATATAGGTTAATAAACAGTAAAAATGGATCTTCCTACCTAGAAGACAGTCAGAATTTCAGCTAATGAATGGTTTTGTCTTGTGAAATATCATTAACTTTTTAGAGGTTAATTTTTTTCAAGATTACTGTGGGTTCTTTTAGCTGAGGATGTTTTTGGGGGGAAGGTTAACACTGATATTTTGTATAGTGTGCTTATGAAGGAAGGCTTACTTGAAAATAGTTTCTTGAGGCATTTTCTAAAATTTACACTTTGTCTAATGTGACTCTTAAACACATTCCAGTGGTTGAAACACATTATGCAAGTCTTTACATATTTTGTTCTCATTTTCTCTGTTATATATTTTACAGGTAGTAACTCAGTCTGTGTGACAACTAGATGTAATATGTGCCAGTGGTTTTCTCCCCAGGTTAAACAAAATGAAAGTGAAGCAGCAAGTCTTCACTTTTTTGGTTCTTTGAATATAAGGTACATCATAGATAAGGGTACATCATGAAGAGGTACAGTCAGGAGTCTTCTTTGCAGCCATAGATATGCAAGAATTGTACAGAAAGCGTTCTGTAGCTGAACTTTGTAAGGACTCTTCTTTGGGGATGAAGGGCAGAGACTACCATTGAAGGGCAAGAAGACAGTCTAGCACATTGCTTTTGCCTCCAAGAAATTGCTTTGACACCTCTGTTGTTGCTTTACATTTTGCAGGTTTTTTTCACTTTAGCAATGCAACTGGACAACAGACTTTGTAATCAGCAAGTGTAATGCAGCCATTGGCTTTCTGCTGCTGAATAAGAAGGTGATGAGTTGTTTAGGTCTTCAGCTATTCAGTTGGGAAGGTAGATTTTCAGAGACGGTTCCAGTACAGTATCTGTCTCTCTAAAAGTCCCCTCCTATGCTTACGAAATGTGGTGTTCTACACAGTGACAAGTTGATTAAGAGAAATTTTCTAGAGGGGAAATAAAGCTACCTACTACTGTAGGTGATGGAGAAGAGAAAAATATTAGGCTCTCATGTGTATGTTCTTATATCAGTGGTTGTGCTCCAGTAATTAAATTCTGCCAAATAGACGAACAAACAATCTCTGGGGGTAATGAGGCTCAGTCAATGAACCACAAGTGTTCACAAGTACTAACAATAAGAGAAAACACAATTGAAAACCCTGCATATGTGTTACTCAAAAGCAAGTAAGACCTAATTAAAGGGATTTGTGATACCTCTCCATGCTCTGCATTTAGAAATGGATTTACAGAATATTTTCTCCAAATTACAGGATATTTACAAATAAGCATGAGAGTAGGTTTTATACTTGTTTGTTTTAAAAAGGAAATTTAATAAATGCAATGACCCACTTGACAAAAAGTTGTCCCCAGCACTATGGGCTTCTTTTCAATGAACCCAAAAACCAGAGAAATGAAATCCCTCAACTGCAATATGCTCACCCTTTGCTTAGAGTGCGTGAAATGCAGACTCATGAAAATGGTCATAGAAATTGAATATATTTCCTTCTAACTTCGATGACAGCATATTTCACAGGCCTAAATGTAAGTATCTTTTCTGCTCTTCAGCAAAAATGATAACACGTGATGTCACCTTAACTGTGCAACAAAGTAACTCAGAACGGTCATGTCTATATAAAACTGCTTTGTGTCATATGATATAAATATCTAGATATTTTAAAATGTCCTTTTCTTATAACCTATGACAGAGGCCTGTCCTCCCCACCATCAGAATTGATTTTTCCTTCTGAAGTATTGTTTCTCCCTTCTTCAAAATATTTTTGCCCAGCAAAAAAAAAAAAAAAAAAGATTGGCAAAACGACAATTTCATATGACAAGTACAGATGGGAAGTTGACAGTAAATAGAATATCAGCTTCCCCTTTTGCTGCTGCTGCTGGGCTGAGAGAGTTAATCCCATCAATAATGACAGTCATGTTAGTTTTATTGATATTTTGTAATCTGTCTTTCCTTTGTCTCCTTGGTTCGCTGTAATTCCTTCTTGGTTAGTGACCTGCCACACATTCCTCGGTATCTAATTGCCTGCATGCATTACTTTTTCATTTAAAATCGTGCTTTTAAGGATCAGCTGAAGTATCTTGATGAACAATGTCAGCTGGTTAGATTTTTTTTTCCTCTCTCCCTCAATGGATCCTGTATTTAAACTCTGTTCATCGGGCTGCTCTCTGGCTTCTGTAAATGATGGGAATCAGCTGCTGCTTGCAGTTGCTCCAAAGCAATGGACAGAAAATCTTTTGGAGAGATACTGTAATCAGTAGCCACATAGGAAATCACAGTAACCTTCTATCACCAACAAGGCATCTATAATGGCTATAATGTGCAGCTTTTAAAATTTTTATTTGTTCCTCTTTATGTCAGAGTTGGCCATACCAAATACCCAGGTCTTTAGCATGATGAGGGAAAGTTCTAATGACTTAAAAACCAAGGGCTGAATTGAGGTTGATATGTAAAATGTTGAATGTGGTCCTGACATCCCAGTCCAGAAAAAGATTTCTATCTAAGGTTTAGTGTCATGCTTCTTCTCTCTCTCTGTAAACAGGAAAAGTAACTTGAAAGAAAAAGCAGGCTGCGTAAAGGTTAGCCTCTGTGCACATGGAACCTGTACTGTACACCACAACTGGGGTGAAGGAGGGTCTTGGTCTCATTATTTGATCAGTCTCTATGCCAAAATGAAATGTCCACCAGCCTTGGGTGGAAGATGGAAAATATTGTATTAACCCTTCATCCTCAGCTTCTTGAAGACTCAACTACGCTCCCTTTAGTGCCATGGGAGCTTTTGGAAGCCTCTTTCCATTGGGGTGACTCTGACATTGGCAATTACGAGGGGCTGAGGGATGGTATGATCAGGATGTTGATGCTTCTTCTGGCATCCAAAAAAGCACAGCACAATAGAAGTGAAAAATGTAGAGCTTCTTAAAAAGGACTTTTTTGTTCTCTCTCCATTTTAGGTCTCTCTCTCTCTCTCTCTCTCTCTCTCTCTATATATATATATGGAAGGGAACAAAATCAGACTAATTTTTATAGGTGGTCAATTTACACCAATGAATTTTTACAATTTATGCAATATTGGCTAATGAGATGGCTCTCTATACCAATGTGACCACTGATGATGGTGTGTGTTACATCTTTAATATGGTGCTATTCAAAATCATAGGTTTAAATGCTATGACTGCATTGTGGGATGTGAATTCAGGAAACAGACAGACTGATATGGTACGGCACGGAGATTTCAGAAATGCAGAACACATTTAGGAATCTAGTGTTCATTGATCCAGTCACTTTAAATTTCATCTTGTCTTGAGGCTTTCTGCAGCATGGAACATTGCCAGAAAATGAATTTTTAGGAGCAGTGTATAACTGGTAATAATGGCCTGAAATCTGACAAACTGATTTAGTACATTTTAATAAAACCTTGCATTTTAAAAGAGCTCACTAGAGTAATTTGTAAACTTAACAATGAATATCTTTTGAGTAAACTATAGCAACTACAGTTGCGTGAAGTGCATAGTTTAGCTATACAAAATCATTCTTTAATTAGTTTTAATAATACGAGTTGCTATTGTGATGTTGTTCATACAAGAATGTCAACGCTTTCATTAAATATTAACTAACCCTCAAAAATTCCCTTATGTGGTTCTGTAGTCATTTTTCATGTTGTTTTGTTGTGGCACAGGGAAATGAAGTAATTTTCCATTCCTTAGAGCCAGAAATAGGATCAGGATTCTCCAGCCACCAACCACTTTACTGACTCTCTGTTCGTCAACTAAAATATGATTGTGTATTGCCTTTGTATATTCTAAATGTTTTAAGATTCTTCTGAACTGCTTGCTCTCTAAGGATTTAATTTTCTGGTGCATAGTACAGTTATGAGTATTTCTTGATCTGTAGAGTTCTTCTTTCCTTTTCCTTTCTACATTGTTCCCTTTTCTGCCCCTTATCTCCCCCAGAAAAGTTTCTAAACATAAATAATGTCCATATGTTTTTTTCTTCTTCACCTATGTACAAGGATGATGTGGAATTAGTATTTTAATTTTGCAGAATTAATTTAAAAATAAGTATTTTCATGACTTCTTGCAACGAAGACTGTCCTCTAAACTGCACCTTTTATCTTCCCTTGGAAAAAGTGGACTCAACAGATAATTATCTGAAGTCTGTATGCTATATACACTATTTTTGACAGCTAGAGAAAAAGTCTGGCTGTAGTTGAGAGGTTATTTATGTACAAGCACACCCCTCTCTTCTCGTCTGTGCCTGCAGGCGCGTGGGCACGCGCTTCTTTACCCTCCCATCCTCCCACTGCATTCTTCCCTTGAAGAGCTCTCTGTAGCTGAGAAATTAAGCCTCATTACCATATCTAGCTCCAGTCAGTCCTGTTATCATTAAGCTCTTGTTGTGGGATGCCTAAGTGAACTAACTTGTGTATAGCGTGCTGTTTTCCCAGCCTTAAACAGTCCCCATTTGTGTGTTTTTTTTCTGTCTTGGAGCCATAGCCAAAAAGATGAACCTCCCTCCTGCAGAACAAGAACAAAGCATCGTTTCCTCTTTGCCTGAAATTAAGCATCATTTCCTCTTTGCCTGAAATTATTTTTCTTGAGATGGTCCTACAGGGACCAAAGCCACTTTGCCATTACCCCTTAGTGCTACTTTATGTGGGATTTATAATGAAATTGCTTTGACAATTTGGATAATGACGGAGCAACACAATAACTGATGAAACACTTTGGGGTAAAACAATTTCCTTCGGGAGACATCAACTTTTGTGTTAAAATTATAGCCCTAATGTAATACACTGAAACTTTAAATAATAATAATTAAAAAAATAAAATGAAAGAGTCTTTGACTGCATTACTTAGTGTCTCTTGCTGATTTTAGTTTCTGATAGTACTTAAAGGAAGATTGAAAATTGCTCTGGATCAGAAAAAAAAACACATAGCTACAGAATTTTCTTCCACCTTATCAAACAATCAAGGAATTACCTTGTTTATATTGCTTCCAAGATGGACATTAATAACACAACTAATAGTTTTCTGGGATTTTTCACTAAGCCAAATAAATGAGCTTAGTGAGAGACTTTTACGTTACTCTAACAGAGAGGGAGAAAGCTTGTTGTTGTTGTTGTTGTTGTTTGTTTTTGTTTTTGTTTTTTATTAATTTCCCCCAAATTCTTACTTTAAGGCTTATTCCCTAAGATATTAATGCTTTCTAATGTCTATGTATGTTTTTTATTGTCCATTTGCTGCCTTTTATTTAAAGATCTCAAAACATTTGACTTCAGTTCCTTTATTAATGGTTAGTCTCACAAAACACTAAATGTAGGTCAGTCAATCACACTCTGGAATATATTTGTAGATCCAAAGGACCTAATGAAAGTAGTTTGTCCTTCATAGCACTGCTTTGCAAGTAGGAAAAGGGGAATTTAAAGAGTTCAACTGCATCAGCCAAGACCATAAAACAAGCCAGGAACCTGATACACATGCATTATATACATTAAAGCCCCTTTGAGTACTCAGTTTTGTTCAGTAGAACAGCCTATCTCTATTACATACAAATGTAGGACTATTTGCATGGATGGATTTTTTTTTCCCAGCTAGTTTCTAACACTTAAATTTTTCAAGATAAAGCAGTCCGATCAATTACTAGGAAAACTTGTTTTCTTAGAAAAAAAGTACAAATCAGCTGTGAATTCCTGGAAAGGAAAACAATCCCTGGAAGTACAGCTCCACAGCCCAGGAGAACTCCTCTGGAGTGCTGCTTTGGGCAGCTTTATCCTGAAATCACAGCAGTTTGGCCGCAAATGCTTGAAGAAGCCTGAAGTTCAGATGTACTTCTGACACTGTTGTAAAAGAGATGTTGAGTTAAAAAACGTGACATTACACCAAACAGATATGTTAAAAATTGTGCTTAAAGGTTAATATAATAAAAATGTAGTTCCTGGGAGAGTGATAGAAATATTGATCATAAAAATAAATAGTGGCCCAGAAATTCAGCTGAAAAAGAGGAAAAAAACTAGTTGATATATGAAGAATTTGAGTTGTGACACTAAGATCAATGGCTGTATTTTCACCCAGTGAAGCATGAGAGCTTCAGATAAGGGCAGTTAGTCAGTGAAATACTGACTGACATACCCTTTTACTGTTGGCATTTGGTCTCCAATATTGATCTCGCCTGTCACTGCCAACAAAGTATACTGAGGCTATATTTATGTTCAGATAATGTTGTGTTCGTTTTTTTTTATGAATGATGGTGAAAATCTCAAGGTGTATAAGGGGTTAATTTTAGCATCTGCCCTCATTTATTTGATTGCATCTTTGATATTGCTGCAATCCATTATAACCTATTGCCAGTCAGTCAGAAAACAGATAACACGCTATAATCTGCCCAGCCTCTTTAAATCCCAAGATTTCCCATTCCTCTACAGAGCAGCGGTGTACAGTAAACAACAATTATATAGCACACTCATTCTCTGACCATCAGCAGTGGGAATGCTGTTCTGGAGAGTACACAAGGTATCAAATAAACTTGGTAAGGAATAAATCTTTAAGAGGAATGCCATTATTTCTTCTGCCAATTTCAGTGGAGCTGGAGGAGTTAAATTCACAGCTTTTTGGAAATAATAGTGATGTTACCACAAAGCATGTTTGCTCAGAGACATGCATCAAAAGCCTTGCACACTTTATTTTCCTTTATCTTTTTTCTGCTAGTTCCAGTATTATGTGAACATAATCTTTACTGCTGTTCTTGTAAAATTAATAGTTTGGCCTTGAGTCCAAAAGGCTGAGAGAACGGGGGGCTTACTTGCCAAGCATGGTGGCTCACAGCTTTGCTTCAGCCACTTTGACCAGGCCAAGGGTGAAGCTCTTGTTCCACTTCAGTCAGGAGCATTTGCACATTATGAGTTAGTTGTTAGTTGCTTCAAAGAAAAGGTGGAACAAACTGTCTAGAGAAGAGTAGCTCGATCCAAATTACACCATTTTTTTTCTGTCTTTCTTACAGCATCATCCACAGAGTTGTATTTTCTGGTTTACTATTCTCAAGGTTGGTCATACCTACAGGATTCCCTGTAGTTATCATAGCTAGCAGACCCAACATATATATATTTTAGTTTAGCTTAGCAAAGCTTAAACTTCAGGCAGAGGCAAGGAACAAGAGTAGGACCTGAACAAGAGGTTCCCTGACTGCAGTGAGAGTATGGTGTGCCGTGCTCCAAGGCAGATTGGGGTGGATGAGGTGGCTCTGTCTATGCAAGGAACACTTATTTCTGGAGAAATACTTAGATAAAATAGAAGTTTGTCATTTACCCAAGACAGCTTACGTCAGATGACATCTCATTCACGTTCAGTTGCTCTCTTGTAGCCAAATAACTCTCCAGGATAGTCCTAGCCAGTAGAAGAAACATGACAAGGGCAAGTAATAGATTTCGAGGCTGAAGTCATGGGAGTGCTATCAGGAGCAAACTGGGAAACTGCTTCAGGTTTTAAGGAGAATGATCGGTTATCATAACAATAATCTAGGAACATAACAATGAGAGCAAGCAATTTTGCATGCAAAATTCTGCAGCAGAAGTAGATAATACTGGCAAATCACTAAATCCACCTCTGCTGCCTCCAATACCGGTCATGAAGCAGTGCTTATCCCACTAGCTGCCAGCCAGCCAGCTTCACTTCCTTCTCCACAGCCAGTTAGAAAGAACCTGTAATGTGAAAAATAGAAATTTGATGTCTTTTCTACTTGTCTTTCCTTCAGATTTTGTCTTCTACATCCCATCCAATTTTGTGCTGAATACCAGATAGTGTCATCACTGGTGGTGAATTTTGTGATGAGGGTTTCTGAGCAGCATGCAAAGACTGCCTGGTTTTTGAGTTAGGGCTGGATGTTTCTCTGATGGGATCTTTGAAGTTATGGCAGTGCTTCTCCTGCTTTGAAACTCTGGAGTTATACTGTATACTTCAATCCTAGAGATGCTGAAACTACTAAAAGCATAGCAATCATTAAAGAAAAAAAAAAAAAAAAAAAAAAAGGAAAAAGGAAAAAGGAAAAAAAAAAAGGAAAAAAGAAAAAGGATCATTTTGTCTAAGTAGAGTGAGGAACCACAGTTAAGATACAGCTGTGCAGTATTACTGGGCTTCTCAGAGTGGAGTCTGATGGCATTTAAGTGAATATGGATGTTCCCAGGACTAATGAAGATAGCTAACCTTTGAGCTTGAAGATGGTGAATGAACATGGTTATGAAATGTGATGCAACATATTGCAGAGATGAAGCTTTCCTAGGCTTTGGAGGAAACCAGCTGATGTTCTTTTTGCATTCCCAACTCAGGGATGTTGATAAGAAGGTTAAAACGGGGAACTGTGGTGCTTTACTCATTAAGGCTTTTACAGTTATAAATGAGTATGGGGTTAGGAGGGGTGTCTTCTGGACCATCAAAAGCAATTCTTAGCATTTTGAAATTTCACCGCTTCCTGAAATGAGGAAATCATTTATGCATATTACCAGTTGCTTCCTAAAAGGCAAGGTATTTTTCTGCAATAGGCTTTAAAAATGAGACCTTTTCAAACTTTTTGTTTCAGTCAATCAGCTTTGATTTTAAATCATGAAATTGCTTAGATATGGGTGAGCAAAACCAAACACCTGTGAAATACATCTGTCGGTGGCAGCCAATAGACACGTAGTGAGTTCAGTGCTGAGTTAATGCCTCTCTGATGTGAGCCCACGTCAATCAGGATCTGCTGGTTATCTGTTCAGAGCAAGCATTCCGAAAACTTTGAATTTTATATTTAAATATATATATATATATGTTTTTTTTTTGTTTTTTTTTTTTTTTTTAATGGTATAAGCAAACAAGATGGACTCAAAACCAAATGGGGCTATAAATCAAGCTCCACTCTACACCATGAGTCTTGCAGATTGGCTTTTTTCAGTCAACAGGTTGTAGCTTTCTGGGTTGCTGAAAAATTAACATTTCCAGCATTTCTGCAGCCTGCTCTTCCCAACAGTCCTCTGCTAGTCTTCTTCTCCCTTGCAATGTCTGTCATGCTCTTGTCACTATGGCCAAGAGCATCTCTCCCAGACATGCTCCTTCTCTCCCAGGGAGCTCTGTCTCCCTGTTTGCAGGAGCACAGAAGCAGAGCGCAGTGGTGTAGCCTGGTACAGGCACGAACCACTGCTGGGAATTGGCCTCTTTGGCTCCTCGAATACATCAGGGGTCCTGCTCCAGCTGCACCACAACCTCCTGGGACTTGGTGGCCAGTGATCACCCTTGGACGTGACTTTTTCTTTCTTCATGGGTGAGATTTTGAGTCTTTGCAGCACCCTGTAAAGCCTGTAAATATTGGGGAACCCCATTTCCCTGTTTTCAGAGACAAGAAAGTGGAGCAAGGAGGTATTTATTGCGGCTTTGGTTGGCATCATTTCTGCAGTAAGGGCCCTTTGCCTAGTTTCTCTTTGACACTTTTCCAGGCTCCGATGCAGCAGGTGTGTCTTTGGACTTCGTTTCATTCTCCCTCAATCTGTCTTTGTCATGATTTACAAAAAGAACAAAGGTGGTCATGGGTGAATGAAACCAGGCATCCAAAAAGAATAAAGGTACAGCACGCTTCGGTAGCGGTTTACGATGATATGATCAAACAAGCTCATACACTACTACTGACATTAACATGATGACAATTTAAGAGCATTAATGATCTGTATCAGCATTTCCATCAGCCTGCTGAAAAAGAGCCAAAAGCAGATATTAACATAGCTTGTTACAGGCTGAGTTCTTTTCCTGTTTGGCTTTATTTTGGCGTTCTGTGTATCCTACCTACTACAATTGTTTTCCTCATCACCATCATTGTACTAATTCCATTTAAACTTCAGTTTTTGTTACATGTTGCTCCAGAAAGGATAATGCTATTTAACTTTTGGAGGATTTAAGGGTTATTTTGAGTTTCTAAAGTAGGTCCATCTAGCGCTGTAGCCAGCTCTAATGACTTTTTATCCTTTTTTTTTCTTAAGATCTTTCTGATAGATTTTGATGACTGTCATTTTAGAGAACATGGGTCCTGATGTGAATATATATGCATACATGTGTAATATACATGTTTGTATATATATGCATATATGAATGTACATACATATAAATATACAGAGTACTTCATGTCTCCCTTTTTACGTGGATCTGTAGATATATCCTTGAGTTCAAAACCCATCATTTCCATTCTCCTAGGCACTGTAAAAATCATTAAGCTAAGTAAAATGATAAATTATTTGCTGTTGTTTAAAGACAGAGGAGTGTACCTTTTTAATATTGGACTCATCTTTGTTGCTTACTGAGCAATGTTGCCTCGTATTGGAAGGGTTGTGATTTCAAAAGACTCTAATGCAGGGAGTCAGATTATGTGTGTGTATTAGAGTGTAGCAAAAAGCCTTTGTTCATTTTGACTGCAATGGAACTGACTTAATGCCCTGTTTTGCAGCTGTTCTCTAACTACCGCTCACTCCAATAGTTTTTTCTTGCAAAGAACAATTTTGTCCATGCCCTGGGTTTGTTCAAGAATGTTCAGTAACATCTTTGGAGGTTTTACTAGCCTGTGGCACACCTAATGAAACAACTGGATATTTGCCAGTGTTTTGTTAGCTGAGGAATATTTTCTGCACATGAACTTAAGAGAACAGCAGCAGTTTTACATAGGGGTTTGATAGATTGGATTATCTGTGCAAATCAGCCCTCAAGGTGCTTAGAGTGCGGAAGCATTCATAAGTTTGGTCTTTGCATCTCGAGCTCCCTTGTCACAACTAAAGAAATGTCAAATCATTTCTCTGTGGGTTAAGGAGCGAGACTCAAAGACTTCAACTTCAAAAGAGCCTGTCATTTGATAGTTTGCATTTAGGCATCTAAATAAGCAACTTCAAACTGCAGACTCGATTGATCTTGTTGAGATTGTTTGCGGGTGAATGCTTCTGATAACCTGATTGCATCTTTCAGATAACTGGGAGCTGAGCACTCTGGATCTAGCTCTGGCTGGGTGTATTTATCACCACTGAAACCCCATTCCAGGATCCCTATTTTGCAAATGCAGCTTGTTGGTGCTCCTGTCAGCATGCCTGGCAGGCTTCTAGGCTTTGCACGTCATCCTGTTCACCATCAGCCTGCTCAGCGGGTAGTCCTCGCTCAGGAACTGATAGCAGAGGCTAAAGGTGAAAATATGCCGAGACCTTCTCCTCCTCCCTCTTCATATGCTAAGCAAAGCTAAGTATAAGTAGCTGGCAAGGAATCTATCATTTGTCCTGGGTCTGAAGCCTATAAATAGCCAGATCATTAAAGGTGTCACTTACAATAAGCCTTTGTCCCAGAAGCTATTTGCGGTGTGGACTTTGGCTCTGCGCAGTTTTCTAGGATTGCCAGAAGCAATGTTAATCTACCTGTGGCAGTAAGGCTGGCAGAGCTGGTAGCTGTTACCTCTTCTTCCTTTGTGCGTTGCTGAATCTGGGTCAAATTTTCTGAAACCTGTGGGGTTGTTATGAATTCATCTGGGTATAAAGGAAACCAAAATCTGGCCTCACGGCTTTATCACCAAATAGAAAATATATTAATTAAAAAAAATAAAAAATATTAACAAAAATATTTTAGATGTAGAAGGTCCTTACGGTTCTTAAGAGAAAGAAAGTGCACTTTTCATTTTAAAGACTTCATTGGGCTACTGCTTACTCTCTGGGGAATGGAGAAAGCCACAGTCCAAAGCTGAATATATGCACTGTAGATGAGCTGTAATAGAAAGATATGGGGTCAGAGTGTTCAGTGGTTACGGGGCTATTAAGAGTCTCGGCAGACACAGATTAATTCCCCTACTCTGCCACGGACCTACTTTATTACCTTGGTCAGGTCACTCCATCTGTAAAAGGAGAATTACGCTTGCTAAGGGGAACATCAAGATAAATGAATCGAGCTTATGAGTCACCCCAGTGCTGTGCTAATGAAGACCATTTAGTATGGGTGTGCACACACGTTTGGGGGATGTACACACCAAAGGAAAAAGAAGGAATGGAGAAGAAAATGTAGGGCAAACAAGTGAGGGGTTTTTTAGGGATAGCATTTCAAGTGGGGAAGCCCCCAGAAATGCTGGAATCCTTCAGCTTGCACTCAGAGGAGCATGGATAAGGGGCTGCTCTTATTTCCCTATCTTTCTTCTGTAATTCCACTGTTAACTGCAAACACGTTTTGGTTTTGCATCAGCCGAGGTTCTTTCCCATTAGCCAAAGCCAGTTAAATTGTGAAGATCTTTCTTTAAAAAAAAAAAAAAACACAGAAACAAATGTTACTCAAATCAATTATTACCGAAAAAAATGCCTTGCTAATTGAGTTAGGACAGACTCTGCCCATTCCATTGTTTCGGTGATTCATTGAAGATGACAGACTGGTTTGACTCAAGTCAGCCTGTGTGTGTGTGTGCCCGCGTGTGTGCAGAGCACAGCTGATGCTTGCTGAAAGCTTCTGTGCGGTGAACCGTGACATATTAATAGTGAAATCAAGGTTTGCTAGCTGACACACATCAATTTGCCAAGGGCCTTCCCTCTTCTCCACCCTCCCTGGCACATTTGGGTGCTCACACACACATGTACATATATAATATCTGCTGTTTTCTGGCAGATCCTATGGATACTTGGAATCTCTGTTCTCAAGAAATTTGCCAGCCAGCCTCTCATTCATAATGTCTTGTATGCGTTCCTGCAGGCTGGAAAAAGAAGTGAGAAGAATTACAGATGATTCAATTAAACTGATATTGTGCACAACAAAACTGAGAGCAAATGCAATTTGGGTCCTGTTCATGTGACTTAATTATCTCTTACCTCCCCACTCCACCCCCTTTTTTAGAATTTAAAAACAATTATGATATAATTGCCAATCTGGAGATCCCCAGATATGCAGTAAATACCCTTTGTCTCGTCAAATGCTCTTTTCCTAGATTCAGAAATGGGACTGTATTAAAAACGCACACATTCAAAAAGAATTGCAAAAAAGTCATCAAGTGACCTTCAGGAAATAAAACTGTAATGCTGCATACCCAGCAAAGACAGACCTGTGTATTAAGTGCTCGAATCAGCTGAAGCCATTGAAGATAATTAGCTGTGTGCATTTATAAGATGCGCACACTTTCAACACTCGAGGCAAATCCCTAGAAGTCAATTGAGACCTTCGCTGATAGAGGCTTGGAGGTGCATTTGAAGACCAAACATGCCTTTTTTGCTGGAATTAGTAACATGTTTCAAAATTTACTAACAGCTTTTTAATGTGTAATCAGCTTGACTTAATGGGGAAGAAAAAAATCACAATCATTAAGAAGCCCATACTGAGCGTATATATTCACACGGTGGGAAAGTGCCTCGCAGTATACAGTAGTTTGGAGTAAGTAGGATCCATTACCCATATCTGCTGAAGTGCTGTCAGATACGAAGTAAATTTACAGACTTGCTTGTCCCCTCTGCTATTCGTCACTGCTGAGTGGCTCCAGCGGCAGCCCACGGTATTTTTAGAGAGGAGAAGGATACAGAATTTCTTCATGTGCCGAACATTAGCCGATCCCATTACTCAGAGCTGCTCAGAAAGTCACAGCTGACATTTCGGGTTGGTGGCAAAGAAGAGCAATTGGCTTAGAAGGCAAAACACAGAAGAGATGTCCAAGGAGAGCGCATCTGTCGGGACATTGCCCCGTTGTGTTCTGTTGGTCGCTGTGTTGCTTGAAGTCAGCAGCAAAAGATGAGATAATTTTTGAAATTTACATTTTCTCGGGATTCAGTGCAATGTTGCTCAGGCATGCTTTCACATAACATATGTAATAGATTGAGTAATAATAACAACAACTGTTTGTTAGCTGGGTAGAGCTAACATTTGAAAAAGGTTTGTCCTGAGCTTTGGGATATTTTCAAAATAATATGGGCAACTGCCTATGAATAGGCTATTTTGCAAACAACCAAAGTCATCTGTGTTATTATTTATCATTATTTCATCAAAGAAAATCCATTTAGTTTAATGTTCATTTGAATTGCTTCTCTTTAAGACCTCCAAATCCTAATAATGCATCGAACACACTCCAGAATGTCAAAATAGTAAATTGTATGTAATTTTCTTTGACAGTAAGTGGATGAGTCCTTGCCAGAATTGTTCCTCTTTACACCCATTGTCAAGTCATTGCTTTTTTTTCATTAAGTGATATTTGACTTTTTAAAACCCACTAACAAGATCGCCGCTGACCTTGTAACAAATTCAACCCAAGGTGAGCGGGGCTGCAGAGCCAGGCGGTAGCCAGGCGTGCGCAGCTCTTCTGTGGCAGCCCCAGCTTCATGCCATCCAGAACCAAGGGTGGGCATTTGTGCCGAACACTTTAAAAAAAATGGACAATTCTCTAAAGAATGTACTTTTTTTGAATAGCTTTAGTACTGACCCCCAAGCACTGCGATACTGAACTTCCAAAGCTTTGGGCTTACAATGAATAGCATTCATCTTCGCTTCTGGTTCTGATCTTGTAAAAGCTAACTCATGCATGCACAACATGATAGACCATGTTACGCCTCAGAGCCTTTTTCAGAGCTATCATCTAATACATTTTTTATAAGCCAGAGTGCATTCATAGAATTCTGCCTCAAAAGGCATTCTGCTTTAATGGCTGCCCTGAAATGTCTAGTCTCAGTGCTTGTGCTTTTTGGAACAAAAGGGTAATGAAAATGTTGAAAATTTTTTATAGTAGTCTTCAAATTTCAGGGTTTTTTTTTATTAAAGGTATGATGTTTAAAGGTGGAAGGAAGTCTAGAAAAAGGCTGCTTTCTGCTGGTCCTAAGTGAAAAGGGTAAGAATTTTTGCTGCCAAGAATGCATATGCTCTTTGTGGAAATGTCTGTTTGTGTATATTTTGTATGTTTTATACTATGAGTACACACATGCATATGTGTAGCTGTGGACAGGCTGCTCTTGAATCAAATTACATTAGGAAAAGTATTAGGAGTGGCTTTCTGTTGTTTTCAGTCCTTATACTTAGCTCAGGTAGCTGCTAACAACAGAAGTGAAAAGCAGCGATGGTTCATGGATTTGATTTTGTGACTTGAATCAAAGTACAAAAAAAAAAATCGAATAAGCAGGGAATATTTCAAAGTATTTATGCTTATTGAATTCATTAGTATATGGATAGTTTTTGTGCTCTCACTGATAGCTTGACTTCCTAAAGACAATTTGTAGTCTGATGTAAACAACCGTGCTCTTGAAGTCTTCTGGTGCTTGCTGGCAGGATTCCATTCATTTGGCTTGCTTTGACGCATTTTGACCATTTTCCTTCTGATCAGAATAGCAGCTAGGGCTACCCTTGTTTTTGTCTGTACCTGGAAAATTTCTCTTTAAAATGGGGAAGCAATTTGTCTGTAGTAGCAGAAGAATCAGGATTCTACATTGTAAAGCTTTCTTGGACTCCCAAGATAAAAATTCTGTTGAACTATTTTAGGAAGAAAAGAAAAATAAAACTTTGTCTCTTTTTCTAAATAGTTTTGAAAGACTTTAAGATAAAAACTCTGCTAATGGTTTGCTGGATATGTGTGAGTCATTGCAAAAGCTGAGCTTGGATCTGTGTTTGTCCTTTGAAAATCTGCAAAGATGGAGAGCGTGTCAGAATCTGGGCCTTTGATTCACTTTTGTGTAAGAGATGAAGAGTGTCTTTTGCTTTGTCTTAAAAAAAAAAAAGAATAATTTGCTCTGATGCTATTGTCCTCAAGTGAAAGGAAAAAAATAGAGTTTATGTATTTCTGAGTCAAATTAGAGTTGAAGGCAAGATAATTGGATTGTGTCTGTTCTGTGTGAGGGTTGGGTATTTGGTGCAAAAAATGTTGTAAATTTTGTTGTTGTTTGTTTTTTAACGACCTATGGAACCTGTTTAGCTGCTGGTCTTGTTGCTTTGCTTTAATGCTAGCAGTGATTGCAGTTGGTCAAACCTTTTGTGCATGCATGTGCATCCATGGGACTTGAGTACCATTTGCTTTGCAGAAGGCAGCCCAGGGGAGGATCTTGCTGGGCAAAAAGTTGCAGAGGAGTCAACAATGTTCCCCTGCAGCAAAGAAGGGCAACCACATACTGGTGTGCTATCAAAAGGGTAGGCAACTGGCCAAGTGAAATGATTATTCTTCTGTTTGGTACATGTGAGTCCACATGTAGACACTGTTCAGTTTTGGATTCCCCAGTAAAAGACACTGGCATACTAGAGGGTGTTCAGTGGGGGGCCACCAATATGATTGGAGACTGATGCACGTGGTGTACAAGGAGAGGTTCAAAGAGCTGGGTTTGGTGTCCTGGAAGAGAAGGTAAAGGGGAAATCTTAAAGCTGTTCTCAGCTACTTATTGAGAAGTTACAAAGACATCAAGACAAGACTTGTTCCGAGATGCACAGAGGACATAGGAGGCAATGGACATAAGTTGTAAGGAGGGAAATGCAAATATCAATCGGATATAAAGAAAAAGATTTTCATCGTGATGGTGGTCAAACACTGTATTAGGCACCCAGAGGGACTGTGAAGTCTCCATCCTTGGAGATACTGAAAAATCAGCACAGCCCTGAATGCCCTGATCTAGTTGGCCCTGTTCTGAGGGTGGCTTGACCAGGTGACCTCAAGATGTCCCTTCCAACCAAAATTACTCTGTGAAGCTGTGCTGACACTGGCTCACTCTTTAACATTGCAGTCATGAAATTTTCATGCTGACAAAAGGGAAAAGGTCAGTTCCTCCTGCTTTAAGAACCATTCATCTGAAGTTTAAAGTAGGAAAAAAGAAAAAAAAAAAAAAAAAAGAAAAAGAAAAGAAAAAAGCCCTTACTTATCAGTTGTTCAGTTTTACACAACTTGTGAGCAGAATGCGGCAAGCTAGAATATTTCGTTACTTTCTGTAGATGAAGGAACTGCATGACTATGTTTTTGCAAGGATTGCAGTAGTAGTTCAGAGTTCTTGCAGCAAATAAGCATTTGCAGTCACCTCCATTGCACTTGGATTTTGTTGGAGAGTTGTTGAATATAGACAAGGAGGTACTGCTTGGATCCTGTAAGGCACAGGATGAGCCAGGGGTGAAGTATGACTTCAGAATCAATGAAACGTCCACCTCTTTTTCTGCTTTTGATGACTGTCAGGACATTTAGGAGCAGATTTAACATATCTAATCTTTTAAAGCTATAATTAGCATTAATTTCTGTTGCAGTAGTATTCAGAGAGCTCAATCAAGGTCAGTTGCTAGGTGAAGAAACATATAAGAGAGGCAGACTTCGTTTCACCTTCTTGAACAAAAACAATTAACTTAAATTTTATGCTGCCTGTGTGTCTCACGACAAGATCCACCTCACTTAATTGCAGCTCTCTCTCAGGCGTTCATCCACCATGGTCCTTTTGTAGCCTATGGGTAAAGAATGTGTCCTGCAGAAGATTGCCTCAGATGCTTTAGGTTCTACTGAGATACCACGTCAGACAAACAACTCCAACAAAAGGACTTGTCAAAGACCAAATTTCTGGTATTGTGCCAAGGCCTGGAATAAGACTCAGGTCTTCTGAGTCTCAGTCCAGTGTGTGCATTATTTTTTATACTCTATCTGCCATGATTCTGAGGATATCCTTCTACCTGAAGCACAATGTGCTGTATCATGGAATATTATTTAGTCTGTTTTCTCCAGAAAGTATATTTTGCACACCTGTATCACTTCTGAAACAGACGGTCTGTCATTCTAGACATTTTCAAAAGCAGCTTACAGCAGCCTTGCTCAACATTTCTGCAATAATGATGACAACCACTGCAATAATATAAACCACTTACTAATCAGTTTGTGAAGGCAGGACATCTGCTTTACACAATACAGAGGAAAATTAAGGAGGCTTTCACAGTAGTCTGAAATTGTGTGTTAGAGTTTAAAAAGAGAAAGAGAGAAAGAGAAGGAAACTAGTGGTAAATAAATTGAACCATGGAGCTAGTTTTCATCCAGCTGTATGCTGCCCTAAAACAGCTATCTCAGAAAGGTGCCTATTATTTATTAATTCAAGATGACTCCAGAAAGCAATTCCTCCATACATTTCTTTCCAACTTTCTAATCTTGGTAAGTTGTTGGCAGAAGTTGTGCTGGGAGAATATGTGATCAATCACAGTCTTCACCACTGTAATTCCAGAAGGCACTTACCTATAGACACTTGGCTTTTTAAAGCTTGTGGTTTTGCATGCAGGCTGATCGTGTGTTAGGTGTTGAATCTGAACTACTCAATCCTACCCTGCATTGCAGAAGAAAGAGGAGAAATCTGGCATTCATGGCATCCCAGATTTGATGGGTTTGGTCTGTATCACTTTATCAAGGTTCCCAATTGTACGTGCTTTTCCATCATTTGGTAGCAGCTCCAAAGCCAGTTTTCACTACCTCTAAGAAGCTCTATACATCATCTCCTGAGCTAAAACATTTAATATTTTTCATGCATGGAAGGCTGTCAACTTTTGTTGTGAGATGTAATACCTGAGCAGGGGGGAGACTAACTCAGCTACCTTTGGGGATTAAGTGTAAGACAGGAGTAAGACAACTGGGCAAAGTTTAGGTATAGATTTGATTTAGGATAGGCACTGAGCTTCAGCTTAGAAGCAGATCTCTCTATTTAATTTCCTTTCTTGGATGGGTATTTCAATAGACAGCTATATCTAGCAAGATTTAGAATGAATGTGGACAGAAATCCTAAGATTAATTCTTATCACTGTCCGGTCCATGACAAGGATGTGAGTTTAGCTTATTCCCTGTTCACTTGGAAGACTACTTGGGTTGGGATCTTGGGTTGTTTCCAGCAGTTAGCCACATCAGTGCTGTTTGCTTAAGTTATTCATTTAGAACTGGGAGAATGTAAGTCTGAACTACATGTGCCTGCGTGGAGAACCCCGTGGTGGAATATATCCAGTGCTGTGCTTTTGAATGTTTCAGATGGCACAACATGTAACCAAAATCTGACATTCCAGAGAAAATTGCTTCTTTTGGGAAATGCAGATGTTAAAGATCTGAGCACTTGCAGCCTACAACTAGGAGAAAAATGCACTTTATCTTCATCAATATTTCATTTTTGAAGTGGGGAATGTACTCATTGGCAGAATTTCTGTAGAATTTGATGTTTGTGCTAATGTTTAGAGAAACACTTCCTCACTTGAAAGGGGAAGTACTAAATTGTGGAACTTATGTACATTGTTCCTTTTACTTTTTCCTGGATATGCAATTCCCACACTTCTCTCAGAGCTGAAAAGTATAAGAAATAAAGCAAAATATAATAGCATTGCAAACAATGTTTAAAGCTCTTCAGGAATTGTTTCTCATTGAAGCCTAAAGTGATGATGAGCAGGTTTTCTTTCACATAGTTATTTTTAAAGGTGATGAAATATTCAGTACAGTGTTACATTTTTTTCCTTTCTAAATTAAGTGCTATAGAAACCCATCATCTTTCAACTGAAATAACACAACAAGTAGTAATGAAGCAAGACTCCACTGCAATCTTTTTCTAAATCAAGTGTAAATATGTACAGATTTGGGGGAGCTACTCTGTGTTTCTTCCAGCTGATCCTTTCATCAAGGATGACAGCAAAGACTGGTGGTCCTCCGAGAATCTGTGGCCTCCTCTGATATTCTTGACTTTCCTCTATCTGCTGGTAGCCCCTGATAATAAGGCTGCCCAAGAACAAAGCTCTTAGTACTGCTGTAGTGAAGCAAAAACAAGAGCTTTCCTCTCTCATTAATTTAACAGTTCACTTGAGTGGTCTCTGGTCACACGATTATTTTAACATTTGCTGAAAAGTGGGGTTTCATTGGATCCATTCAGACTTGTTACTTGTATGAAATACCACTGGTCATGCATGACACTGGCTATAAGTGCCTTAGGACCTGCTGTGTAATTTAAGCTAATGATTCTTTTTTATTTTGTTTTGTGTAGCCCTCTCTTTCTGCCTGGAAGCAGAGCTACTGAAACACTCCAAGAGCGTCTCTTAGTGTTACCATTGCTCCAAACTCTCATATCATCCCTATTTTGTGAACTTTTCAGTGCACATTACAGGATCAATACTTATTTTTAGACTAGAGGTTCAGAGGAAGCCCCTAAAATAATATTTTCGTAGTAATGCAGGACTGAACATTCTGTGTCTGGGATACACTAAGTTATTCTGAAGACGACAGCGATTTGTGCCTTCTGCAGAATGTTTCTCCAGCCTCAAAATGTCTTTCCCTCAGCAATTTAAAGGTTGCTGTTGGCTGTGACTTCAGGGGAAAAGACATTACTGTTTCTGTGAAGAAGTCAGTTGTAAACATTAAAAGAGCTTCAGTAATTTCTCCAGGGGAAGGCAACAAGCCTCATAAAAATATTGGCTGAGCTCGTGCATATCTTCTGCACCTTGTTGGTTATAAATAAAATCAAGGCATCCAGATTACATTTCATAGTAGAAGAGAGGTGACCTGAAAAATTTATAAAGGTAAGAGATAATTAAGAATGATAATTTTCAGTTAACATTTGAATGACATGGCTCCATTATAAGCCATTTAACACCAGATGCAAATGAGTGCATCTGAAAAGGGAACATTATATTTGTGGCTATAACACAGTTGGGTACAGTAAGTATTTGAAGTACCTGTTAGTAGAGTAGTGAAGGTATAAGGCTAAATATGAGTCTTCTGCTTGAAAACCCCAAAACTTTTTGATCAACTAGTGAAAACAGGCCCCTAAACAAACACAAATTATAGGAACATTGGGGTGCTACTGTAGGGACATTTGAAGCTGCAGGATCTTGGATAGTCAGGGATACTAAGGCAATGATAAGACACCCCAAATTATCTTTGTACTATAAATGTTTATTGTAGAAAGTCACAGTTCATGCCAGATCTGATATCTGCAGCACTCTCATATGGCAGCAAATTTGTTCTCCCATCAAGAAATTCTGATGAAAAGGTGCCTCAAAATCCATCAGCACCCACTGGACATGTCAACATCCCTTGTGGCCTAACCAACAACAGGCCAAAACCAGACCCCTGGGGTTGTCTTCCCAGAGGCTGCATACACCCTTTGTCTTGTTTGTTGAGAACAAATTAGCCTTGTTTGAAGGACAGAAATGTCGCTGGTTGCATTCAGAGCTGCTGAGCTGACCAGTGAACCCAAAAACCTTCCAGAAGCACCACCCATAGGAGATGAAATCAAAAGGAGTGTTAGGAATAGCAACAGACCAGAGCAATGGGTGAGAAGAAATCAATTAATTAACCTGACGAGTGCAGTTCAAAGACAGAAGCAGCCCTGTGTCTCCTGCTAGGTGAAGCTGGGAGATAAATATTGCCCCACAATAAGTCTATGTGAAAGCCTCTGTTGGCAGATCCAGCAAGAGTACTTCAAATATAAATATTGTTGGGGATATATTTAAATGCTGATGCTTTCCTCCTCTCTGGGAAAACACTGAAAATACCATTTTCTAGCCCAGAGCCACTGAGCAGAAGTAAGCAGTAGCAATCTATTGATATTATATGTTAAAAGGCATAATCTGTATTGGGCAGACAACTCAAGATTTTAAGTTGGATATCAGTGAGCAAACAGAAGTAAATATACGTGAATGGGTGCTTTGGTCTTTAATTTGTATTCAATTTTAATATCATTTAATTGATTCTGAAGGATTTTTGGAGCTTCCAAATAATTTGTAATGGTCTTTCAGAGCTTTAGATACAGCGCATCATATTTGCAATTAAAGAATCATTATTTAATTAATTTGGCTCAATCAAGTCCTGATAAATATGGGCACCATCAGAGTTATTTTTATTTCCTGATTCATTTCTCAAGCAGGACTGAGGAAACACTGCCTTGAACTGAGCCTTTAATGGTGAACTCATTTCCTGCTGAACAAATACACTGCAGAAAAACATCATTTGCATGTATTCTAAGGATTCCTTCACATGATACAGAGACTAATAATTTTACTATATTTATCCCCCTACAACACCTGACTTGATTTTACTGAGCTACACAGACTACAGTAGAAAGTCCAACATTGAACAGAAATAGTAGCTGATAAAGAAATAGTAGCTAATAAAGAATAGTAGCTAAAAAAGAATAGTAGCTAAAAATGAAGGATAAGAAAAGAAAAAGGTTTTTAGCTCGCTTTTGGCTGCGCTGTTGTAATAGCCCCGAAACCAACCTTTGTTTCTACATGACTTGTATGTTGCTTGGCTATTAGCATTGCTGCCATTCAAGGCTCTCTCCCTTTCCTTCTCTCCTCCCCCCAACCCCAGTACTTCATTTTTATACCTGTCATGAAATGGTTGAGGTCGAAAGTCAGCACGGAGTGCATCATTTGTACATTGTGTCTCTTTTCCTCATGTGCCTCTGCTGCCAGAGAAATTGAACTTTCGTCCATTAAAAATCCATTTATTGTGTCTTGACTTCACTGAACTAAAGAACAGGACATTTCATCAAACAGTACAGTTTAAAATCAAATTAAATTGTACTAGTGCCCAGAAAATGTGACAGGATAAAGACCCTAGTCATTTAAAAAATCTTTTTAAAGACCTCCCTGATTGCACTTATTGATACTTCCATGTGTCCTGTAAGGTCAAAACTGGTCAGTGATGTGAAGACTCAGCATGGAACAACTGAAAAGACCTTTTTTTTTTTTTTTTTTTTCATAGAACAGGTGGTAGCACCTCTTCCAAATTCATGCTTGCTCATGTTTGACCTCTGAAGATGAGTTGCAGGTTGTCATTTACTACTAGTGTAAGAGTTTGGGTGTAAGTGGTCCCCAGCTGTGATGACCTTCCCCATCCTTCCAGATGAACCCTTTTGTTGGACGTCAGTGCTCCAGGGCATGGGTAGCACAGGGCTGCCATCTACAGTGATGACCTTTGCTGAAGTGTGTAGCATGTGTTTAAGTACACAACCTGGTAGCAAAACCCATGAAAATCAGTGGAAGCAGTCGTCCAGTAAACTTGCCTCACAGCCTCTAAACTTGGTTAAACGTGTCCCAGAAAAATGGGGTTTGAATCATATGTTCTTCTCTTGGCAGCTTGGTCCCTTTATTGCCCTACGCAACCACAACATGTGGAGGAGAGCCTCGTTAAATGTTTCTCATCCTAGTTATAGTTTCCATAATGTTGATGTGCCACTGGAGTCAAAAAAGTTGGAGTTTCACAGATGGATTACAGAATTAAATTGTGCACTTACAGGGCTACATATGTGCAGAGTCCCTGGAAGTCCGGAAATGAAACGAAGGGCAGAGAAAAAACACTTCTTCCAAACCCAGTCGCATGGGCAACAGCTGGAATTTGCATGGCTCCTTATTCAATTAATATTCAGAAGCCGCTATTGCATTTTCCCGAGAGCGAAGAGACAGTAAAAGCAAGCTGCTACATCCAACTCCACTATTTGTCCTCCCCCTTACACAGAGTGGCTTGTTTGGTTGGTTGTTGGTAGTGTTTTGTTTCTTATTTTAAACTCTTATAAATATGTGTTACATTTGGCAAAGAGGCAGCTAGGGACCAAGAAGAGAAGAGCAAAGCAGTGTTCCAGAAGCCAAGAGAGATGCATCTTTAAAGTGAATTGCACCAGCCTTTTGTTCAGATGGGAGATATTTGTATTGCTTTTTGCTTGACTTGTTTCACTGCATAGTGAACTGCTAAGATGCTCGTTTACAATTTAGGTCTTTGTAAGTTATTGTTTGGGTTTGCGTGCTAACCAACAACAAAGGGAGGATTACTACAGTAATAAATATTTATTTGGATATCGTCCTAACAAGTTTTCTAAAATTTATGCAACAGTTTAAATGCAAGTATGTTACCAGCACTGTTCATTTTTGAAAACTAAGATATATCCTTCCCCTCTTGGAGTGTGCTTTATATTCTAAGTGGAACCAGATTATGAACTAATATTTGGAAAACACTTTTTTGTGATTTTTTTTTTGTTGTTTGTTTGTATATCCATAAGAGGTGTCCATTTTGCTTGTGTGCAGAAGGAATGCAGCCAGTACAATGGTTTTCCTGGCTCTCAAGCTACTCAAATAAAAGATCAGGCCAGGGAATGTATTCCCTTATGGTGCAGTTTCTGGACTGAAGCATGGGCTGGCCCACAAATTGCTTGTACTCCACAGGCTGCAGAAGTGTAGATTCTCTGGCAGCTTGTTGTTTTTCCTGCTCAAGGCCAACCCTAGAGAAAAAGAGGTGAAAGAGAGTTAATAAATTGCATAGGTCATTACTTGCTGGCTTTGAGGAATCTTTTCACTCTAGAAATCATTCATCATTTCTTGTGAAGTATTGACAAGTAACCAAAAGCTAAAGGGAGGTTGAGAAAGTCAAGTTTTTAGTTTGCAATCAAGATGAGAGGCTTTGGGGATCTGGATTTTCTTTTTATCTGACCCACTCATTTCAGGGCAGAGAGGGCTAGCACTACAATATTCTGACGTATACTTGGGTGTCTAATATGTTAGCTCAAATGCAACTTTTAAAATCATTCATTCCAACGTGGTCTGAGGAGATGCCTATGTTTAGGAGATTGATGGTCTTGACTGGTGTTTGGCTTTTTGATTTCAGGATTTCCATGTGCATCTACTCAGTTGCATAATTTTGGTGGAAAACTACTTCTCTTTTGGTAGCTCATCATAGTTTAAATAATTTATTTTTGCTTAATTTGTACTCTTTTTTCCATTTTGACAAATTACGATTATAGTGTACAGCTTCATCATTGTCTCATAAATGATATAACAACTGCTTGTGAATGCCCATAAGTTTTTATTGTTGTGTGTGTATGTTAATAACAATATTGTGGAATGGCACAGAGATATTTTTAACAGAATAATGTTTGCATTTTCACTAGTAAAACATAATACCACAGTACAGTTGCTGTATAATAAATCCACATAGTCTTTAAGTGATCTGTATCAAATTAAAAATACAAGTGCAGAGCTTCTGAACAGAAGTTGTATGTTACATCTGTGGATATGGATAGATAGTTTGGGTCTGAAACCTTAGCAATGGAATGGAGAGAACTTTCTTATTGCTACCTTTTGTGGATTGAGGAGCCAGGCCTTACGAATAACACCACCTCTAAGGGAATAAGTGATGTTACAAAGAAAGATTGGAATCAAGTCCTATTGAAAAAGTATGGGTGATGACTCTTAACTTGATATTTCAAACTTCTCTAAGGAGATGTAATATATTTGCTATAGCATTTTCTCCAGGTCCAGCAAATTTTCTTCTTGGTGCTGATGTCCAGAGCAATAGAGGAGCACTATGGTAAGTTTGGACCTCTGGGGTCATCTGCTCCAACCCCTCACCTGAAGCAGGTCCAATTAGATCAGGTTGCTCCGGGGCTTGTCATGCCCTTGCACACGAAACTCTAAGAGTGAAACACCAGCGTAATTGTTTTAAGTCCTCCTTCTTAGTAAAATACTTCTGTCGTATTTCACTTTTTCATTTCAGTTTGAGAGGGTATTAATATGTGTCTGAATGGGATTAAACTCGTAAAAGCCTTGCAGTGATGAGTGTTTTAGGAAATAATCATTGTTTTCTTCGGCTAGAAGGTTTGACTCATGTGAAATGCTCCTAGTATTTTTTGAAAGCTCAGTCAAAAGCTTAGAGCTAAAATCAGGGAGCGATGTAAGTTTTACTAAAAATTTATCAAGCGTTGATTCCAGTCATTTTTTAGAACACCAAAGCCTCAGTGAGGTACCTTACCAGAAGCCAAATAACCAGTTCAGGCACTTGATGTGTTTAAATTTGCTGCTTATTTTGCTGCGGGATGGAAGGCATCTGGGATGAATGGAAAGCCTTGAGTCAGAGCCAATCCTGGCTCAGGAGATGGGTGCAATGGCAGGGCAGGAGCAAGACATGTCCGTCCCTGCAGGCTCTGCATGGGGACCAGCCACAGCTTCTGTGCCTTTCACCTTCCCTCTCCTAGATAGCAAGGGCTGTGATAATGCAAACCGAAAAGCAAAGGCATGGGTGATTGCACCCTGCCTGCCACCCACAGACCTTTTTGCCTCTCTGGCCAGTTGCAGGTAGAACAGAGTTCAGTATCAGCGTGTTTTGTTGTGTGTTTTTTTTTGTTGTTGTTGTTCTCTCCTAGGAAATCTCAGCAGTCAGTGAAACAATCTTAGCACTTTTAACACTAATGAAAGCTGAAGGCAGTAAACAAAATCATGGACTAAATCATCCAGTGCTGATATGTCTTTTGGACAGCAAAGAGCCTTTCGCTCGAAGATGTGAAATAACATTTCCGTCATGTTTTTGCTAGTCTCCTAATTAGAAGTGATTTAGGATAGCAGTGAAGGTGCCTCTAATGGGCACCTTGTGAGTGTTAATAAAAGGAAGAATACATTAAATGTAGTGATTTGTGATTGGGCTGATGGGGTTAATATTTTCTTAGAATATAGCTGGCCGTTTTTCTCCCAAGTAACAGTGTAATGTAATTATAAGTACCTTAGTAGATGGACTCAATTGCTCGTATCATGAAAATTAATTTCAGGATCATGCTGAGGCTTTCTTTTCTTTATTTTCTACACTGTGTGGGGGGAAGTAGACACATACAAATGAAATGAAATTATATTTGAACAGACCTACTCAGAGAGGACTGTCTGATTCCTATGGACTACTTAAATTGAAATCTCGGGGAAAGGACCGCATTTCTTGCTGCATTCCTGCACAGCTTCTGTACCTGCACCACTCACAATCTTCTCACATGCTATTTTAAAGCACTTGAAAGAGAAAAACAGGTATCTCAAATTTATAGGAGGGAACAGTAAAATAGCTGATTTTGCCCAAACTGCTTCCCAAAAGTTAACCAAGATACAATTAGAGTTTTTCCAGGAAGTTTTGTGAAGCTTTCTAATTAAGCCACCTCTTCAACACAGGTTAGTGTGCTGCTTGCTGTAGTATTTGTAAACAATGAAATAAGTATTTAAGAGCTGTTATGTTTCCCATTTTTTAATGTGTGTCAACATACAAAAGCTCAAAAGTCTCAGTATATTCATTCTTTTTTTATTTTATTTTATTTTTGTGATAAATGAAAATCTATTATACAAAACTGTTGCAAAGGTTTTCAAAGAATAAAAGACAAAAATCTGACATGAAAAATCTATGTTTAGTGATATTTTGAACTCTTGCCAGTAAATTTAGCCTTGAAGATCTTAATGGAATTAAATCAAACAGGACACTCAGAAATTGCTCTGAACACATACACAAACTTAGAGAGAGATCAGCAACATGAAAGTGTTGGACTCCTGCTGTGTGGTTTGAAACCTTAATTACCAATACTCATTAGCAGATATACATCTGACCTGTGCTGATTTAAACCACCTAAAGTAAGTCCTAAACCCAGGAAGGAAGAGGAATGTGTAACAGAATGAAGTAGCAAGCCCTGGTCTCTTTCAAAGCAATTTGTGCATGCAGACATGCCCAGAACCTAGGTTTGTAGGTGTGAAATTGGGTCCCAATGATGTAACTCCATATTCAACTTGCAATTTGAATTTGGCAAAATTTTACTGCAGGATTTGTACCAGTTGTTGACCTTACAATTCAGGGAATCAGTTGTTGTATGTGGCTGTGCTTCCAAGCCTGCTTAGTATTAATATTCCTTCTTGCTCATAGCACAGGCTAGAAGGAGTTAAAGCAAGAAGAAGAAAGGCTGGAAAATCCTTCCCGGGGAATCCTGTGCTTGGGGAAGGGGGAGAAACACAAATGTACTTGCAAGCCCAAGCAGAACTATGCTGTTCATCATTCTTTTTCCCTCCGATTTCTGGAGAGGTACTTAATGGTGTTTGAATATGACTGCATACTCCCATTAATGTAACAATTTTCATTCGTACAGTGCAATGCCAGAAAGATAATCTCTGTGTTAAGTACTTTTCCTTTCTAACCCCTGGAGAGTCAGAACTCTAAAAGCAAATATTGTATTTACCATAGACTGCAAAAGGGAAGAAATTAGGTTAAAATGCAAAGCAGTGAAGATAAAAGAGACTTCCTTTTGGATGTCTGCAATGGTGCTGTGAATACATGCACGATGTTGTGCTTTTTATATTATCTCTAATTTGAAATAAACAACATGATTACAGATTAGATCAATCATGGCTTCAGCATTTCTGGCCAAAGCAAGAAAAGACTTGATGTGCCAGCTAACCACGTAATTGAAGCAGAGATTGTTTCACTGCTGGTGATTTGTTTAAGGATTTTAATTTACAGTAATGGGTATTCTTCGCTGCATTGTAACCTGGCTCCCCGTGTCTGCCTTTGGAAAACAGTCGCTGCTTGCATATACCACTGAAATGATGATGCAAAGCACACTAAACACCAAAATGGAGCAGCTGAATGCTGCTGCGTGACATCTCTTTTCCAGAATGTAGCAGAGGGAGAAAATTGATGCCTATCTGCGCGGTGTTTGATTTGCACAGGAGCTCTGCTGGGAGCTTAGCCACTGTTGGGGATGGGAGGAAATGGCAGCAGAGTGTCTTTCAGAAATCATTCAGTGAGCAGATAACCAGTGCACCCCACAGGACAGCTCTGCCTTGGCTACTGGAAGGGCTAAGGATGAGTTTTTCCTGCACTTGACTTGTGTGTTCTTTATGAAGTTAAGCACATGAGGAACAAGCGGTAGCTGGAAAATATCACAGGTGCTTGAAAGCACTTTGACAAAAACAGTAAAGAGAAAAAGAAGTCAGCGGTGTACAACACATTTATTTTTGTGGACTGGAAGAGAACTGTTGGGAATCTGAACTGTTGGAAAATGATAGAAGATGAAGCTAAGAGTCTTGTGTTCAAACACTTTGAAGTTGCCATTGCTTTTTCAGAATACTGTCCAGGAAAAAAGAAGTAATGAGGGCCAGTTACCTTGGCACCTTTCCTTGTTTGTATATGTTTTATATATTTTTGGTGGAATAATTAGTTTAGTCAAGAGCAAATAAACTAAGCATAAAGAAAATGTGTGTTAAGGACAAAGGAAAAGAGGAGTGGTCGAAAAAAGACTGAGTACAAAGGGAAGTAGAGGAATAGGGTATACAATGAAGGAGATTTGGTCTAAGTTGTAGAAAGTTATTTGAATGTCCAGAAAGCACGGCTTTGGTTGCCTGTTCCAGATGGACAAACGATGTCTTTTCCCTTGAATTCCACTTAGGGATCCCATCCGTGCTTTCCATGTACATGTAAGGAGCACTTGGGACTCTCTTCAGGATGCTTGGCAGCTTCAGCCATATGTCAGGGTCTTCTTTCTGGTAGGCAGCTCAGTTAATATCGAGAGTAAAAATCTGTTCTTCGGTGAAAGCTAAGGGTGTTGTTCCTTTAATCCGAAATTGGAGATTTTGGTCTGAGTTCAGGAATTCAGGCAATCAACAGGATTAAAGTTTTTTCACGAAGCTTTTCCTTAGACCACTACTGCTGGAAACTCATCCTTAGTTTGCTCATTTATAGCTCAGCAGTAACTGTATTTAGGGTTCATTTTGTTTGGATGCTGGTGACTCTAATCTTGTTGTAGTATCAGTGATACAATTCAGCTCTGACACTATGGGTTCACCATCCCACTGGCTGGATAATCCCATCGCAGGTATGATTTCTGTCATCTGGACAGGAGTTAGGAGAAAGCATGTTCTGGATGTGCTATGGAAAAAAAAAACAAACAGGTGGGATGAGGTATAGATGCAGGTTGTGACCAAATCTTCAGCTTTGTCCATTCTGTAGCTGTAAATTAAATGTGAATCTATATAATGGAAACGTTTATCATAGCGTGTTCATTTACTTGCTGGAGAATCAGAGGTATTGGCTATTGAAATCAATGCCAGTGTTGTGCCATACTCGGCAGTGTAACAAATGACACATAAAACTGAAATCTTCAGGGAAGTCCAAGTAGCTGCAATGTCATGTCCTCATCTTTAAATTTTAAATGAGACACTTGGAATGACTTCTTTTACAAATGCCCAGGCCAAGGATTTTCTTAGAAAGTATTGTGGAACAATCTTCTGTTTCTCAGAAGTTTGCACTGAACAGGAATACTAGTTGGCTACTCTGCAGGAAGTAGGGCAGATGGATAAAATCTTCATTTACTTTTTGTTGAGCCTCAGCAATTGAACCTTAAGGTTTGTTAATTGCATTCGTTACCTGGCTAGTGAGAGGGACTGTATTAAGCCCCAAATACCTTAACATCTGGGGCTCATTTGCTCCGAAATGAACACCATCTCCCTTAATTCCCTATTTGTCTCTCCCTGCTCTTACAATATTTGCCTTGTACTGATTCCCCTTGCTAATTGCAACCCATCCAGCACTGTATGCAAAAAAAAAGCCATTTTACTTGCATGATTTAATGCTTTTAAGTCATCGTGGCTTTGCTGACTCATTGGTCAACCTTGAAAAATCAGAACAGTGCAAACACTGCAATGCCATCAGAGGGCTAGCAGGTTGCGCAGGGGACTCTGTTACTGATTAGTGTCATTTTTTTTCCGAGTTGAAAGAGCTATTGTGTTTAAGGCCATGAGATTTAGAATTAGGAGTAATTAAAAAGCAAGGCTGCTGCCTTTATATTTTTTTAAATATGAAGGGCCCCAGGAGTCTCTGTAGTCATTAGAAAATCCTATTCTCGTGCTAAGCTTGTCCTTATAAGCAGTTGTTGGCTTTCCTGAATGTAAAGCAGGATCTTGTTCAGAGTGGATGCTGAGGCGGCGGTGGGGGGAGGATATCAGAAAGGCAGAAGAGAAGAAAAGTGTGTGTGTTTGGGGTGGGGAGATATTTAGTGGTTGCGTGGGGGCTTTGTAATGTGTCCTTAGCAACTGGCTTTCTACTCTAATGGGAAAAAGAGATGGTGGGAAAGCATTCAAGGAAAGTGGGTCACATTTGATCCATGACCTAAAAGGAAAAGTGGGGGGAGGGAATAATCAGCTCAAATCATTAATGAGGTGAAAACGTATCCCTATAAGGCTCATTCATCAAACTGGGCAAAACTGCTCTTCTGGTGTCATGGTTATGTGCTAGAAAACGCAGCTCCTGCTCTCTCAAACACTACAATTGCTCCATGGCTTTTGTTTTTTAAAGGGAAAAAAAAAAAAAAAACTTGTTTGTTTTAAACACGCTCAAGCAACACAATGATTAGACATGACAGTTTGGCTGTGGGGCCTTCCTTTCAGTTCAGGAAAATATAGAACATAGCTGAGCTGTCCTTTCCTGGTAGAAATGAGGTCATTTGTAAAGCTTTGTGTACATTTCTGCAGCACTCGTAGAATGAGCTAGTAAAGCGGATCTCCTAAAGTCAAAATCTTACTTGCACCAATATTCCTGTCTTTAAGAAACACAGACCCATTGACCGTGTAAGATTAGGAATCACAAGCTGTGATTTAGACTTAATGACTCCTCAAGGATGCATAGTTTTGATGTAGCTGTCAGTGGCACGTCCACTGCTGTCGTAAGTGTGCTGCCTTTGCTGACTCTGAGCTTCTTACAGCTCCATGTGGATAAGGGAAAGCTTGTAATCGCTTTCCTTTTCCACATGGGCTGTGTATCTGTTCTGAAATATGCAAAAGTATGCTGTCAAGGTTGATTTTTCTGTTTATTAAACATAGAAATGCATTGTATACATTATATTTGTTAATCCCTGTTGTTTGTAAAAATCCCTCGGGCAATTAGAATTTATTAAATAATTTATTTTATGTAAAAGCTAATAGCAATTTTCATATCCAAACTATTCTTCTTACACCAATCAAATGTTGTATAGCTGCTAATATTTCAAGGTAGTTTTAATTAGCATCTCAGCCTAATGCAACTCTGCTCCAGAATGCATCTTCGAAATAAATAGAATCTTTGAATATCTGATTTGGAAGGGACGCACAAGGATCATCGAGTCCAACTCCTGGGTCCCCAAAGGACCATCTAAATAAATAAATAAATAAAAATCAGGCCATGCGTCTGAGAGCATTGTCCAAATGCTTCTTGAACTCCGGCAGGCTTGGTGCCATGACCACTTCCCTGGGGAAGTGGAACAGCAAAGGGCAACAGAAGATGTACTGGATAAGTGACTGACAAATGTGGAGTGATGTCAGATGTGAATTGGCACGTCAGATTTGCATTCCATCCATCTTGAAACTTCATGGAACATATACCCATTGTGACAGAAAACTCTCGATGGTAACCCCCAGATTGTCTGACAATTTTTAATAAAACATAAACTACTTCAGTCAACTGTATTGGCATTCAGTCCAGTCACAGAGAGAAGGAAACACAGAAAAGTAAAGAAGCATTCAAGATGTTCGGCTACTTAATGAAGATACTTGGTAGGAAACAACAGATTAAATATTCCTGGCTTGGTAGGATAAGTAAATGTAGACGTGCTGTGTCTCCTTCTCCTCTTTTTTTTTTCTTAACCACCTATTAAAGTCCTCTGGGAGTGCATCATGTTTCCTAACATATGAAAATAGTGGGAAAACATCTGGGCTTACTAATAAAATTAGGTCTGCTACTTAAAAAGCAGCCAGCATTGTTTGGGGCCTCAGAGATGCTCATGCAACGCAAATAATAATAGTAGGCTTTGAAAAGTACTTCACTTCTGCTGTGTTGCATAATTTTCAAATACTGCTTTTAAGAGACGAATCAGAATTGCATGAAGTTAAAAAAAAAAAAGGCATATCATGAAAGGTTTCGGGTTTGTTTTTTTGTCTTTAATAATATAACAGTTCAACATTCATGTAGTGCTTTCTTCTGACTGTTTCAGGGTACTTCACTGGGATGGGAACATAATGCTCCCCTTCTAAGGTGAAGGAAATAAGCACAGCAAAGGGATGAGACTTACAAGAGTGTGGCTGAGAAACCAGTTTCTTTGTTGCATTGTCTTCTGCATTTTCCTATTAGCAACACATCCCAGTTTGGTTCTCTGTAGGCGTTTGTCTTCTCTGAAGGATGGTTATAGCATGAGAAGGGATGTGCCTTATAGTAAGCAGTCAGTAATACCCTTCTTGATGAATCTGAAGTTGCTCTGTGGACACTAAACTCCACGTTTGGTGTCCACAGCTGACAGCCCCCATGGGCACAAGGCACAGACATTCCTGCCCTCTTTACACCAAAGCAAGAAAACCCAATCTTCTTTTTTTTTCCTCTATTTTTCTCACTTAGAAACCCAGAAGGTTCAGACCTCAGATCATTAAAACAAATGGGCCTATATTAAAATGCCGTCTCTGCCCCTTGGATTCCCCTGTGTTTCCCCTATCAAGCGAATGACACCTGTGAGCTTCAGGTCTGTGTTCTCCCATCAGCAGTGTCCAGGTGCCTCCGCATGCCCCAGGGCAGGTTTCTTCCTTTTTCCATCTGCTGAGTGAAGGTGACGATGTCCGTACAGAGAGGGGTTGTATGGGAAAACAGTTGGAAAAGGACTGGAGATCTTGGGGAACCACATGGTGTTAGTAATCCTCTGGCTTTCCAAAGACTTGTCATCACAAATAAGAGTTTTCCACTTTCAGGGGAGGAGGGAAAAAAGAAAAAAGAAGGAAAGAAATTAACCCGGTGGTGTGATGACAGAGATTTCTATAAATCACACCACGTTTCCCACTGGTGCTAACGGCCAGCCAGACCTGAGATGGCCAAGTTTCTGCAGGTCGAGTACGTTACAGGGAGCTTAAAAATACATCTACAAGCCTTACCTTTGCTGGTGCACAGGGCTTTTGAAGTTAAGAAGCTTTGTACATCACAGGATAGCCAACAGGATGGGAATGTTATTCCCATTTTTCCCATCTCCTCCTTTCCTGTTTCTTCTGGAAGGGTGCCAGCCAGCCCCCAAAACCTGGATTCATTTTTCATTTGTAAGTAAAACCTCCATGGGAAGAAATAACCTACTAGAACAAGCTTCTGTCCAAAACATCCAATTAAGGAGTTATCTCATCCTTTCAAATTTCTCCTGCAGCAAGTATTTGCTATGACCTTAAAAAACACAGTTTTCAACAACGTTTCACGATGTGTTTGCCTGTCGGTTTGGCAAGAGGCTTCAGAGAGCTCGGATGGTTTTCCACTGTTCAGCTTGTTCGGAGATGAAGGTCTGCCTTTGAAGTCAGCAGTGTCCCCATAAATGACTCCCACATGATTTCGGAAGTGTGTGTGTTAGGGTGTGGTGATGCTGGGATTTTTCATGGTACGTTTATTAGGAAAATTTAAACCAGTTTTTCTGAGGTTTTTAATTTCTTTGAATGATGTTCTTAAAAGGGGAGTTGCTCCTTTCCTAATTATATGTCATTGTTTATTTTCTTGTAAGTCTTAAAAAAATATTGCAACCATGTAATGCAGGGGAGCAAAATAAATTATTTGTAATATTTGGGTAAATAAAAGAAACTAAATAATATTTTGTACTTTAACTAAGATTTACCTTAGAGCTCACATTCTCTGTTGACTAATTGTGCATCAGTGCATTTACATAACCACTCTCTCTGTAGATGTTGAAGTACAAATGTTGGCAACCCAAAATACAAAGGAAAAAGAATCCTGTTTTGAAGAATGTAGCGTACATATTGCAGTGGGATGTAGAAATTTCAACAGGGGCGAAATGGAGACAGCGTGGCCCATTTTGCCATGTGTACAAGGCAATGCTTTCCACCCAGCACACACGTTGTGTTTTTTTTTTTTTTTCATTAAAAATTGCTTCGTATTCTGGGTTCGAAGCCAGTTTCTCTTCTGTAATCCACATATCACCATTGCATGTGTTGGTAGTGGTACATCTGGTGCAACCTGGTTTTAACACCATTCAACACTAGCAGTAGTATATAAGATTTTCCCGGCTGCAGTTGAAGAGTTGTCACTCTTCCATCAAGTTGGAAGGGCACTCTTCCATCAAGTTGGCATGAGTACTCATGGTGTAACACAGAATCAACAACCAGTCATAGGAGAGGCTTTTTTTTTTTTTTTTTTTTCCTCCAAAAAAAGCACTAGAGAGAGTTATAAGTATGTTGGAAATCATTGGGGAAAATGACTTTCTAACTATTGACATTTCAGTAGAAATCTAATGAGGTACTTAGGTTTTTCTAGTATGTAGTATAGAGGAGTGATTATAAAAGATTCAGAAACGGGGAAGTTTGGGGTTTTTTAAACTTCCCTGCAATATGACTTCAAAGAAATATGTATCCCTGTTGACTTCGTGGTTGTCCAGCAATCTGATCAGAGCTGAGCTCTGCTCTACAGAAAGGCTGGGTAATTTTCCTACTTCCTTTTCTGCACGCCATACGTAACCAAAGATTATCATACGCCACTCTGAAGAATGGGGAAGCATTTCCCAGACAGCACTCCTGGTGTCCTTTACTAAACAGGCAGAATTTAGAAGAGGTGGGAGGAACAGGAGTTCAGTGGAGAGGAAAGGAAAAAGTGCAAAGCCATCTCCCCCCCGACCCCACACCACTGCTTTATTTTCCATGTAAATGGAAAAGTCATCCTGACTCCTGCACTGCATGTAGATGTTCAGTCGAGCTATATTTTCATAAGTTTATTCATCCCAGTAATATTTGAAAGCTTTCCCATAATACACAAAGTTTGGCCTGCCCACATACTTTATTCTCAAGCCTTGGGAGGGGTAAGTATTTTCTTCTTTGTTTGCATGTAGGTTTAAGATTTCACCCTTCTCTGCCACTAAACCAAGCTTGATTCTGATTTTCAATGTCATCGTTTTGTCTGTAACCTCTCTAACACTCAGCTAGTACCAGAACCCAGTATTCCAAGACTCTTCACTCTTACAACACAATTGGCTCCACCTTGAAGAGTTAAAAAGCCCAGGTAGTGGGATGAGAAGAGATGGGAACAACCTCTAGCACTTCTTGGCTCTCCAGCCAGCAGAAATACCACTTAGTGGATAGGCAGGGAATAGCCTATCTTAGCACATCTCATCCATCTGCAAAAATTGTCCTAGAGACCTCTGAGACAGGATTGCTGTACTTCTGCTCTGCTCCTCCTGACTTTGGTGAATGCCAAAATGAAACCTTAAGTACTGCAGTAGTCAGGATCCTTCCCCAGCTGGTTGTGGAAGTTCCCAACCTGTCCTAATCAAACCTTGATTCATTGAAGCGAAGCTCAATGCTCTGTGTTCCTCTGTGTGCTGTAGAAAACATCTTTATCACCTCTTTGACCTCCAGCTCAGCAAAACCTTTCCATGTGTAGAAAGCAAAAAGTTGGATACTGTCCTTCAAAGACAATTGACAGCTTCTCCATATGACTTCTCTGGGCTTGGTTGGTACAGAGGCAGGAGGCAAGCCCACCAAGTCACCCCAGCAGCATCCCATTAAGCCCAGTATGTAGCCAGATGTGGGGGGCTGACCACCCTACCCTGAGCATGCCCAGCACCCAAGAGCTGTGTTTGTGTAGACGCGGGTTGTGTTTCCACTGAGGTCTGCGTCTTTTCTAACAGCTCACTGCAGCTGTATTTGGGAATTGGAAGATTGTGTGCTCCAAAGTGCCTTGTGAAGCAAATCCTTCCAGCCTTGCATTGTAGGGAAACAAGTGTCACACCATGCAGAAGTGCCTCTGCGCATGTCAGCTGAGCGCTTTTTTCAGCGTGATGGCAGAGTGCAGAAATTTCAAAAGGAATCAGGCAATTAAATTTCGAACCGACATCTCTTCTGTTTGTTAGGAATTCGTCGTTTCACATAGATGCAATGTTTCATTGTGTGTTGCATGTTTTATATATATACAGTTTCATTTTGATTTTTTAATATTGTCTTTCCTGGTTGTTGGGATTTATTTTTTTCTTTTTCTGGACAGGTTATACATATGCTAATAGAAATATGCCTATTATTTGAAGCATAGTTCTGCTTGTCAATGAAGCTTCATTAACACCGTTATCACTGCCTGACATTTATCTTATAATTTTCCAGAGTTGACTGTTACATCTCCATGGAAACCCAAATTGCAATTGAAACAAGTGAGATAATAAAGGCATCCATAGAGGATTGACAGTATGCAAGCCCACAGTGTTTGCAGGCTACATTTGTTTATAGTTCCTTAGATAAATCTATTGCAGTGGAGGTTTTTATTACCTGTCTCCTGTCTTTCTATGCTGCTTATTGCAAGGTCTAGAGCAACATTTTTTTATTTTGCTTTTTAATTAGAGCAATAAATTGTATTGGGCTCATCAAGGAATGTTAGAGCATTGAAGATATAAATTCTGGTGTGGTTTTGGGGGGCGAAATATGGAGGTGTTTATAGATGATTTTGGCACTATATAGACTGATGCATTCTGAGATTGATTTGGGAGTTTGTTTGAAGCAGCAAAAACTTACGATTGCGGACTCTTGATTTGCTGACTCTTTCAGTATGCAAGAAAGATATTTTTTTTCTATACCTAAGGACTTGTGCTCTCTAAGTTCATGACTCTAAATCAATTTAGATGGTGCCTCAAAGCATAGAGTCATGAAACTGGAGTGGGTCCAGAGTGAATTAATCTGAAATTAATTTGATTTTGAAAGGCTCCATCTGGCTGTGTTTGGAAAAGGCATTTAGACAGATATATAAACAAATGATCATCTGTATTCTATATGCCAGATGTGGTGTCAAAAAAAAATGAAGAAACGGTTTAAAAAAAATCAGCTGAGGGGGATTTTGCTATAATGATGCTCAACTTGTTAAAATTACAATTGCATCACACTTTGGACAATAATCTTTTCATATATTCTGATTTGTAGAAGGGGGGACTAAGAACAAGCCTGATAGGATATTTTGTTTTAAGTAAGAAAATTGAATGTCACAGCTTGCTTTAATTGTCTGTTTCAGATCTCCCATATATAAGCCCAGCTAACTGAAATTGGCAGGACCCTTAACAAGAGCAGTGCTGTGATCTTCCATTCCCTTTTTAAGGGAGCTATTTAGGTAAAGCAGCCTTGTCAGCCGTGAGCTGTTGGCCTCCCTCTCTTTTGACTTATGCTTTTGGGCCCTATGGAACCAGCTCTGTGCTCTGTGAAGCTCAGCAGCGAGTGGGTACAAGTGCTTACACACGTGGGTGCCAGGCTGAAAATATGTCATGCTGTAAAGTACTTCCTGCAATAATCATTCGGTTTTAGTGCACTGAAACCACTGCTGTGTTTCCAAACAAATGCTTGGAGGATTCCTTCCCATTTTCTCCATCCCTCCCCAGCTCCAGGACACAGGTTGCCATGAAATAGGCAAGACCTTGCAAACCTCAGAAGAACTTGCAGGTAACTGCCAGCCTGCACATAAAGCCTGCTGAAATTGTCACGTCATTAATTACTACATAAAAATATATATTTTTAAGCCTTCGTTATTGCTTTTGATGTTTCTGGGGGCAGAAGAAGGAGGAAGTTGAGTAGCAACTTAGTACATTTTGATTAGTAGGTGTGGAGAGAGAGACTGATGTTGTTGACAAGAAAACAGATGGTCTTACGTGTCCTGAATTTTAAAAGCCTGGTACTATTCTAATGTGGTTGTTGGCATGTCACAAATATATAAGCATTTGTTTGTAATCAAATCTTCAAATCCTTTTTTTTTTTTTTTTTAAGTAGCCTCAATAAATGTTTCTTGCCATACAGAAAGAAGTAGTCTTCACTGCAGATATGTGTAAAGCAAAGCATTGATAATCCACACCGTTAATATTGAGCAGTCAGCCACTTGAAACTCTACTTCATAGGAAAAATGGTGTCAATCAGTGCCCCAAAACTGTAATGTCATTGTGCAAGTGCATCAGTGCTCTCTGTGGCCCTGTCCGACTTACAGTAATGTGGAGAGGGCCCCTTTGCAATTTGAGTCCAATTTAAACATAACATAGATTTTGCACAAAAGCTCAACCTCTGCTCCAAGGAGATTACAATGAGAAACATCAGTGTGGGGTACAGTAAAAGTGGAACAGAAAGTCACAGTCGCTGCTCATGAGCATCATAGTTGGGATGAGCAGCCAAGGTTCTCTTCTTGCCATAACACAGATTAATGTAGAGATGGAAAAATGATAAATGAGAAGCCTTTGTTAATGCTAACCTATCCAGGCCAAAACCATATGTGCAGACATCCACCTGTTAGTTGGCCAACAGAAAACAGATACTCAAACATCACACTTTTGGTATTTATTGGTAATGTCCAAACTCATGTTATCTTTTTCCTGCTGCACGGAGTTAGAAATGCACCAACCTTACACCTGACAGCAACAGACCTAACCTTGTTTGCAGGTTTAATGTAGCAAATTCTGCTCAGGAAGCAAAACTGACTTCTTGGGTGGTTACCAAAGCTGCACTCTGTCTACCAGAATGGTGTTGCCTGGAGGACCTTATCCAGCCTTGAATTAATTAGCTCCCAAATCCTGCAGGAAAGCCTGGAAGAGAAAGGCTGGGCCTAATACACGGCCTCTCGGTGCAGATCTCCAAGCACTTTTAGTCATTCTTATCATGTGTCCGTAGAAATGAGTGATCCTCAACCCTCCACCTGAACAAGACAGGGGTCAAAGCCAAGAAAGTAAGGGTTAGGATGGGTTTGGCTTTCTTCAGCTGTTAAAGGGCAGCCGTCCTTTACCAAACACTGAGCTTCTACTAGTTTGAGTTTAGTAAAATCAACAGGCTAGTGTAGGCAAATACTTAAATATGCTGAAAGTAGACCATTATAAGTTTTATCAGCATAAACAGAAAGATACCACCCAGTCCTGACCTGTACAGATGGCGCGTTTAATTGTTTGCTGCCACTATTGGATGAACTAGTAATGATATTTTAATTGGTTTCCAAAATAGAGGACTTGAAAAAACAGCTCTTTATCTCTCTGTTTATCTTCCCTTCTGCACTCATTCTTTCCCTTGTTTCTCTCTATATATGTGCATATAATCTAAATTTAAAATATATATTTTATTTTGTGTAAGCTTTGTCCATGTAGAGCACGTGCATATCACTAAGCACTACTGCGTGTTCCAAAAAATAATTTTCCGATAAAAGAGGTCCATACACTAGCAGTAAGAGTTGAGACAGCTTGAAGTCACTACACTGAATATATATTTTTAAGATATTTGTGATTATGAGGTGTTTTTTTGTGTGTTTTTTTTGTTTGTTTGTTTGTTTTTCTGAAGGTGTGATATAGCAAATGTTCAAAGCTTTTGCAGAGTTACTGCTTCTTGACTCTATGGTTCTAGGAAGCAGTACTGTTGGTTTTAAACACATATGCAAAGGATGTTCACAATTCGGTTTGCAACCCCAGGCTCAAATCAAAGTGTTTTGGAATGGAGGTGGTGCAGCAACCAAGAGGCCGAGCACCAGAGCAGCCATTGGCCTCTAGAGGTAAATAGTTAGGAGTGAGCCTGGGGGAGGTTGTAGCCAGGTCAGGACAGACACGACCTCGTTAGCTTTGGTGAGCACAACTCAGGGCTAATTTTAGGAAGTCAACAAGCCTTAGCACAAAGGAGTGTCTGTGCTCTAATCTGCGCCACAAGTGCACAAGGTAATTGCATTTTAACATAGCTATTATTATGATTTCCATACGTATCCTTGATTCCTTCCTGTAATACTAATGAGGAATCTCTGAAGAATAATGTGTTGTATCTCAGGTGTATTCAGCTCTCTCCTGATGCTGTATGTGTGTGGTTTAGTACTTTTCCCATGTCACTTTTAGCATCATGAATTCTGACCCAGCTGTTTGAAAGATGCCTTCCTTCTGCTTCTCCTTCTCCCAGCCGGAATGTTTCCCATCAAGAAAAATTTCAATACAGGAAAAGGATTTTTTTTCCCTAGATTTTCACATCAGTCCTCCTCAGTGACAGGATGCTACTTCCTCACCCTACGGAAAATTTGCATTTAAGGCATGAAAGGGATTGCGTGTACTAAATTTGGAACTGATCAGGAAGCAAGCAGTCCCTTCAAGACCAACGTTTTATCATGGTTCGTATGAGGCAAAATACAGAGTGAGTTAGCAAACCTGAGCTACAGCTAAACACTGACTCCACCAGAAAAAAATGACTGTGAAATTCAGATTGCTTGTCAGGGCAGAAAAAAAAGATTCCATTGTCTTAAGCAACATTATGCTTTTACGGATAATTTCTGCAGACATGGAAGCAATGGGAGAAAAAACATCTTTGCATTTACCATTCAGTGCTTACATGAGCACTTGAGTATTATTAGCTATTGACAAGAATAAAATCTCCGCATTGGATGCCAGGTATTAAAAGCCATGAGAATTGTTCGTGTGGTTCATGTGGTCTGTGCGTGCAAGTGCTGTTGCTCTCTGCTGGATGGATGAAGAATTACTCGGCTCTTTGTTCAGGCTTTATGGGTCTTAAAGACGAAGAGAGAATGTTGTCTGAACTCAGAGCTTCGGTACCCCTCCTGAAATTGCAGTTGGCCTTTCAGGGTAGCAGAAACACAGCTGAGCAAGTCATGCAGCCACCAGAAGTTGTCACCCTGCCTCTGGGCGCAGGGAAACCTGGAGAATATTACTTTGTAGGCATTGCTGCATATGCGCTGCTTGTCCCGCTGTGTGCTGCGGCATTAATCGGGTGCAATGTCAGAGTCATTCAGCAGCTGCCGGTATGGATATCTGTAACTTAATAATTATTATTGTTATTCTTACTAGTGGTTTATAGTTGTGCCAAAACCTGTACAAGACACAGGAGCAGCTAACGATTTATGAAACTTCATCTTTCCTCTGAGCTGCTGTTGAGCTACTGCCCTGTGAAAACACTGATGGGCCAGAAAGCTTCTGGATATTACTTTTTTTCCCCCAAAATACAGAGACCTGGTCATTTACGGCTTAAAAATATAGAACAGCTTCTTTTTGTTTTGTCTCATTTTGTTTTGTCAGAGGTTCTGGCCCTCATTTTGCTGGCCGAAATCCAATTTAGGTAATTACATTCTGTGTCTCCAAATCCCAACCCCCTGCAGTTTCCAATGGGGTATGGTATTGTTCTACCCTTCCTGGCTGAAATTGTTGTGCGATAATGCTCCATGTCATTAAACAGCTGCCGTCTGTCACCTTACGATGAAGCCATTCCTCTCTAAACAATGAGTTTATAAAGCCCTTTTGGGTCCTTCCAGATAAAATTTGCTCATAAGCCAGCAGTTACAGTTTTCACGCACGGTGAGGTGATGGTTGTCGTCTCTTCTGCCAGTGGTTGGAGTCCTTTGGAGTGGTGGTGTCCCTTCAGTCAACTTGTGCAGTACCCTGGCAGCTCAGATGGAAATATCTGTTGCTGTAAAACCTTGATGCTTCCGTGCTAGGTTGGATTTAGTCAGCTTTACACTTGCAGCCTGCTCCTTAGCATGCTCTCGTTGTCGTTTTGGTGCTCAGGAATGAAGTGTTCTTCCAGGGATGTGCAGTTTGGTCGCGTACCATCGGACATGAAAAAGGCAAATCTCCAACAAAACAGCAAAGCCGCTGAAGTAGGGTGAGGACTGCGAGAGGAATTGACCAAAACAGAAGAACGGGAGGTGTTATGGCCCGGATTACAAAGGAATTGAAAACACGGTGTTGTGCAAACCCATTCAGTCCCAATAAAAATGGGTTTTCAACACCTGGCTTGACACCTAGTTTGTGAATGGGAATAAGCGAGGATTAATGCCAAAGATCTTACCAGTGATGAATTTAAGAGGGTCCCTTTTGATCCAGACTTTGTTTCCGAAGCCTGCCTCTCTCTCTCCGTAGCGATCAGGTCACTTTAGCAGCCTGGCTGTAATTACAGACATGAATGGGAGAGGCAGAGAAGGCATCCAGTGGGTTTTGCCGGGGCCCCTGTTTAAGCAGCAGTGATATTAAAACAATCTCTGGCTCCTCAAGGAGTGTCCCTGTCAACTTGCTGAAATGATGGAATGGTAGTTAGGTTATTAGAAGGAAAATTGGCACAAATTGAGAGAGAGGATGCTCTGGCAGTGACCACAAGCAGCCAGCGACTCAGTGGCTTAATCTCTGCCCTCGGGCTGCTCTCTCCAATACAGATGACACCTTGTCAGCAAAGATGATGTGCTGGGTCACTCTGGAGTCCAATGGGCTAAATTGGCCACAGAGGGAAGGGTTGCTGCGGTGTAGAGACAGCAAGCCACATAATCTAATTCTTCTTTTTTTTTTTTTTTTCTTTTTTTTTTTTTTTTTATGTATGTCATCATTTGGGTACTGACAGTAATTGTCAAGGGATTCTCTTCTCATTAGTGTCCCCTAGCCGCAGCTAGCTCTGCGCTCGTGCTTTCAAGAAGTAGTCCTGAGCTGTTGCAAGGCTTGCCTTGGCTCCTCTCGGAAAGTTTCATCCATCGTTTCTCTCCTGTGTTGTTATTTCCTGGGTAAAGTGAGAGGGGAAGATGGGGAAGGAAGGAGTCACTTTCTCCGAGAGCATTGCGGTGGCAGGGAGAAGTAACAAAACCCCTACAGCTGCTGGTGACTAAGAGGTTGTAATGCTGGGCAGCAACTGCCAGCGGGTGAAGATGAAGGCTGGGGGAGGAGAAGGGAACTCCTCTCTAGCAGAGATTGGCTGGGAGGGCATCAAAAATATTTGGTTGTATTTTGCACTGACCTGGAGAAGCTCAGTGATAGCTGAACCATCAAGTGGGTGTGCTTTATGCTTGCTGTTCCTTGAGTATTCTGCAGATCTGTAAAATATATAAAATAATTAGATTTTTTTCATTGTCATCTCCTTATTGTTTTATGCACTTATTTGGTTTGTCCAAGTGGGCTGTAGTCCTACTGCTGGCACTGGATGAGGATGCTCCTGCGAGTGCCATTGGTGTGACATCGCTGATGTACTCCTTAAAACCCCAACAAAGGGGGTAACCATTCCTCCAAGATGCTTGGTAGCCTTCATTTGCACTGAAGTCAAAGGAAAAGTAACTTAACAAGGAGCCGGCTGTGCCCTCTCCACGGGTTCAACTTGTTTATCCCTCTCCCCAAAATGTAGGCAGCTCAGTAAAACCCCAGCCCCCTGCAGTAGGAAAGAATTATATAGAAAAGTCTTAAGTTATGCTTGCTTTTTCCTAAATCTGCAGGAGTTAGCGGATTGGCAGAGCTGTCAGAGGATGGTGGAATTAAAGCTGGAGAAGTTTTAATGACTTGCCTAAGTTAATTCAGGCAGTGAGTGACACAGCCTGTCCCCCGGAGCGTTGTGTCACAGCACACAGTAACCTACACCTGCAGTCAGGGCGTTTAACCATCTTTACCCAATAAAACATTTCAGGAATATGATCGATGTAATTCCACTTCAGCCCCACCGAAGTAAAGAAAGTGCGTAAGCGTTGTGTTGAATTAGAAGAGATCTAACCCGTGCCTGAACCTCAAGCTCAAAGCAGGAACTTGATGGTAATGGGGCAATTAACCTGAGTAAACAGTTAGAAGTGTAAGGTTTTGTGGTTTCCTCCAAATTGTCTTGTTAGTGATGGAAATTGTAGTGCTCTCGGTGGTAAAGGTGCTGTGGGTAAGGGAATAAGCAAAGGAATAAACTTGTTCTTTATTAAATATGACCTCTGCTGTAATTTAGGGCTAACATAGTAATTATGTGTGGATTTCTTAAGGAAGAGATCCAACAGAGAGACTAGATGAAGGGCATAATTTAAAAAGGAACTCAATTCATTTTTTAATGTAAACAAAGCAGAGAATAAATGAAGCGAAAAGTGAAGCTGATTTCTGAAGGAAAATACTTGCCTGAGTACAGGACAAAGCCGGTGGCTGCACAGCTCAGCCTTATCTTTGCAGGTCCAAAAGAGTGTGTGAGCATTTTCCTTGGCTATTTTAAGCTATAGGGCTGCAATTTACTTTTTATTCTTGTAGGGAAGGTTGTTTAACGCACTGGGTTTTACATAAACAAATAGGAAATAGAGTGGTTTTTCCAGAGGTCTAAATGACACATAGGTGCCTAATACCCCCTGAAAGTCTTGTGTGTTGTTCCCATTGGGCATCACTCAAGTGAGTTAAGGTGGTTTTTTGTCTCTTAGAGTTTGGGGTGCCGGTTATTTTTTTTATTTTATTTTTTTTTTGTCTGTCAAGTATTAAGTATGTGTGGAAAATACAGCTTCTAATGCCTGGAGAAATCATGATGGCTGCATCGGTGTGCTTGGGACCTGTAGAGCATCTTCAGACAAAGAGCATGTGTAAAGCAAGAGAGGGCATTTGTGCATGAAACACAATAGAAAAGGCAGGGCCAAATCCTTCAGCCTCTTATTCATGCAAGGCTCCCAGTAGGATCAATAGGAATTTTGTCTAATAAATGAGTGTGATAAATCCCATTGTCTGTTGATCAGTGTTAAAGACACTTCACAAGTGACAATCCTGCTTCTTGTTGTTGGTTTAAAATCTGCCTTTAATATAATTTTCTCCTTCCTGCAGTGAGTAGGGAAAGTGTAAAAGTTAATATGGGCATTTAATATGTTCAGGTGCGGTGTTCTTTCAAGGAGATGAAGCATGGAAGACTAAATAATTTGTCTTTGCACATTACAGCTGTAATTGATGACACAAAGATTTTTTTTTTTTCTTGCCATTCTTTCATTTTTTCACACATATGATATCATTTGGGTCCAGTTATATAGGTCTGGGGCTCTTAAAGCTCTCCTCTAGGCATTTGCCCTTACCAATTGTCAAATGGATAACTTGTAATTAAAGCCAAGTTTTTTTTCATAGTGGCAGGTGGCTCGGAGATGCCTGAAGTTTGGGATAATCAGCGTTCAGCATTGCTGCACGCACGCCTTCTTCCCCCTTTCCCCGGTGGGAAGATGGGAGGAGCACTCTGAAAGTCACATCTCATTAGCGTTCTTTCTTGAAATTTAAGCATCAAAAAACTATCATCATTACAGAATCACTAGCCAAAGAATTAATTGAAATGGTTGCCCTTAATTATCAATAGTGGCACAAGGTGTTTGTTTTTTTTAAATTTATTTTTTAATTCAGTGTTCCTGTTCAGTATTTAAAATGTTTTGTTTTCCTTCTAAGAGTACAACTCTTGCTAAATCATAACATGTCATATGTCTCACAGAGTGGGGTTTTTTTGGTTAAGTGCTTTTCCCCAGCAAAAGTGTCGAGTTGTTTTGAACTTAGATGGACATCTGGAGATCAGATAGGGTAAAAATTTACGGGGTGTGAAAAATTTCAAACACTTAATGTCCTTTTCATGGAGAAAAACTTTTTGAAGCATCATTTTAGTTTCCTGAGCAAAGTAGGCAATCTTGCCACTGCTTTCTCCATTTGAATTGTGCATTTTTTGTGTGCCAGGGTGCAATAAACAATGTGCTTTGGACTGGCACTCTGCAGACTGCTTTTCCTTTTTAAAGAGCGTAGGCAACTAATTGGCAGCATCCAGCCGCATAGCTGGAGTGTTTTCCATTCTAGGCAATATCATACTAATTTGATGCACACATGGATGCTTCACACAATCTGCAAATTCATCGCTGGCATCTTGCATTAGTCATCTGACAGATTGCCAAGTGTTTCATATTCCTTTCATGTGACTTTATTACAAAACACGCACACACACACCAGCACTGTCTTATTTCTGCCAGTAGCCAGTTTAGTGAGAATTCACTGCAGTTCTGTTTACAACAGCCATGGAGAGAAATCTGCACTTCCTTGCAACTCTCCTCCACTTTAAAATGCAAAAGTACCACTCTGCGTTGTGCAGCTCTCTTCTTATATAATGACATTAAGCAGCAGCCTGCAGAGAAAACCAGACTCAATGAAAAATGTAATCGCGTTGTTTTTTGTTCGTAATACTTATGCTATTAATTAAATAGCAATTTTTTTTTCTGTTGTGTGCCAATTGACATCATCTTCTGCATCTAGTGCATATGAAAACTGCGTAGTCTCCTAACTTGCCTTTTCTTTTTCATCTACTTTTCCACTTTCTAGTAACGGCACAGCTAACAAGATGAATGGAGCTTTGGATCATTCAGACCAACCAGACCCAGATGCCATTAAGATGTTTGTTGGACAGATTCCCCGTTCATGGTCGGAAAAAGAGTTAAAAGAACTTTTTGAGCCTTACGGAGCTGTCTACCAGATTAATGTTCTCCGAGACAGAAGTCAGAACCCTCCCCAAAGTAAAGGTACAGTAGTTGTACTCTGTTTGCTTTCAGGCTTTTTTTTTTTTTTTTCCAATGGTCTCACTTTGTTTTAGGATTTACAGAGAGGTTTGTATCAGGGCTGTTTTGAAGCATACTGTGTCGAGCTATGCAGCAGTCCTAAGAGGAGAGAACTCCTGAATACCTATCGATTACTGTCTTCCTCTTCTTCTTAAATTGCGGTTTAAATATCTGTTATCTGGAAGCGAGCATTCCAACTGTGCAAAAAATAACAAAAGATTGCCGTCCATGTTTAAATTATTATTGCCAAGAGACATGGAAACCTGAACGGTCACTTTCCCAGGATTAGCTCATGAAAAATATAATTTTCTACTTCCTTTCGTTTCCTCTCTTTGCACCCCAGGTGGGAATAATTTTCAGGATACAGAAGGGGAGAAAGGGTAGCAGTGGGCTCTTGCTACATCATTGCTCCAGAGGCAATAAAAATTAAAAAACAGTCGCCCTGCCCTTTTTCAAAAATTTGATTTCTTTTTTTTTTGCAGTCATGTTAAAGGATTGATTTTTGGTACTAGTGTTTTTCTAAAAGAAAAGGCTTTGTGTTTTTTTTTTCTTTCTTTCTGCATTTTTTCACTCACGTATAAAGTATTTGTCCTTTGCTTTCTTTAACTGTATGTCTATGCATATTTAGGCATGTGACAATTCTGTGTACTATGGTTATGTAAGTATAGCATAGGCTTGCATGTAGACTTACAGTGAATATTTTGTTTCACACAATGCTTTTTCTCTCTACATACTATACTTCCATTTACACTTTGAGATTTTCCAGTTTCGTGTATTAAATTATTGCTAGCATTGCAAATAATTAGCACAGCTCAGAGGTACAGCCAGCTGTATGTGCGTTGTGAGATTACTCAGTAGTTATTCATTCTTAGTCCTCTCCTACCACTGCTTCTAAAAACCTTTATGGAGAATATCATAAAACGATTCTGTGGGCTAGCAGCTCACTACCGGTGCAAGGCAGCACTCCTGAGGTTTCCAGTTCAGCGAGAGGCTATTGCTGTCGCATGCAGCACACAGCACAGCTCAGGTGCTCCTGCACTTTTGTGCAAAGTGCTGCCCAGACTCAGCATTTCCTCCTTGCCCCAGTATGTGGCTGAGGATCTCCTTGGTGGTCTCCTCTTTGCTGCCCCAATTTAAAGGTCCTTGTGCTTTGAGTGATATTAGTTCATTTTGGTTTGCCTACATGTGGCACTTCTAGTTAAAGGGATGGCTTTTTTATCTTGGTTTCACACCAGCATCAGGGAAGGGCTTCATGTCACTGTACCTTGCTGCTTACCAAGTCCCATACCAGACTGCTCTCTCCCACCAGTACCACAGAAGCAGAAGGTATTTTTTGTTGCAGTGTTTCAATACAGTTCTGCTTCCAGCTCCCTCCATTCCCTAGAACTGATGCAGCTGAGCATGCAGACCCTTGCTACATTAGCACAGCACCCTTGCCAAGTGTCTTTTTCTTGTAATGCTGGATAGAAGATGGTATTAAGAGGTCAGGCAACTGGATTTGCAGCAGTCCAGGCTGCTATGGATGAGCAAACTCCTACTTAGTTTAAACCACTGAAATGCTGAACTTTGAGACTCACCCATTTAGAAAGAACTGATTCCTGGGCCACAGAAATGCCTTCCCACTAAGCAGTAAATGAAGTGGGAATGATATTGTGGTTAGACAGAAGAAAGTAATTGATTACCGTTTCTGTGGTGTTTCCCGTTACATCGTACCTGTCTGTCAGGCAGCTGGGAGGCATGAGGATTAAGCACAGGTCATGCAAATCATTGTAGACTAATTATGAAGGCTTGTAGTCCCCATGTTCAATATTCATTTTGAAAGGTGGGTTTGGGTTGTTTTGTTGTTTTGGTATTTTTTTTGCTTAGACTCTTTTCAGCCACTCCAAGATGATGCTTTTATGTCACTTCAGACATTATATGTTTTAATAAGCAAATGAAATTAATCCTCAAGAAAGACAGAATAACCTTCAGACTTATATTTCCCTGACACAGCAGCGAGCTCCCCCAGTGGTCAGCCTTTCCCGTGGAAGCTCTGGAGCAGTGAATCTCCATGCTGGCTCTGTCCTTCCTCCTGGCTGAGGCTGCCAGCAAGGTTGCCAGATATAGAAACCTCTTGAGTTTCGTGTGGGTATCTCTTGAGTAGGAACGATTTGTATTTTCTTAATCCAGTAGCACAAAGGATTCTGTGTAAGAGATTAAGGTTCTGTTATAAACCAAAAAAAAAAGCCCTGAAAAATGTCTGATAGTCTTCTTGTCATCACAGTGCATGAGAAATGCATCGCCTATGCCATGTAAATGTTTTTTCTTTAATGAAGCTGAGTTTGGGCTTTTTTAGGGGATGTGGGTGAATTCCATGCCCTCCTTCTGTGCAAACAGCCACACGAAACAACCTTTTCTATTTCACTTGAGCCAGATGGATTGGGGTAATCCAAGGCAGCTTCCTGCCCACTGTCTCTGCATCACCTCCAGCTTCATGGAGCAGTGCGTCAAAGGGATGCTGGGGCAGGGTGGCAGTGGAAAAAGTCTTTCTTCCATTTCATTGCGTGGCCATGGCTTTGTGTCATGCCAGACATTCACAGGCCGTATGCCTGTGAATATATCACTCAGATTTATTTTTTTCTGAATATTCTTCAAGCCATGAATTACAATGATGAAAATGCAAGTTAGTGTTACTATGCCACGTGGGGCTGGTCCTTTCCTTTGAAGAAAGGCATTTTGATTTTCGAAAGATTTCTCTTGTACCAGACGAGGGCTGTGTATTTCTGTTAGCTTGGCCAAGGGGGCTTCTCCAATTTGCGCAGGCTTTTTCTCTGATGAGCTGTTTATGAAGCTGCAATCTGAGTCTCTCCCGATTCTGTCAAAAATAACCATCGGCTGCTTCTCTCTCTCCCGCTGTTATTAAGGCTGCCTTTCATACCCTCCAACGACAGACGGCCTACTTCATTTCTTTCCTACTTGTACTACTTGCCAGCTCCGCAAAGCTGAAGCTGGAGGAAGAGGAGGAAGAGAGGTAGAAAGCCAAGTTTTACTCATTTTGGAAAAAATAGAGGAAAGCCACATTACTTCCACAGAAATACCACTGCTGTGCAGCTTTGTTAATTGGATCTTATGCCACAGGAATGGCTGCATTTCAATGGGTGATGGTCAAATATCCTCCTTAAGTAAGAAACTCATCTTGCTTTTCAGAGCCTGCAGTTCTCTGGTTCTTTTTGAATGTGTGAAAGAGCTCAGCAAAGTAATTTGACTTTATGTGTTTATCCCCTGTTGTTTTGTAAGACTTTTTCCTCTTTCTACAGCAAGAGAAATCCGGGGGATTAGGTAAACTAAATACACACACAAAAAAAAAATTGGCAGGAAATCCTGCAGCACTGAAATAAATGGCACTTCCAGCTTCTGAGGGCTAAGGGGATTCAAAGTCTCGGCAGATCAGCTGTCTCTGTTCCCAGTCCAGCTTGCTCCCTTTGTATAATTTATTCTGGGTGGATAGATGACTTTTTCAGGGTAGTTATTAAAAAGAGCTTCTGTAAGACCTCAAATGCAGCAAGCTCGATGTGAAGGCAGAATCCAGTGCCACCAAGGTTTCTCCCCTTCCCTGCTACTCTTATAAACTGGAAAGATTTCCCTTACTGCTTTTGTTTTAGAGTTGCAGTGCTGAAACAGGCAGATGGCACAGGGCTACTTTCCCCCATTGAGATGCAACAGAAGTGTCTCGGGTCAGAGCTGCGATGTCGTTTTTGTGCCTTGCCTCTGTTTCCACACCTGTTAATTCTTGCAGGGATCGAGAACCCCCCGAACTAGCCGCATGAGGCCGAGCCTGCTTGTGCAGCAATCTCATGCCAGAAAGCAGGGGAAAGGCACCAAGAAACAACTGCCTCCCGCTTTCCTAGTAGCCTTTCACAGACCCTTTATCAGATTAGAGGGAGGATGCTGAGTGAACAAGGATGTGCTGTAGTTAAAGGCCAGTGTTTATTATTATCCTATTTAACATGGTAATTTAAGTCTACCGGGAAGCAAGTAGAGGAATCTGATAATGAGGCGTTCATCTGCTACATCCAGGCAAGACAGGATGGGCAAAGCACATCGGAGGCAGAAGTCATCTGGCTCTACTGGGTACCAGTTTGGCTACAGGTTAGCCCTTCAGAAATCCTCCTGCTCCTGCAGGCAGGAGAAACAGCTCCCCAGCTCCAACAGACCCCTCATCCCTGCTCAGTGCCCCATTCTCTGCAGGACAGGAGGAGAAGGGGGAACTCAGGCAGTCCTGCATGGGACCAGAGCAGTGAGACTCAGCTTGGCACACAAACCCACCCTGACCATCCCAAACAGCAGCAAAGGCGTTAACTGACTGCTCCTTGCCTGCCCTTGCGTCACTGCTCAGCGGATTGCACTTTGTGTTTTTGCTCCGAGAAGCAATTTCAATGCACTGTGTTTTGCAAAACTATTTTAAAAGCTTCCTTCAGCCAGCGCTGCAGGAGTCAGGGTTTCTTCACACATTTTCCACTGACTTATTTTGAGTTTTGAATGCTCTCACAGGTCCCCATGATTGTTGTCTAGCTCTTGCAATCTGATGATTTTGTCCCAAGCACATACGCTGTCAAAACTGCAGGACTGGGGCCCGCAGCCTTTATGCATGCATGTTTTAGACTAAATTTTAGTGATCACAGCTGAGTGATCTTCTGTTATAAAGTTGGGCTTGAAGTCTTTCATGCGCTAGATTGAAAAGTGCTTTTTTTTTTTTTAGCAGGTGACATGTACACAGTATAAAGTATTGCACAACAAAGACTGGCAAAAGCCAGACACTGCTGTTAGGTGCAAGTACAATAGGGAGGGGAGAGCAAGTGATAAAGTGGAGTTTTCAACTGTTCAGTTTCTTACCTCGGGGTGCTGAAATTTAAACCTTAAAGAGACTTAATTCTAGAATTTTATATGGGTCATAAGTAGCGTTATAAAATATGTTGTAGATGTGAGCTGATTTTTATAAAAAGTAATTTTTATTCGACAAATCTACTGGAGTTTTCAAGAGGTTTTTTTCTGAAAGTGGACAGGTGTGAAATTGTGTATATAATCAAACTGGATTTCCCAGGGGCATTTCACACAGCGTCACATGGGAGACTAATACATACGGCTGCTGGTGAAGCAGAGAAGGGCCCATTTTCAAACGGAGAAAGGAGCTGGTTAGATGATCGAGGGCAGATTAGAATGGGGAAAGGTTACGGGCCAGGGGAAAAAAAGGGGCTGATGATTGGAGAACCACAGGGACTGGTATTGGAGATCGATACTTTTTCACTCTCTATGTAAATAGCTTTGACAGAGAGAACCACTAAGTTGTTATCCAACTTTTTGGATCATGCAGATGGGGCTGGATGGGGGAGAAGCCACCTGATAACCTGGAGCAAACAATCCAATACAAAGGGACTCAGCCAGGTAAAACGAACCATGAGCAAGAAGAGTAAATTTGAGTTTTGAGTGAACACGGGTGTTGAATGAGTGTATTTTTCAAAGATTCAAGAGCAGGAGAGGATTTGAAGAGTGCACATATCATAAAAGGACTAACATGGTGTTTTGTATCCGTGTGGTCAAAAAGGCACTGAAAATGCGAAGCTATATAAATGGGACCATTGAATACAGCTTTCAAGGAAATACCATACCACTTAAAGAAGGATTTTTTTGATCATGTTTTAAACTACAGTTACCAATATTTAGCACCATTCTATAGAAAAGGGCAGAGGTCCAGAGAAGAGCAGCATGATTTTATATGAAGTCAGGAAGGGTTAAGCTACGGTGAAAGGTCTAAGAAGGTTAACTTGTAAAGGGCTTCAAGCATTGACTTACAAGAAAGCTAAAAGGAGAAAAGCTGTGGAAGAATACAGGACTGTACCTTGGTTTGGAAAGAAAAAGTTATAAGGGGATATGATTGAAGTTTCTGCAGTGTGTTGAAGTGCATTCCGAAGGCAGGAATAGATCAGCTCTTTCAATTAATATTGAACCCCAGGACTGCACAGCATAGACTTAAGATTGAGAAACAGCAGGCCAAAAGGAAAAAAAAAAAATTCTTAAGTCAAGCTTTCTTCTTCCACATGCAGAGTAGAGAATGGTCTTCCAGAAGCAGCAGTAAGAAAAGTTCCTAAAGAAACTTTTCCCCTTCTTGCTTCCATTTAGTATTTCAAAAGTGTGCCTGGAGCTGTATGGGACATGACTGCCCCCCACATCTCAGCACAGTTTCACCCCATAAGCAGGACAGGCTGCCTGGGCTGTTTGACAGTGGTTTATCTACACCCAGCTTCAAGAGGGTCTGCGATTTCTGGTGACCCCTGATATTTTTGGATGGCTTTGAATAGAGGGAGCAGATGAGGATAAAATCCCATCGCATGCCTGACTGCAAACCTGTTGTCCACATAAATCATTCTCACTGTATGTTCCCATCATTGACTACGGCAAGAAAGTCAGCCACTTTTAGTACCAAAAAGTATCCCAGCAAAGCAAAGCCCATCTAGTCAGCCTGTGCAGAAGTACTGGAGCGATTTTGTGCACATACTGTAATAGGACTGGGGGCCTTGTGCTTGCAAAACAGGAAAAGTAGAGGAAGTTGGGGGGATTGGGTAGAGCGTGTGGTTTTGGTTGTGATATTTAAAGAGGGAGACAGAACATAAAACCTTCCTTACCCTTGTTTGTCAAGTTCCTATATACAGCATGTGAATGACTGAAGCCCTACAGAATTAAACTTTATTTTTAGACATCATTTATCTTCCTGTTTTTGCAGTATTTATCACAGCAGGAGCTTGGTCCAGAAGTGAGGACTCTAGGTGTTGGTGTAAGAAATTAATAAAAATAACACATCTCTAAGGGATTAAAGTAGATTGCTTTGGGACTCGTCGGTTGTACAGTTTTGTACAGTTGCAGCTTAACTATGATTTACAACTGTATATGAATTTTCAAAATTAAGTTAAAACTGCATAAGCACACCGCTAATTAAATCTATGCTGAAAAAAGTGCATAAACTTGAGTAAACTACATGAATCAGTTTAGTTAAATTGATAGAAAACCCATACACAGATGAGCCCTTAGAAGAGAAGGACTTCATAATCAATTGTGGTTTTCTTAATAGATCTCTAATGTTCCTATCTGATAAACACTCGGGGAAAAGGCACACTAAGTAAAAGGATGCTTGAGTTTCAATTCAAGCATGAAATAAATCTGAGCACTTTCCAGATACCTTTGAAAATGCCAGGAACACAGCTGAAAATATGTGTTCAATTTTTCTGATTCTTTGGATAAACAAAAAAAAAAAAAAGGAAGGTTGTGTCTAGTTGTTTTTTAATTATTTTTACTAACAATTGAAGGCTAATGATTGAGAACTGGGGAGCTTAAACAATAGTGTCTGTTGTTAACACAAAGCTGGAAAATAATATATTGTACAGTAGCTAGAAAAGGCAGGCAAATCTTTGTTATAACGTTAACTTCTTCAGCACACCATACAGAATTTACATACAGAATATTTTAGAACTTCACAAAAAATCCCAAATGTTTTTAAAATATAAATGGGTAATCTGTTTTTAGTAATGCCGTCATTACATCAGAAAGAACACATAGGGAGGCAGTAAAACAGCCTGAACTTTCAATAAAATTGAAAAAAACAGCTAATCAAATTTCATTGTTGAATCTGAATAATATGCCAAACCCCTCTCTCACAAATACATAGTCTCAAAGGCAAAAATTGTAGTGCATGGAAAAAATCTAAGTCAAGTCATGCACGCACTTGCACACAGGAATTAATCAATGGATATAATACCCAGACATAAAATCACATACGTGTTTAAATATTTTCCAGATTGGTGCCTACATTTAAAATATGTACCTCTGCAATAATGCAAGACAATGTCAGTTTGAGATTTATGGTATCCAGTTTCTTCAGTTGCATATTAAAGCTCACATCAATGAGTTTCAATCCTTTTATGACATTGTTGTGGCACTGAAATTCTTTCCCGTTCCAATTTTCTATTAAATGAATAAACATACAATATTTATCTGCTTACCACATGAAACGTGATGTGTGTTTTGTTAAAGAACAATGGTTTCCAAAAAACCCTTCCCTTGTTTTATATAGTTTCTAAATCTATTCAATTCTAATGTTTGCACCATTTGCTCATGACATAGTTGGAGGTTTTTGCAAAGGATTTGAGGATGAGTCTGAAATCTTCACATGCTTTGGCATGGAGCTCAAAGGAAGAAAGCATTTGACAACTGAGCAGTGTTAAAAATGAAGTGTGATTGTGGAGTAGCCTTATGAACATGCCTTTCAGCTGCACTGCAGCTTCCAAGTCTCTCATTTCCGTCTCATTGCTTTCTTATTCTGCTCCTGTCACCCCCCTAAAACCACACACAAGTGCACATCCACACATATGCACAAATAAATAAAAACCTAAAATGTAAACCCACAATGTGAGAAGTTTTGCTCATGAAAAGATGGAATGGCAGGCTCCAGAACAGGAGGAATTCCTCTGGCACTGTTGAGATGGTGTGAGAGCCACTTAAATATTACAATGATGGGTCACAGTAAAAAGCTGGAGACCATGTAAAATGTTTTAGTATAAACATGTCATCAATTTTCCTCATTCTTTACATGAATTTTAAAGCATAGGGAGAGCCTTGTAAGATGTCTGTTATTCTTTATTATTTTGAAATGTGTTACAAAATGAATGTATGTGTAGAATTTGCAGTGTCAATTAAATTCTGGTTTATTACTCCCAAACTGACTGCACTGGACCTTGCCACCCTGCACTTTGGGCTGGGGCAGGATGGAGAAAGGACAATGCTGAGTTTGCTTCAGGGCTGGTAGGACCCATGACCTGCTTCGTGCCAGACTTCTGGGGCAGGGATGCCAGGAAAGGCTGGGCAGTGCCAGCTTGTAGTATTACTGGGTTTTTCAGACATCTGCCCATTCCATAGTGCACTGTAAGCATCAGCATACTATTTCAAAAGACTAGCAAATAAATCCCTAAGGATCAAGCCTGTTAGTGACTTGTAAACCAGGTTTGAGCTTAACTCAAGCCAGTCAGCTATGGGTGGAAGGCTGAATATGCCATATAAATCTCCTGCTCTGTCTACCTCAGTGAAAAAAGGCATTTTCAGGAATCTGTGTCTTTCTAATTACTTATAAAAACACTCTGAGAAAAGCTAGTGAATAAATTAAATTTGAATGTTTCCAGTGGATCTTTTCAGGTTTTCACTGAACCTAATTACTGTCTAATCTAAGCCCATGAGTATGCAGTTTTAAGTGGGACGTTAGACTTCCACACTGCAGATTAAACTCTGTGGTGCATAAATTCGTTATTATTTTTGGAGGAAAAAAACTTCAGCGTCTACTACCTCGTGGTTTTCATTTAAAATAATGACTGTGTCCAAGTCATGCATTCTTTCAGAAAAATAAGATGAGCTGTAAAGAGGTAGGAGATTTTTTTATAATAAACCGTGTCTCTTATTTGCCTAACTGAACTGGGCAAATTTATGTTTCAAGCGACAATTAAACCATCCTAGTAGCTCAAGATGTCATGCTTTCAATTGCAATTTTAGGGAGCTGTACTGCAATAGGGAGTAGATTAATATAAGGTACTGCCTGCAACTTCATGGCTGTGAGGATGAGCACCGTAAGGAGCAGCAACGCACCACTGCTTCAGCTGCACTTCTCGAGTGTTTTGCAAAGGGAGACAAATATCATCACTCTGTTTATACCAGCTGGCAAAAAAATAAGATACAGAGGGCTGTGGGGACTTTTCCCCAAATTGTTGAGTGACTTGGAGCAGGCAGACAACAACATTCTGCCTGTGCCTGAATCAAATCCGCTGCCTTCATTTTCAGTGCTCGAATCCCTGAGCTCTTTCGACACAAAGATTTCGTTATGTTAGCAGTGCCCAGGTGAGCTCTGCATTGGTTTGGTCACGTATTAAGCAGCTCTGGTGAGGACTGCTGTCAGAAAATGAGCGTGTAGCACACACATAGGCTCTGGCTCCCGCTCTTCCCACGTCCCCCTCAATTAAAACAATAGGCTTCCTTTTTTTGTTTGCAGATCATGGGATATAAAATCATTGTAGATTAAAAATGGACTGTATTAACCTGAGTAATTCTGCTGGGGCTTCAGCTTCTATAGTGCAAAGTGGTGTGTTGTCTCTGGCTCAATTAGATTTTTCTGGGTGTCAATTTTAATTCACTTCACCATGGTGGGGGGAACTATCTGTGGAAAGGAAAATGTTGCTCCTGACTGAGAGTCTCTTCTATCTGTGCTTGATTTACGTGTTTTCAAATACTTAGCTGTCCTGTGTTCTCCCTTGACATCAGCTGGTACGTGCCATAAGAACTATACAAAATCCCTTGATGGTTCTTCATGCAGTAGGTGTTGGGTTGGAGCAAGAAAATGGAAATGGGGAGAGTGAGATAATTCAATCCCTCTTTTTATGTAATACTGCATAAAGCAAGTTTTGATGAGCCTTGATGATCAGATAGGCATGGTTATATCAAATGTCTTTTATCCTTACATACATCCATGTGGCTACATTTACAGAGGTGTAAAAACTAAGCAAGGTTTCCTTTTGCAGTACCAGAACTTGGGCACAGAGCACTTAAGAGGAAGGTTTGTCATAGAAAAGGGCCTGAAATTTTCACTGTGTATATGTGGGGCTTTCCAATATGCTTGCTTCTATCACACTCAGCAGTCTTCTCTTCCTATCTCTGTGTCTGTCCTTTGAATATTTCATTAAGCTCTCAAGACAGTATAGTTATGGATATTTGTGCACACTCAAGTCTTGCTTTGCTTCAGAGTTGAGGTGCATTTTTTTTTTTTTGCTTTTTGTGGGTTGTTTGGTTGTTTTATGGTGGTGTTTTTTTCTGGGGTTTTTTTTTTTGGACTGATACCACCTTCCAGTTTTGTGAATCATCTTGACTGTTCTCCAGTATATGAAGGGGAGTTCTGCAGAAAAACACATGTGAATATGAGGGGCAGACCTGCAGCAAAACACATGGAAGTGCCACTAACCCCTGACTGTTGTTTTGGCAATACCTGGGCTCACGTCGGAACCAGGTAGCTTCTTCTCTGGTTCAGAAAGGACGAGGTACTTGTTTGCAGCACGATGCAGGCATGCCCCATTGTTCTTAGTAATACCAGTTCTTGTGTGAGAGGTAAATATGAAATTATCTCAATAACACACCCCTTCATCTTTTTCAGAATTGAACAAAATGCTGTACCAATATTCTGCTTTTAGTGTGTGTCATCCCCCAGCCCTTACATTCTCCACATTTCCAGGTGTTACCTTTCCTTTCCAGCCCTGAGCTGCTGGCATGCCTTCCTGTGCTCTGTTAGTTGCTAGTTCTCACGCGGGTATTTATTGAGTTAAAAGGTGCCGTGTGAAAGTGGGGAATTATTATTATTATCATTATCATTATTATTTTAGATGCTGCAGTCTAAGTAGTTCAAAAAAATCTCACAACTAAAGGTCAGCACAGCTTATAGGTTTACACATGCACAGTACAAGTAACCTTCAGAAATTTCCTCATGACAAGATAAGTGCAGCAATTATATTTAAATGAGTGCAGGAGAAAATTTCACTGTAAACTACATTAGCTGGAGAGCATATGCTGTAAGAGGATTTAATTGAATTAATGTTACTTACTATCAAATGCTCCATCTAGTGTATTGCCAGGTCTCCTTATTACTAAGAATAATATTTGGTTCATAAAGACCCCTGTTCAACTAAGCACACAGCCCTGACGACTTCAGCAAGTGATTAAAGTTGAAGAATATTCTGCACTGCTTTGCTGAATAGGAATAGGCTTGAAGGTAAGAACAAATAGCAGTGTATGTATAGGACATGTAATCACCCAGCCTTTTAAGAGGGCTGTTTATGGAGATTCCTCTTACAGATGGTTTTCCAAGTGTCTTAATGAGGTGTGATTTTTGGCATGAGCAAGTGGCCTTGCCAGTTCGAGCGTAGCTGGCGTGGATGACGGCTGCAGGAGCGACAACAAAAAGAAACCCAGCGTATATGTACCTGAAAAGAAGCCCACGTGTATATGTACAAAAGAAGCCCACAGGATATGTACATCAGGAGTGGGTTGGGGTGGTCGGTGTGGTCTCTGGCTAATGTGAGCAGGAATGGATCTGGATGGCAGAGGGGTTTTGTTCAGTAATGCTGCTGGTGTTTTTAATGCTGCCGTTAACACAGGATTTTCACTCCTGCATTATACAAAGATGCCACGGTGACATTCGGGAGGGTATTTTGTGTGACTTCCTACATAAAAGCAGAAATGCAAATAAGCCATGTTAACATATTCACATTATATAAATGGGAAGCTCAGACGCATGGAAACACAGAGTGACATACCCAGAGAGGTGCTTTGAGGCAGTGATAAAGACATTCACAGTTTTCCTATGCTGCTCTTATGTTTTAACCATTAAGGAGAAAACATGATATACTGGGTATTTTTGCCAAATATTTTCTAATGGCGCAAATATTGAGGTATGCATCTCCTTTATGTTTGAAGTTATTTAATTTTCCTTTCATACGCACTCTTTAAAAAGTGAATACATGAAATCTCAGGAAAAAAAAATCTTTTATCCTCTGCTCATTCAGCAAAACGAATAAAAATAGTTTTGAACCACTCTTCTTTGCAAATTGGGAAGCGGTGGAACAGTTTCTAAAGCTACTTTATTTCTTGTTGGCCGAATCAAATGGCAAAAGTTTTTATTAACCTACGCGTCTTACATTCTACTGATGCGCATTTCACTCCTGAACTTCACCCACCCCTGTTTATGCATGCAGTTGACATTCTGCTACAATCAGTAGGGCACATGCCATTCAAAGGAGTTACAATCTCCTCTTTGTTTTTGTGGTTTTGTTTTTTTTTGTATGTGTTTGTGAAAAAAAGTGTAATTGCCCATGTCAACTGATGTTCATTAAACGGAATTGTTTAGCTCTCTTAAAAAATCATTGATCTGTTTTTTCCCCCATGAAAATATTCAATGTCTCAGTTCACAAAAGAGAAATCAGCATGTAAAGCAGGAGAATAACAATCTGTGCTGCAAGGAGTGCGAGTGCAATGTGTGGTGCATCAAATGTCAGAAGTGCTCACTGGCTTAAAAACAAAAGCATGATAAATATTTAGTACGGATGAGAAACATTATTACTGTTGTGGTCAGACGTGATTTTTGGGAACAATCTGTTTAGAAAAGAGCGTAGGGAATTTTCATACGTTTGTTTGTAGCATTTATGATTGGGTGTTCATTAGGTAGCATCTGGCATGAACTATTCCTCTTTCCCCCTAAGTTTCATAGCTTCAGTTTGCATCTAAGGAGGATAATGCAAAAGGTAATTTGGCACCGTAGTGCCATTGGTGTGGTCATGGTTTTAACTTTCCAATACCTCCCTTGAAATAGAATGCATTATGGTGGTGGGTTTTTGGTTTTTTTTTTTTAGGGAATTTTCACTATTTGACCATTTTGACAAAATTTTACTATTTTATTGGGAATTTTGACAGGGTTTGGACTTTGATGAGGGTGCCTGTGAGGCATTGTATGCATGCAGCAAGTCAGAAGCTCAGCCTCCTCCACTGTGTGTCAGGGTCCATGCTGAGACCCAAAATTGGGGGCTCCAGCCTTGTCCACGTGCTCTTAGTACCATTTCCTGTACATATTGCAGATGCACTTAACAGATTGTACAATATGCTCTGCAAACAGATTGTTAAAATGATCTTTGTCCTGAAACACTGACGGCACAAACGAACAAGATGGATTGAAAGCATGCCTGCTGCGAAAGCTGCAGAGCGCAGACGCCGGAGTTTGGGACCCTTCTCCTCAACAAAAAGGGCTTTGTGCATCCTTATTGAAGCAAGGATCTGTTCTTGCTGATCTTACTGTTAAAGGCTGAAATTTTAAATAAGATTTCAAAGAAAATAACACAAAGATCATTAGAGAATGAGTAGGAGAAGGGAATGTGCCTACTTGTGCCGTTTTTTTCTCATCTAACAGCCCTTCTCCTACAGCTGCCAAATTGAGCATGTCAGAGGAGCAGACTTTCAAACTTCGGGTAGTTGATCACAGCATTGGAACGACTCCCTGAAAAAAAGTCTGGGGCGTGCAATGCTGAGGCTTTGATGACCTGAATGTGGGATGTGCTGATCATGGAAACTCTGATGCTCTGGAAATGACAACTAAAGCAAGACTGAAAACTTGGCTCTCCTTCACTGGGCTACTCAACAGGAAAAATTCCAATACTTAATGTCTTTTTTGTCATCCAGGGCATGTAAAGAGATCATCCACTTAGGCCCTGGGTGGTTAAGAAAACCAAGAATTGCTCATCTTATTTATTGAAGTAGCTAATGTGCCTTTCGAAGCGCCTAGATCTTTGCTTATGGGAGAAGGAGGAGTGCACATGAAGATTAATTTCAGTGAGACTGTTTTTGTAGGAATAGGTATCTCAGTGAATATAGATCATCTACAGCTGGCATGATAAGCATATCAGCCTGTTTATACGTTTTATTAAATCAATAAAACTATTACATGAAAACAGCAGTGTCTGGATTCTGCAAACAGCCCTTTCAGAAGAGCTCTGCTTAGGGATGAGACAGTTTTGCCCTTTTGAAACACTTCTGTTTCTCTTTCAAGTGAAAGTGCTCTCTCACTAAAATTATTAAAGAAAACATTTTTCAACTCTGAAGTATTGCTGATATTTTGGCTATGGCTGTGGCCAGAAGTCTAAGTGATGGGAACTATTGAGCACTCATAATTCAAACTACTTGCGTTGACTTCATGGTAAAAGAAATTTTATGCCTGGACAGGACATAAAACTTGGAAATACCGGTTTTACGAGGCCTCAGTGAAATGGGCATGGTTACAAAGTGTATTTCAGTAAGAGGATCACTGTGTCGAGGTAACCATGTCTCAATGGTTGGAGATATGATGTTACCTGCTGAAGCCTTAAGCCTTCCTGAAACAGGGCTTAGCCCTCCGCCCCCCAGCCCCATCTGCTTGCGGCTGGGCTGCTACAGTCTTGATCAAGAGAGTTGGCTTTCTAGATGAGGCAAAAGATCTTCTCTTCCAGGATGCAAAGGTCCCAGGTTTGGAAAGCTATCTGAATTGAAAAAAAGACCTTCTAGCTCATCCAGTCTGTTGTCTGCCAAATCCATAATTGTTCCGTTTACTGCATTCCTAAATGTTTTGTCCAATTTTGTTTGGAAGTGGACCATGGGATACTATTCCCATCCCTTCCCCCCGCCAATAAAATCATGTTTTATTATTGTACTGTAAACACACACAGTCCTTGCATTTTTGGGGTATTTTGGTCTCCCCTCTTTATTTATTTTTTGTTGGTTGTTTTATAATCCCAGTTTCGTGCTAATACTGATGAGTATGAGGGATGCGTTTTCTGCCATGTAAAATAGTACTGGGGATAAACTCAGCCTAAGATTTTGGCTGACCCCATCATCAGGCTTAGCTCAAAAATTAATTTGTCATTACCCAGGTGCTACGCACTAAGCTTTATTGGCATAGAGGAGCTCCACATACTGTATGTTACTTGGAAGGAAAAAAAGTGGTCATGTAATCACTGAGACAGTAAACAGTCATTTCCAATCTAGTAATATTTTATGTGAACTGGCACTGTATGTTGTATATCATCCATCTTGCTAATCCTTGTTCCACATTGCCTCCCACTTGAGGCCAAGAACATTACGGCTGTGCCAGAGAGTGGGTGGAAAAATAGCCTTATTATTAACTTAAGTTGAAAACATAATGGCTTTTTGAATGTCTTCATTCACAGATGCAGTCATACTAAAATATTAATACCCTTAAGTATAGAGAAACAGAACTTACATTTAAAGTCCATTGTCCATGTGTGTTGCAAAAGTGAAAGCCTTAAAAGTGTTGTGAATGCCCTGAACCTTTTGTTTTGTCTTTTATCCTCTAAATTCCAGTATTCTGTGATAAAGGAGCCCAAACATCCTATAGTGTAGGCTTCAAGCAATTTTTGCCATCACAAGCATTGTCTTGTAACTGAAAGCAGAGTTTCTTCAGTCTTCTGTGTCTCTTAAAACACAGGTTATAATCAATTGGATATTGAAATGCGGGTGACTTTTTAGTAACATGATCAACCAGAGCTGCATTGTCAGTGTCAGTGTTTGTTTAAATCTCAGCACCAGTAGGATCAGGAGTAGTCAAGATGCATGTGTTTTCTAGGAATAAGCATCATGAAGAATAAAGGAGAAAATTGCAAGCCTCACCTGAGTAATCTTCATAGCACCCCAGAATTTACCAAAAGAAATGAGGGACCTAAGAATGAAAACTTAGTAAATTGGTACCACGGTATGAATGAAAAGCCATGTTAAAAAAAAAGAAATGATACTGTTCTTTAGCTGTCTGTAGCCAGGGGGGGTTGCCTTTGCTGGGTCTGTAACTCACTTCTCTGTGTGTCTTGCCTTTTGAAATGTGAACCTTCCACAAACGGAGGTATAAGGAGGTATAAGAGTTGCTCTTGAATATTATTCAGGAGAAAAAAAATCTTGATACACTAATTTAAGGGTAGCATGAAAAATACGTTCCCCCTTTTAAAAAGCAAAAGAAAGTATTGAAACCTACAGCGTATCAGGCTGTGTGTTGTAAATCAGCCTAATTGTTTTAGAATTCAAAAGTGTTTCATCATTTTAAATTGGGCTTGTCTGATATTTAGTTCCACATTTTTGATAACTCCGCAGGACTAATCTGAAGCCTGCTGTTGCACATGAAAAGCTTTTTTTATCCTATCTTTTAAGACTGATGGAATGAGAGGAGGTTGACAAGTAATCGCTTAGTTATCTCTGTGTCAAAGCTTATGATATGCATTATAGCGAAAACTTGCAATATGCAGGTTCAGACATAATTTTGCTACACATTAAGGTTTATTCTTCTTGCATACAAAATGCAAGAGTGATTAATGCTGCAGTCTGATCGAGGATTTTGAATTGCTTGGCAGTATCTTTAGATTTGCCTTAATAACGCTTACCAGGAGCCAACACATTACACAAGACACGGATCCCAGTCTTACCAGGACTTCCCTCCAAGAATCTCCTTATTTCCCCATGCCCCGTCTCATTCGGGGAAAGAAACTTCACATTTCTAGGACATAATTTTGCAGTTTCTCTGTTGACCTACTGCACTCTGGGGATAAATGTAAGCCAGCCATGGGCTAGGGTGTATTTTCTTTGAAAAGAGCAAGCAATGTTTGTTCCTGGTAAAAACTGGTAGTTGCAAAGCTCATTTGACAAGATAACTTCTACCACACCCTTCCTCAGTTCTCCTTCAGGAGAAGTTTGCATTGGTTTTCTTAACATAGATACTTTAAGAGATAATAACATGTTGAATAAAAGACAAGGGCACACTGTAACATTAAACAAAGGTTACTGCTACCAAAATGTTATGATGCTTTAGGTTGGTCTTCATGCAAAATGAACACTGATTAAAAGAAAGAGCCTCTTGTCAGAGAAGGAGCAGAGGCTTTCAGATAAGACTGTGGACTTTGCTCTAAAGTTCTATGAATTTTTGGTTGCAAAGCACCCTAAGCTGCACATCCGTGATATTTCCTTGGACGTGTTCCTGTGGCTGCTGCGGTGACCTGTGGAGAACACTGTACAGAATTGTGCTACCCCAAACACGATTAGGTACATTCAGGCTCCGCACGCTATTGATGCCAAGGAACGCTGAATAGTTTCATCTACTTTGCAGACAAGCTTCAGTGTAAGCCCTCCTGCCACTGCCTGCTCAAGGCCACCTTTGACAGCCGCAGGAGCCAACACATAGCTGTTTAGGAACTCCTTTTGTTCCTTTTCTCTACTTTTCTTTCTCCTTCTGATTAAGTTGCCAATCATTCTGCTCCTTTCTCTTCTTGTCTTGAGCAGTTGCCAATCATTTTATACAGCCTTTACCTTTCTAGCCAAGTACTTCTCTTGTCATAACTTGGAAACAGGCTGCTAGAGATTTATTTTAAATCTTGATCTGATTAAATGCCACATCTGAGATATAGGTCTTTGGAGAGCCATAGAGTCTGTGTATCTTGGTACCATCTTGTTTGGACTTCTCTGATGTGGTATTAATTAGAGGACTCAAGATGTGACCCATGGGTCATCCACCACACTCAATATTCCCTTCCCTTGATAGGTATTAAATATCAGTGAATAGATTTTTAACCAGTTTTCCAAATCATACATAGCTAGTAGTATGGTTTCTAGGGGGATATCATATTTATTTTACAACACATGGGTTTTAACTGTTTTGCTTGGTTACTGAGTCATTTATACAAAGATTGCAAAGTAGTCATGTTGTTTAGGAAGGTTCAAGAAGTAAACAGCAAGGTGAAACTAAGCAAGGGTGAGAGTGCTTACCATGAATAGTGCCTTTAGAATGAGCACTTGTGAGCTTGTTAAATAGTCTTCTGGGAGAATTATGGGAATCCTGATTCTTGGAAGTGTACAGGTAGGACCAGAGGAAACTTTGGAATAATTACATTTGGAAGTCTAATGCTGTCCTCTCTGAGACGTGCTTTCCTAGATCTGTAAGATAACACTTTTCCCCTTCATTAGTTCATTTCCAGTCACAAGAAAAGACTGTATGAATCATCATAGCTTTTCTTTCTCAGTTTGGAAGCATACGCATTACACACGTACTCTGCATCTCCCTTCATTGATTTCATGTTAGTTAATCATCAGACAAAAATAAATAATAACAACCATAAACCGGGATAACAACCCCTCTCACCACAAGTGCTTTTCTTGTTCCTATGAGGCTGCCTAGGCAAGATGAAGCAGGAGCTGTTATTCTTCTACAGCACGCTTTTTATTCTTACACCATTAGTCTGTGCAAATCTAGGTGCCGCATCAGCCTCCGTGCTGTACAAGGAACAAACATGAGTCGGGCCAGGAGGCTGTTGCCAGATACCTCTCAAATGTCTTTGAGCTTGAGCTTTCCAAGCATCGATACCCCACATGAAGTGTGTTCTTCGTTCTCATTGCTTGTGCTCATTAAGAGCTGTCATTTATTTTTGTGTGTCTGCACAAATATATGGCTTTATTACTAAAGTGGTTTGTTTATCTTTGCTGCTGCTGCATTTATTTTAGCACTCATCTAAACAATTAATTAGGGAAACACTTGAGTGCCGCATACACTTCTTCAGATACCACTCAGTTGTGGTTTTTTTATTTATTTATTTCCAGAAGCATCAAGTATTTAAAAAAAAAAAAAAGGAAAAAAAAAAATTTGCATTTTTTTCTAACCATGCCTTTTTCCCCTTGTTTGAAGCTTCCACAGGCAGAATATATTGCTTTGAAAGATCATGGGCCCTGTTGAGAGTTCAAAGCCAAGTAAAGATGTTGCTTAAAGTTCAAAGGCTCTGTAGAGTTGCATCTTCATCTGCATAAAATTGTTTCAACCAACTAGAAAGATAGAAGAGTTGCCAGAAATTTCTTCTGTTTCTTTTCTTTTCTTGCTGTTATATATAAAAAAAAATCTTAATTGGGGAATAAATGTGTCACTGCTAACAAGTTCAGTGAAAGTGAAGCTCCTTAGATGAAACGCTGCTTGAAGGTGTACACAATGTGGGAAAGATTTGAAATGTGCTCTGACCCTGTGAGAGTCAAACTGTGAAAGTCTGTGAATCAATATGAGATACGTAAGCGTTTATAAAGTTGAAGTCAAGAAAGAATTGCAAGCATCTTGGGCAAACAGCACAGGAAGTATGACTTAGACAATGGATTATAACTTAACTGAGTTATAAAGATGGGAAGAGTTACACGTTTTTAAGAAAACAGGTTTTCAAAAGGATGAAAATTAGCTCCCTGAAAATAGTGTGTATATTGTAACAAGTCATAGCTCCAAGTGGAGGTTTTGGAAGGTCTTTGACCAGCAGAGATTGGAGCCCCTATTAAGTGGTTTATGCGAATGCAGTAAGATACAGGGTTAGATGGTGTTGGGGGAAAATAGGTCTCTGTTGAATGAAACTCACTGTAGGGCAATATTTAAGCTAGAATTTCTTTCCAAACTGCTGAAGTTCCCCTAACACCAACTTGACTGTCTTCTATTGATTTCTTCCATTTCCTATAAGCAAACTTTTGGAGGAAACATGCCAGACTGTAGATGGTTAGTTAGAAGCTGCACTTGCAAGCAGTGTTCTCATCATTATTATTGCAGTATCTTTTCACCTCTTTTTTTTCTCTCTCTCTCTTTTTATATGGTTTCTTCACAGCATTTCTTTGAGCTCAGGACATTTTATTCTTTCCATTTTACAAGGAGAAGCTGGGGCACAGGGAGATTAAAGGCCAGATTGTTCAAAAGCATTTAAGCATCTGAAGATTCAGATGGGCATTGAACGTTATTTTCAGAAGAACTTCAACACTCTATTCCTAGAAATGAATTATCCAAGGTCAGGTTTAGATTCTGTTGCAAAAATGGTAAAGAAAACTTCCAAATCCAAACAAGTGTTGAAACCAACCCATCCACCGTCTTCTTAACAAGTTTCTGGGTAAAGAATAAGATTGATTATTTGTGTTGTTTCATTTTAAATGTTTTTGCATTAAGTGTCACCAATAATCTTTCTACTCTGTGTCTTCTTTTCTAACTCTTTCTCTCTGGACCATTTCTCTTTGTATTGCTAGATTTGGCCTTACCTAAATCATCTTTAGAAGACACAAGTGCAGGGTTTCAGAGCTGTCTGTGCTGTGGGTTAGGTGGTCTCATAATACTGGAGGTGTGCACTGAATTTAAACAAAACTTCATGATGTAACAGATACAACAGGACTGGATGAACTGTAACTTAAAAATGCATCCTAATGCTTCTGAACTCATAAATTTCTTGTTATATTACTGAAAACAAGATGTGATACTAGATGTTCTTACAGTCTTGTGTGTCTGTGGCAACAAGGACCATGCTGAAATTTGAATGTTTGTAAAGAATAGAGTAGTCCCTGTGTTATTGCCATGAAAAAACTTGTCTTGTGTGTAAAATTTGCTAGTGAATGAGAGCTAGTTCCCGACTGATGAGTACAACAATAAAACAGCAATTTTACTGATGTTGTTTGCTGAAGTTAAATAAGCTTGCAATATATTTCTGAAGGAGTTGTATTGTGTTAGTAGGGTATTGTGAAAAAGCCACTTAAATTCCTTCATTGTCATTTCACGGAATCACAGACAGGCAGAGGTCAGAAGGGACCTCTGGGCTTTGCCTCATCCAACCCCCTTGCTCAAAGCAGGGTTGCCTACAGCAGGTTGCTCAGGGCCATATCCAGGCAGGTTTTGAATATCTCCAAGAATGTAGACTCACAACCTCTCTGCGCAACCTATGCCAGGTTTTTGATTAACCTAAACATTAAAAAAGTTTATCGTTATGCTTAAATGGAATTTCTTCAAAATTTCTTGCATTTTCTTGAATTTCACTGGGCACCACTAAGAAGATCCCGGCACCATCTTCTTTACTCGCCGCTTCATCTGTGTATGCACATTGGTAAGATCCTTCCTCTCTTTCCCAGCTGGACAGTCCCAACTTTCTCAGCCTGTCCTCATTGGAGTGGTGCTCCTCTCCATCATCTTGATGGCCTCTCTCCAGTATGTCCATGTCTCTCTTGTACCAGGGAGCCCGGCACCCCAGATGTGTCTCAGCACTGCCAAGCAGATGACAAGGATCACCTCCCTCAACCTGCTGGCAATGCTCTGCCTAATGCAGGCCAGGATGTCATTGGCACTTAACCAGTGAAAATAATTTCAAATGCACAGTATAGGTTTTTGTAATGACAATGTAGTCTTATAAATTGCAATTAACTCTCTAGATACTCAGAGGTTTGAAGATTTTAAAGGGATTGTTTGATAAAGCTATGCTATTCTCAATATTTTCACTAGACTTGCATCACAGCCGAACTAGTAGATGGATGGCTTCCTATGAGTCACAGTAAAATTAGAGGTTAAATCACAGCATTGATCTGGAAGTCTTATTGGGAAAACCACTCTTTAGTGATCTTTCTTGAGCATTCTAATTAAAGAAATACATGGAAATCCATGTATTTCCATGGGGTATGGAAATACATGGAAATACAGTGGGTATGGACTATGAAGTTTGATTTCCTACCAGTGAATATCAGGGCCAGAGAGTGTAGGGCTTTTGAAATGTCATTTGAGAAAGATGTGTTCCTGTCTACATTGATTTCTATAAACATGATCTTTGCAGAGTCTTTTTGAATTGAAATACAGTGTCACTCTAGATATCTGCTGTAAGAATGTATTAATAAAGGGAGGACATCTTAATTTTTAATTTCCGTGTTTTTTAGCATCTGCACTCTGAATCCTCTTTTTGTACTATATCCAAAGACACTTTTAGCATATAGACAAACTTAGGAGTTCACTTGCACAGTGGCTGAAGATGTTAATGCATTTCAAAGCCAGTAATTTTAAATCAATAGTTGTTACCTGGGGAAGGAGAAAAAGGAAACAGTGACCAGCTGCTGGGAGGAAACAAGTAAGGGTTTATATGAGAGGAGGAGAATGTGAATTTAACATTAAGGAGAGTTAGTGTGAGAATACGGTTTCCCATAGGATCCTACTGGACAAAATGTCCACCATACAGCTAAATAAAAACATCATACGATGGGTGAGCAATTGGCTAACGGGCAGGGCCCAAAGGGTTATGGTAAATGGAGCTGCGTCAGGCTGGCGGGCGGTCACCAGTGGGGTCCCTCAAGGCTCCATTTTAGGGCCGGTACTTTTCAATATTTTTATAAATGATCTGGATGTAGGAATAGAGGGTATTTTGAGCAAGTTTGCTGATGACACCAAACTTGGAGGAGTTGTGGACTCAAATGAGGGCGTAAAGGCCTTGCAGAGGGATCTGGACAGGTTGGAGAGCTGGGCGATCACCAACCGCATGAAGTTCAATAAGAGCAAGTGCCGGGTCCTGCACCTGGGACGGGGAAACCCTGGCTGCACGTACAGACTGGGCGATGAGACGCTGGAGAGCAGCCTAGAAGAGAGGGATCTGGGGGTCGTGATAGACAGCAAGTTGAATATGAGCCAGCAGTGTGCCCTGGCAGCCAGGAGGGCCAATCGTATCCTGGGGTGCATCAAGAACGGCATCGCTAGTAGGTCAAGGGAGGTGATTGTCCCGCTCTACTCTGCGCTGGTGCGGCCTCACCTCGAGTACTGTGTGCAGTTCTGGGCACCACAGTATAAAAAGGACATGAAACTGTTGGAAAGTGTCCAGAGGAGGGCTACGAAGATGGTGAAAGGCCTTGAGGGGAAGACGTACGAGGAACGGCTGAGGTCACTGGGCCTGTTCAGCCTGGAGAAGAGGAGGCTGAGGGGAGACCTCATCGCAGTCTACAACTTCCTCGTAAGGGGTTGTCAAGAGGCAGGAGACCTTTTCTCCATTAACACTAGTGACAGGACCCGCGGGAACGGGGTTAAGCTGAGGCAGGGGAAATTTAGGCTGGACGTCAGGAGGGGGTTCTTCACAGAGAGGGTGGTTGCACACTGGAACAGGCTCCCCAGGGAAGTGGTCACTGCACCGAGCCTGTCTGAATTTAAGAAGAGATTGGACTGTGAACTTAGGCACATGGTCTGAACTTTTGGGTAGACCTGTGCGGTGTCAAGAGTTGGACTTGATGATCCTTAAGGGTCCCTTCCAACTCAGGATATTCTATGATTCTATGATTCTATGATAATATGAAGGAAAAGGAGAAAAGAAGAGATAAAGGGGAAAAAAAAAAAGCAGCATGAGAAATAAGTGATTGTTTGTGTCGTAGCTTCATGTAAATATCCCCACCAAATTTCTTTGTAATACCTTATACACAGATATTGACAGGCCTTACTTAGAACAATTTCCAATTAAAACAAAAATATTTCTTGTTTATCCTATATATATTGTTTTCTGTACTTTACCAGTTGGGAGTACAGATTCCCAAGGCAGACCCATCACAGAACTGGAGACTGGACCGTTGTCTCCTTGGCCTCTCCCCTGCTGTCCTACTTACTTAGATTTTTATTTTCCAAAAGCTCTGACAAGAAGTTTTTATTATAAGCAGACTTTTTTTTTTTTTGTAAACAGTATGTACAGATGTATGTGATCCCAATTATGTTCGATCTTCAAGATCTAGAAGTGTAAATGGACAAAATGTGAACTGAAGAAAAGGCACTGAGCAATGGCTCTGATTTTCTGTGGCGTTGGCAGACAGCCTTCTTCCTCATGGGACTGAACAAGAAATGTCTCTCCAAGGGTTGCACACTTGCTGGGTGCTTGCAAGGGTGGTAGAGGAGGAAGAGTCCAGGCCAGGCTGGTGGTGCTTCCAGCACCCGGCTATTTCACAGAGCAGATCGGGTGTTGATGCCATGCTGATGTGTGGGTACAATGCCACCAACCACTCACCAATCTCCACAGCATTTCCCGAGTTTATGTTTGGAAATCTCAGATCTGTTAGAGCGGGCCCAGAGGAGGACTGCAAAGATGGTCAGAGGGCTGGAAGACCTCTGCTATGAAGACAGACTGAAGGAGTTGGGGTTATTTAGCTTAGAGAAGTGGAGGCTTCAGGAAGACCTCATAGTACTCAAAGATGTCCCACAGGAAAGCTGGGGAGGGATGCTTTGTCAGGAAGTGTAATGACAGGACAAGTGGGAGTGGTTTTAAACTAAAAGAGGGGAGATTTAGAGTAGGCATTAGGAAGAAATTATTCATTCAGAGGGTGATGAGGCCCTGGCCCAGGCTGCCCAGAGGAGCTGTGGCTGCCCCATCCCTGGCAGTGCCCAAGGCCAGGCTGGATGGGGCTTTGGGCAGCCTGGGCTGGTGGGATGAACGCTTGGGAAGCCCATGGCACGGGGTGGCACTGAGTGGGCTTTGAGGTCCCTTCCAACCCAAACCATTCTGGGATTCATCTACTTGCAAGCCCAGACCATTAGAGCTCAACTCACATCCCAGCATGCAGGGCTGGTTTCTTTAGGGACACATTAGCTGGTAATGACATGAAATAGTCTTGATTCTATAAACCTGATTTGTATGCGTTTATTTACCCTGCCACAACATATATAATCCAATCCTGAATCCGCTTCCTCCCCCTCCTTTATCACTATCTACTACAGAGTTGGAATGAGCATTCCCAAGCTGCAGATGTGGAAGTTGGCCCTGTCCTTCAGAAGGAAACCAGAGAGCCCCGACGTGCCGTGTCGGCGTGCTGGCCGCTCGCTTCCCAGTCATTACGCAGGCAGCGAGAGAGCTCAGGAATTTGCTAACAGCTGTCGTTGTCCTATATGAAAAATGGACATTGAAATTCTTCCGATACTTTTACAGCTATTAGACACTTAAAACTGTTTAATATAAGTGGCTTATTTCAGAGAGCAAGAAAAGCAGATTCTGGCAATTTTGCCCGTGATATCTCTTCTATCTGTGTCGCACTTTAGTCAAAATTTACATGATAATGGGCAGGGAAGTGGTGTGGCACACAAACCGGTGCATATTAGTTCTTCGCTGCTTTCCCAAAAGGCTTGAAAATTCAGCAAATTTAATCTAGGTCAAAAAAAAAAAAAAAAGAATAGAAAAAAAAAATACTTCCATTTTGTAGGCAAAGGACATTTATAGAGAGCATTTGTATTCACAAGGGTACAGGAATGACAGAGTACGACTCTTCCAAAAGAGCTCCCCGGTGCAGCTGAAGGCTGACAGCAAACTAGGACTTGTGGCCAATTAACAGAAAGGCCGTCATAACTTGCGAGGCACGGGCTGAAAAAATTGAGCTCTGTGGGATCATTTTTCATTGGCCATTTACAGGGCTCCTCCAGGCCTGCAGCAGTTGTGCTATAATGCGACAGGGGCGGTTCGGGGCACGCTGGGGCTGGTCTATTGCCACCCTGGATGTTATAACCAGATGAAAAAATAGAGCCCGGGGTGGAATTTGGCATGTCCTGTTTGTGAATCCTTCTGGTGCATGAGCCCCAGCCTACCTGTGGCTAACGTATTAATATTAGAAGTGGCATTGCTCTAATATGTGCTGTCATTAGAGTGGCGTTTCGGGTTCCTGGCTGGTGACAGGATTGGTAATACAGTTTCCATCAGGGTGCCAATTATATCAAACTATTAGCAAACCTGAGCTAATTGGGAGGCGGCATCGTTAAAGGTTGATTTCTGCAGCGTATGGCAATTCTATCTGGGATTGCTTCAGGAGTGAAGCATTGCCATCGTGCTCTTCAGTGACTCCCTGTACAATAGAGCAAGAGGATGGTGCAGGTAGGAATCAAAAATGCCTCCCTCTGCCTTAGCCATCTTCTTTTTCTGTTCAGTGGAATTGCAGAAACAGTTAGAGTTTTATTTCTGGAAAGGCTTTGCTTTCCTTTGTCAGGAATGTCTGTATTTGCTATTCAGCCAGCTCATCTTTTTCTCAGTTTTTGTATGGAGTCACCAAACCAGAATCTCTAAGGCTTGAAACACTTCTCCTAATAGTAGAATGGTGTCTTTCACTCTGGTTAGCTAATTGTGCTAAAACCCATAATACAGAATAAATACCGGACAAGGCTTCCATTGAGCTGACCAAAATTAATGAATGTAAAGACGCTTGTTGCCCAACTGCACCTGAGCTCCTGCAGCAATAGGTCTTTTCAGTGGCTTTGGTGGGCGAGGATTTTTGATGTTTCTGTTGCCTTTTGGAAAATGACAGTGTGGGTCATGGTGTGTTTGGCTGCAAATCATGCTGCTCAGGCAGCTGCTTGTGATTTACCGAGCACGTCTTTCAGCATTGGGATGAACATCTGGAATGCAAGAGACCCTTTAGAAATGCAGCCCTGTTAAATCGTGGTGTAATGCTTAAATTCTGGTCGTGGAAGAGCAATGTGAAAATCGGGAGAGGAACATTTGGAGGGGGTGGAAAAAAAGAAAAAGAAATCCTCCTTCACTTAAACTAGCTTGAACTGTGCGGGATTGACAAGAAGCTACTGTCCCAATTGAGATTCCAAGCTTGTATGAAGCCAGCACCTGTTCTGCTTGCAAATGCACACACAAAAGTGAGCTTCATTCACAGAAAGAAAGAAACATAGCGGGACTTCACTCATTTAGCCTTCCAGGGCCTTCAGTCCCTTGATCTGTCAGCCCCTTAGAATTCAAACGCAGCCTTTAAAGGAATTTTCAATTCACAACATGATGACTTTGTTGATGTCCTGAATGTGAATGTATTTTGAATTGAATTTGTCTGCCAGGATTCCATTACGTGCTAAAAGAATACAGAGTTCAATCATCAGATAATCATTATAGCTGTTTTGAAGTGTTTATTTTATTAGTCTGGAAGGTAAAGCAAATTTCATACTTTTAAGTTGTCGCAGGCTTTGCAGACGCACTGATAAGCTCTTGTATTTCTATACCCTATGGTTAGGGTTCAGATACTGGCGGCAGGTGATAATATGCACAATGCAGCAGAGATCCAAACTGACAAATTTTGACAGTTGAAAACTATAAAAACTCATAAATCAGACCAAAGAATATGAGTTGTTGGTTTTTTGTTTCTTTTTTTTTCTTTTTTTTTTTTTTTTTCACCTGTATCTTTTCTCTTTCAACTCCCCAAAGTTAAATTTTCAAGAAATTGCAGCAGGTTTTTCTTCAAGCAAATCAGAAGCGCAGAGCACCACGTACAACAGCAGCTCTTAATCCCCATCCGTGGCTGAGGGTTTTCTCATGTGGATGCACGCGTATAATTGCTGGTAACTTTAAACTAGGAACTGTATATTCAGTGTTGGGAGCTGTAAGGAGCGTTTTCACACCCGAAGCAAGATGGAGGTTGCCGTATTCATTCAAGCATGAAATCCTGGCTGAGAGATTAAGCCTCTTACACAGATTCCAGTGCTGTTAAAAGCCAGCAAGGAGCGCGCCCACCACATCTCCGAGCGGAGGAGAGCTTCCTTTTGTTTGCTGCTCAAAATTAGGGATGTAAACAGTTCTCGTGGAGTAATTAGTCTGTGCTTGAATTGGGAGAAAGCGATAAAAATACTGACGTGGATGAGCTCCTAGCGGTGTCTGCGCTGGAGCTTGCAACCTAACGAAGAGGAGAGGCTGTTTATCAGGGAGTGCAGTGATAGGACAAGGGAATGGCTTTAAAGTGAAAGAGGAGAGATTTAGATTAGACATTAGGGAGGAATTCTTTACTCTGAGGGTGCTGAGGCACTGGGACAGGCTTCCCAAAGGAACTGTGGCTACCCCATCCCTGGCAGTGCCCATGGCCAGGCTGGATGGGGCTTTGGGCAGCCTGGGCTGGTGGGAGATGTCCCTGCCCATGGCAGGGGGTGGCACTGAGTGGGCTCTGAGATCCCTTCCAACCCAAACCATGCTGGGATTCATCTACTTGCAAGCCCAGACCATTAGATCTCAACTCACATCCCAGCATGCAGGGCTGGTTTCTTTAGGGACACATTAGCTGGTAATGACATGAAATTGTCTTGATACTATAAACCTGATTTGTATGCATTTATGTTCCCTGCCACAACATACATAATCCAATTCTGAATGGAACTGGATGGGCTTTGAAGTCCCGTTCAACCCAACCCATTCTGGTATCCCATGAAGGCACTGGCACAGCTCTGTGTGTCCACACTGCTGGGTGGATGGGGACAAGTGTTTCACCAATGCCTAGTTCAATGAAAAAGTCACACAGAAGGAGAAGTCCTCTTGCAGGAGGTCACCAACAGCTCCCTGAAAATAGCTCACAGGAGGACTGGCATTTTCTGAAGTTTCCTGGTGAAAGCTTTGTTTTTTATCTTAATTCCACAATGTGCACAAACATCCTTCAGAAGCCCAATTTCACTGTCAGCAGAAAATCAAAGGTGAATGTGGTATTGTGAGTGTCCTTGCTGTTTGCTTTCTTATTTCCATCCCTAACTTCTAAACAGTTGTTTTAGTGAAGCCGGGGCTGCACAATCCCCATGCAATCCGTTGGTGCCATCTTTGACAGTGACTCAAGTAAAGCTGTTTACAGCCATACGTGAGGTTGTTTGCCCCCACTGGTGTCTTGCTAAACAGGTTGCTGTTGAAAAAAAAAAAAGAAAAGAAAAGAAAAAAAGAAAGAAAATCACCACCAGTGGTGCTAATTGGTGCCTTTGGCAGCCTGAGCAGGGGCTTGTGAATTGGATGTGTCATGGAGAATTGAATGTGTCAACTCTCTCCCAATGGCTGGGACCTCAAGGTCTTTTTCTGGCACTAAATTTCCTTTGGAAAAAAAAAAAAAATAAGACAAAACAAGCTGAGATAAGAGATCTTTTTCCTTTTTTTTTTTTTTAATGAGGTGTTGAAGTTGAGCATTGTAGTGTCTACACTGCAGCATTTGATCACCAGAAGCACTGAGAAGTAGGGCTGCTCACTGCGTTGTTTCTCAGGTCCCCTGTTTGCTGCTACCAGATGCTGTACAGTGCAGGGTGGCAGCTTTCATTCAGTCTGTTCAAGCATCTGGCAGAATAGCCACAAAGTTGTTGCCGATGTCCTTAAGGGACTGTAGGGATCCATATGATTCATTCAGTATTTTTTCTAGGTACAGAGCAGAGATGTCGTATGCTGGAGTAAATAGAGAGTAAAGTGTGCTCGAGTAAATCCAACTAGACCACAACCAGTGTACAAAAACAAAGGGGATTTGCTGTTTTGGAGGCATGAGCTCCCATTCCTTCAGTCAAGAAGAAGCTAGTCCACACAAAGTTAAATCAGAGCTAAACTGGGCTGACTGAGAATAGGCAGAACCATATCCACAAGTCAATCTGCCTTATAAGTAGTCCTGAATAGGAGGGGAGAAGATTATCGCTGTCAGGCTTTTGGGTATTTGGATGTCAGAAAGGTTTAGCTGGGGTTCAAGCTGCTGTCGTGTCTGCTGATGATGAAACCATGATTATATGTGCAGGGGGCTGAAGAGAAGAAGGTGTGTTGTTTTTTTTTCTTTTCTCTTAGGAAATATACTTTTTATTGTCCAGTGGTGTCACTGATTTGGCTATGGTAATATTGCATTTTCTTAGGGAAAGTGGAACAGAAAAGTTGCTTCCTAGCTGTTCTTCAGCAGGGCCCAGCTACCAGCCCAACAGCACACATGAGCCCTGTCTTTTTACGCAGCACTCTTCCCTTCCAGTATTTCTGCAGAAACAACTGAACTCCGTATTTTCTCCTGTGGCACGTGGTCCTGAGCCAAAGGGATTTTACACTTAAGGCATCTTCAAAGCTGGGTTTTTGGAGCTGCAGCGGTGTGTGTACCTTGGCAGTGAGCACCTCCATAGGCTAAGCTCTAGCATTTCCTCTGGGACTGTGTGCATGTTCGCCGCTCCTGGTCTGGATTTTCATATTTTCTTTTTTCTTCAGTCCAGCCCCAACCTCTTTGTCAGAGAGCTTCAGAATCAAGAGTCCACAGATTGTGTCCATGCTCTCCCCAGAGCAAGGCAGACCATCATTTTGTTGTATTTCTTTAATAAGATGCAAGCAAAATTAGTACAGATAATGATTTTATCTGTGTATATTTTCAGATGTGTCAATCTGTGGGGTTAAAAGGCACCATCTCAGGATGCTAACCTGCTGGAAACATGTGTTTCCTGCTGTGTTTTCTCCCAGTCTTCATTCCCAGAGACATTTTTCTCTCTTACACAATTGCTCCCCAAATACGACTAGTTAAAGGGTATTTCATGGGGTATTCATCTTTCAGCGGCAGTTCTTTCAAGTGGTGCCAAGAATGATGAACCCAAAGCTTCCAAACATCTTATGAGAATAAGCCCACAGAGTCCAAATCCAAAACGAAACTCTTCAGACCCATGGTAAGGACATCACAATTGAAAGGTCATGACTATTACTTGGTATTTTTTCCTCAGAATCCTCTCTCCTGGTTAAAAAGCTGTATACTAAACAGCTAATGAAACAAATACAGAGGCAGTAGTAGGAGATGATAGACTTTGGAACCAGCTGGCAGGACAGAAATATGCCATGCTGTTTTCTCAAAGTTGAGCTACTTAATGTCACAAACTCTCATTCGTTTCCGATTTTAACTCTGGATTCGAATAATTAAAATTTGCAGAGTTTACCAGTGGAATAGAAGATTTAGAAGCACTCACAGGAAGCACAAACCCTAACAGGCTGTGGCTGTCTGTAATAGCCATCCCTATCGAACAATGTTCAGCTCACTGAAATAATTATCAAACCTTCTCTTTCGTGAACTGTGAAATTTTAAGGAATCTGTTGGCACTACGAGAAGTGTTTCTCCCAGCTGTGTTAAGTCAGCATTACCTTCGTGCCTGTGTATTATGCTGCCTGCAAGTGCTTTTCTGTTAAGGGATAAACTCGCCGTATTCCAGCTGGGAATACATGATTACCTTTGCTTGTTGTAAAGGTAATGGTTGTCACCGGCCCTGCTGCAAAGCCAGAGGGAGAGTTCACGGAGCAGTGCACAGCTGGAGCCAAGCAGGAGGCAGCAGAGGGGGGATTCTGGATGGAGCCCTTCCACCGTGTGATGTGAACCCGCTCCATGCGGCCACTAAAGACGCTTCCTTGCTTGTGTCCTCCTGTGCATGCTTTGTCCTCGGTCCCCTTTGCTGCTACGGCAAGGCTGAGAGGCTGAATAAAAGCTGGCACGCCAGGGGTGATGTGGTGTTTCACCTTGGGAAGCACTAGGGAGCCACTGCAAGCAAAGGACAGAGTGTCTGGCCTGTGTCACACTCCAAGGGAGCAGGAAGGCCAGCGCTGAGGCTCGGGAGCTGAGGTTTCTTCTAACTGTTTGGTTTTGGCATTTCCCTGGAGCTGCAACAAATCTCTGTCAAGGATTAAGACAATAGAATTGTTTGCTGATTCGGCAGTAAAATCGCCGTTGTTTTGTTTGCTGTGAAGTAGGTTTTTACCTCAGCATTCACTTTGGCCTCCCAGCAGACTGTCCCCGTACTGGTTGAGTCACCAAACCCCCTGACCACAGAGCTCCAGAGCAGTTTGGGTGCCACTTCTTAGGGTGACATAGCTCCAAAGCAGGGGCTGCCCACGTCCACAGCGCTAGGGCTGCATTCAGCCCCAACCCCTTTCCCATATGGACAGAGCAGCAGCAGGTTAGGCTTTGTGAGCGTGCCTATAACACTGACACTGTGCTGGGTGGGAACTGTTTCAGGGGTAATTTTCCTTGCGTTATGCACCCAGTGCTGCAGTGATGCTCTCAAAGTGTTTTCTCTCTGGCTGGAAGTCAGGCTGAAGTTACAAACTGGGTTATCATGTAGAGGACCCCACCTGGAATGGGGATATGAGGTCCTCCTGCAGAAAGCTCTCTCCATGCCCCGTGCATGCCTAGAAGCAGCAACCTCACAGACTTCATTGCTGGAAAACATGCAGTGGGACATAGCCTGAGAGTCATTACAGACTGAAGCAGCTCAGCTCCTGGTCCCTTTTTCTTTTTTTTTTTTCCTTTGTCCCGCACCAAGATGTTATAGCTGTCCCTGAGTCCTGGCCTCACCCTGGGTGGGTGTTGAGCTGCCTGGGCTGCGTGTGCTGCAGGACTGGCTGCGTTTGCAATGGGAAGCAGCAACCTGTGTCTGATCCCACATATGCTCAGTTGCACCATGCTGCCAATGGGAAAATGAGGGATTATGGCAACTGAAGCTGCTGTACCGAAACTAAAGGTGGTTAGGCAGGTGCAGGGTGAGCACAGCCTCACATGGTGCAGCCAGCCACCAGCCGCCTCCACTATCCCACCTGTGGCAAATTCTCCTGCAGTTTGTTTTCCCTCTTGCAGCTGAGATGGGCGTCCTACCTCCAGTCTTAGCAGGTTTCAGAAAGGGGGGAGCAAACCTTAGCTCCTTGCATATAGGCAAAGCAAACCTTACATATAAGGCCCTTTAAATGAGGTCCTGATTTTCTGCCTGGGATTCAAGAATTAATTCCTGCTGGTTTGAGCTTGCAATGGTGCTTATATTCAAAGTGTAATGGGGAGCCTTCAGAAAAATATAACCTTATTTACACCGTACAAAGCCAATTGGATTTTAGTTAACTTAATTTCTAAGTGATTACAGTTCACTAACAATGTAGGTGTGCTATAGATGCAATGCACAGGGGGTGACTTTTTATTTTAAACCATACAAGCTTTCTTTTATTCATGTCATTCAGGCAGCCTCATGGTAATTCACATTTTCAGCTTTCATAACGTGTTGTTCAACCAGTTTTTTCTGCCTCCCTATTGTACTCTCACAAATCATACTCACTAATTTCTGAAAGCTTTTCATTTCTCTCTATAGGTTGTTGTTTCGTAACATTTTATACAAGAAAAGCTGCTCTTGAGGCACAGAATGCACTGCACAATATTAAAACTTTACCTGGGGTGAGTACATTTACTTTTTGATCCTAATTATTTCATTGCCAGAAAATAGCCCTTTTGCTTGAGATGCTGCTTAGTGCCCTAAATGACCTTTGTCTCTTGGGAGGGTGACAAGCCGGATGGCCTGTCCTGTAACAGTGCCAGTCCTGTAGCAATGGCATTATCTCCAAAGGCAGTTGCTCTTCTGTAGAAAGTCCCTTGGCTGGAAATAGTGCTGATTCCTGCTGACTAGAGGCAGTTACTGAAGTGCAAGGTAGATCCAATTTTATTTTTTTTACAGAAGCGGGGGGGGAAACATATGGCAGAAAAACACTGCACCACTGGGGACTCTAGTTTCAAAAGGGAGAGAAGAGGAAAAGACAAAATACAGCCAACTTCATTAAATGCAGCCTTTGTAGACATGGTTTCTAAACAACAGCCTGCATTATCGTGATGGCTGCACATCAGGGGACCACAGAGCACAGCACCACATCGCTGCCTGCACAGAGCCATCCTGCTCCCTGCCACCGCCACTGCTCAGCACCCTGCTCCCACTGATACATCCCACCGGTGCTTAAAACAGTTGCGCTTGTGTTACTGGGCTAATCCTACAAACTGTAGCTTGTTATCCTGTGGTGGTTCAGACTTGAGTTATGGGTCTGGAGCGAAGGATATCGCTGGTAATTGCATGACTTAACTCTGAAGTCTTCTTGTTCTAATGTTTTCATTTGTTCTGCTGGTTGTAGCCAAATACTTTGGGGATTGAAATGGAAAAATATAAGGGATAGGGATATATTCCCTCTTGATGTAGGGCAAATGTTCCAATATATGTATGGCTTATATGGTTACACACAAAAAAAATAAATATACGTCATTGTTATAAATAAATAGAATAATGGTTGGACTGACAGATATATGGCCAATATCTTCTTTAGCTCCTGCATGCTGTATGTGATATTGGACACTACCTGTTTGAAAAAAAGTCACGTCTGTCTGGCCCACTTTATGTAACTGCTATTAGGAAAGTCACCTCATCTGTCATGGAAATGACCAATGAGGAGAAGTATGTTGGATAGTTCCCCATGAGCCCTGCTCATTCGCAGAGGTAGAATGGGATTTCTCTGTCATTTGCAAGTGGAAATGCTGGATGGGGTGGGAGGAAATCTGCAGAGACCAGCCAGCTTAGAGGAAAATCAAAGAACAATTGTGCAACTTCAGATTCGAGTAAATTTTTCCAGCATCTGGCCATTGCAAGGGTAAATGTCAATAGTCGAAGTGGCAGGTTCAGCTTTTAAGGATGTTTGGGATGATGTGCTGTCCTCACAGAGAAAAGAAGGTACTGAGGGACCCCTCAGGGAAAGTGCCTTTGAGACCTCCTTGGAGCTCGGGTTGAATCACAGCATCCTCTGGCTCTGCAGCTCCACTTGTTGGTTCCCATCCCCACTGCTAGAAAATGCCAAGCCCTTAGCTGAACACTCCCAAACTCAATTCAGCTAACGTTGAAGTTAACCCAGCTCATTGTATAACTGCTCTCCAAACACAAGTCATCTCCAACAGGCTTTCAGTCGAGTGGCCATGCAGACTGGCTGGGTGGGATGGACACTCCAACGGAGGTGGTCCTGAGCTGCTGGTGCTCCTCTTTTCTTACCTGAGCCCCACAAGCTGGCAGCTCTGTTTTTAGAGGTCTTGGATAAATCCACGGGTGACTCAGAGGGGCAGCCTCCTTTCCCTGAGATACCCATGTATGGGTGGCAAAGCTGGCTCAGCTCTGCATAGCATCTGACTTGAGCAGGGCATCATTTTCTCCTCTGGTTCTTTATAGCTGAGGAGCATGCAGCAGTTAAAGAGGTTACTGCACCTTTTTTATTTTTTTTAAATAAAGCTCAAAAATATAACCTTTTTTTTCCAATGCTGCCTCTAGCTCTGTGTCATTTAAAATGTTTCTTTTCAAGCTCTGTTTTTCCATCCTGAACACGAGGCTGCAAACTTTTCTTTTAAGGAAATGTGAAAATTGCATTCCCATGACACTGGGGCCTGGGCTTTAAAATTTCTCCTGATACTGCCAGGGATGTTAAGATTTTACTTGGAGATAAATTTTTATACCTTCTTCTTAAAGACACATCTCTAATAAAGAGAACCAACTCAAATACAGATTCATTACTTCAGGAACAATTCGACATGTACATGTATTATATAACAGATTCTGTATTTTGCACATGTTGTAGGCTGACATTCAGCATATATTGTGATACTGTTAATGCTGCATCAGGATATTCCCAAAATATCTTCATTTATGTGTGTTTTAAAGTTGTGGCACACATGCAGAAAACACTTCCCTTGTGCAGGATTCTCCTCCTATGAATTTTAGCAATTTCCATGCTGTTAGATCTGGCCCACTAAGCAGCTTTCCCTGAGCTAGCAGGGATTGGTAGTGGATAGCCCGTGTGCGAAACAGTCTCTTTCAGAGCAAATGGAAGCAATTGTCTGTTGGGGTTACAAGGAATGAATTTGGATCAGGTTTATTCAGGCATCAGCTTGCTTCCAGTAAACAAGATGTGCTATGTGGGAGGTACAATAAGAAGGTGTATTTGGAAACAGAAGATGTGCCTTCAGCTTTTCCTGATATACAACCATACGTCAGATAAGAAGCATCCCTGAATAGCCCAGGAAAAAAAAAAAATCAGGGGCACAAGCAAGTGCTTTACTGGTTTGAGCTACAGAATTAGGGCAGATACAAGAGCAGGGATGCCACAGCAGCTGCACCTTGCCTGCATGTAGGTATCACCCATCCTGCTGCAGGCCTGGGGAGAGGGATACGTCTGGCCCTGCACTGTGTGCATTAAATGATTGCAGCCAGGTTATCTCCAGTCTCTGCCTCTCCATTTCTTAAATGCAGACCTGCTCCGTGTTGCTCAGTAAGCAGGTTGGGGATCGATACTCACGAAGCCAAAAAAGTGCTTTTGTAGAGTGAAACCTATCCCCCTTCTGCATGTTCAGCTTAATTTAGGTGGGTATTTGAGCAAAGCCTGCAGTGCTCTGTTTCTGTATCTGCTGTCTGTGTGGACCTCATCCGTAACAGAGACATGAAAACACGAACGCTTTATGTGCTTCTTTGAGCTGCACCCTTTTAGTGGACATGAAGAAAATAAGACCAGACATAAATGATTAATGCAGAATCTTGGAAGAAAATATTGCAGGGTGCCTTGCTGTTTGATTACAAGCCTTGGAATTAGTCAACATTTCCATAATTCTAAACCAATATACACCTGTTTTCCCACTGTGATGTGAAGGCACAACTTAATTTAACAGAAACCCTGCTGTGCTAAATCTCTCATTAAATACCAAGCTAGTTCTGTAATTTAAAGTTGCAGCACCACTATTTTAACTGAATTGCCTTTGTATTATGAAATTAATAAGAAGTTAATGATGCACTTTGCTGTATTCTCTCAGATTTTTTTCACAGCAACAACAACAAAAAAGAAAGATAAAGAAGAAAAACATGTCACCAGCTGACATCTCAAGGCTTTTCTTGTTTTAATCATTTTCCTGAGGATAAAATTCATTTAAAAGATTTTTTTTTTTATAAATTTTAAAAACTTTCAGCATAAGCAGGATCAAACATCTTCTTTTCACTTATGATTATTATAATCTCTCTGTTAGACATAATATTCCTTGTCATATAATGGAACTTTTATCTTTCCCCAAAAGTGTATTTAGATATCACTTGTTACAGTAGCATTGCTACTAGGCAGAGAAAAAGATAGGCAGTGTTTGAGAAATGCATGCATATTGATATATATGATACATATCAGTGAAATAGGGACAGTTCTCTTCTGTTTACTTGGTACTGGCATCACAAGTGGCTTTTATGCCTCGGAAATGAACAACATGAATTTTCAGATGTGTCTTTTCAAATATAGCATGCAAGCACATAGCTCATACCCTAGCTCGTAGGGATGTGGTTTGTGTTATTCAAGTTACAGTTGCCTTCTTACAGTATGAAAGTTGGCGTGGATTTTGTTTTAAAAGGCAGAGGGGAGAAAGGGGAAAAAATCAATTTGATTATAATAATTGGGATGAGGTGTAGAACCAAGACTTAACTAGTCTCATCTTCATTAAGAATCTCATGGCTTTGCTAGAGGTGTGTAGCTTCTATTCCCTGAACATAATAATCCAATAAATTCTTCCCATCTAAATTTATTCTGTCTTCAGTTAGATGTAATAATTTTAGTCCCCCCATGCTCTAATATGCTGCTTAGTGAAAATTGGCTTTTATGGAGAGGGCAAACCTTGATGAGCTGTATGCTGGGGCTGCTCTCAGAGGTGTTTGTGATACTGACATTTTTTGGTTTGGTTTTAATGTATATACTAGATCAAAAACAGAATCCTCTCTATTTGGCTAACTAGTGCATTGGGTAAGATTTCTTAGAAAGAGCTAAATGCCAATACGTAAGAAGAGGACTAGATGTTGGTCGGGTTCTTGAAGCCCAGCAGCTGAATAAATGGACCTTGAGCAGAAGCTGTTCGATACCAGGAATCTACAGGAATCCTTTTCTAAAATCGAGACCTAAGTCTCTTTGGAGTCTGTTTTGTATTTGCAGTTAGTTTCACCTGACATGACAAAGATCATTTGTTGCCTCTATGTTGTTGCCTATATCCTCATAAAAGAGGTTATCACAAAAATAATTAACAGCCTGCACTGGTTTAGGTGTCAGCACTCTTGTGCATTTAACAGACTAATAGTTTACGTGGTTCTTATTTCAAGTGGGATATACATATTCCAAATAGCAGCAAGCCCTTTGCACTGAAGTTCTGGAATGAAATAGGAACATTAGCTGTATGAATCAATTTAATTAAAGGTGTAACAACGGAGAAATACAGTTTTGAGAAAGCTCTTTAAATTTTAACAGCAAGGTGGAGTTTGTAGGATCTAACTGTCTTGTAAAATATTAATGGCCTCCTTTTTGCCAGATGTTGTCAAGGAAAAGACTTTCATTTTTTACATTATAAGAATCACTACTGGCTTTATAAAATGCCCTTCACATGCTAGGGAAACAGGACTGCCTTAGAGGGAACTTTTCCCTAAGCATTGTGTGCTAGCTGATAGAAACCTCGGGGTCCATTTAGGGATGCGAAATAAGTGAAACTATATTTTAAAGAGGAATTTAGGCCATTGGCCAGTGCAGGTGCCCTTTCCCAAGAGGCTTCCCCCTGCCCTGCAGCAGGCTGCCTGTCAATCGGCACGATGCCAGAGTCTGTGGGGCTTTCCCTCACCTCCGCAGGGCAGCTCACGTTTCTCGTTGGATGCAAAGCTCAGGCTGTCTTCTTGTTTGCCCCGCTGTCGGTATCCTGTAGATGGGCAAAGGCAACACCACGGCCCCTCCATGTCCATTTGGCATAAGAGGTTGTAAAATGGAAGAGGAATCTCTGTGTCGGGTTATCAGGTTATTTAACCTCCAGCATAATCAGAATAACTCATTCCAAAATGCAGCCATCCATAGCGGTTTTGTTTGGATCCACAAGCACTTGCTGATAAAACAAGTGGATTGTCTCATAAGGAGAAAGAAAAAAAAAAAAGAAAAAAAAAAGTATATTTCTGATTTTCATTTTCCTTCACGAGTTCTGCTCATTTCTAATGAATATCATTGCACACTCCTTTCTGGAATAGCGTTTTAATAACCAGTCTGCTTCTCTGCTTTAGGCCTTATGAGTTGTCAGTACTGTATGAACATTATGTAAAAATTACCTGTAATAAAAAGGTAATCATCCAATACGACTTGAATAATAGCCTGAATATGAGATATCAGTGACTTTGAGAGATTTTGACAAACAGAAAGGGAATTCAGAGAGTAATTAAGTTAGTTAAGGGTTTGGAGTGATTGATTTATGATGACAAATTAAACTAATTCAGTACCCATATAGCATGGCCAAATGCTGTTTAATGAAGGATCTGAAAAGTGTAGAAGCGTTTAAATGATAAAAATAAGCAGATGGGAAAGTGGGGAATTCCCAGGGAGAGTCTATTTCAAGGAACTGGGCTATAAGACACCACTGAATGATGTTGAGAAAGTGAATCTGGCCTGTTTCTTCCTTTAAAATACTACACAAACTATGCTTAATTTTTGTTCAGCTCAGTAGCTATTTTTATTATGCAAATACATCACTGCCACCTCTGTCCCCCAAAGATAAGTTGCACCGACTTTGCCATTTAAATGAAAAATCACTATTTACACTACATTCAAACACCATAGTGGAAATATTGGGTTTGCGCCTACCATTGTTGTGAAACAGGACATAGAACCAGCCCTGAATTCAATTTTCCCTAAAATGGTAAAAACTGACAAATTGACTGGAGCATAATGAAATCCCTGTAAGTAGCTGACCTTGCAGCTGAATGGCCAAATGATAGGTGTTGTGCAGGCACAGGGAGAGGTGCGTGTTGACTAAGTGAAAACAGCTTCTCTAAATTGAGCAAAACATTTCATTCATAATTATAGTCCCTTGTTCTCGATGAAGGATGGGGGCCAGATTCACCTTCTCTCACAGCCTGATCATTAGGATACTTTTCTGGCATGCAGGAGAATGCAGTGCACATCCACTCTGGCTTACTTGTTATAAGGATTTAACTTTAAATGACCTAACAGAGCCATCACCACTGGACTCAGCTGAAATTGGAGGTCACCATCTCTCCTGTTGAAGCTGTTCCACTGTGCATGAAAGTATTAAAATCCCATGGGACTGAGAGGAAGCAAGTAAAAGCACTTGGTTGCCTAGTACTGAGAGCAGTGACTCAAGAATTGCGATGTCTGGATATGAGTTCATGCTCTAATAAGGATTTTTATTATCTGGAAAAGCTTCCAAGGTTTGGAAGACACTTGCCCTGAACAGGGCAGTGTGTCAAATAATAATCCGGCAGGAATATCCATCAACCTGAAGTTCAGGGGGAAGGCATCTAAATTGTGGGGTGATACCCCAACGTAGCTCTTGGGGTATGGCAGAAGGATGCAGAGCTGCACAGTGAGCTACTTCAGATCCTGGACATTCAAATCAGAGGGTTGCTTTTTCCTGGTGTAGCAGATCTGCTGGGAAGCAAGAGCACATAAGCCCAGCTGCAAATGCAGTTAGATGCAAACTAGCTTTTTTAGATAGCAGTTTTGGAGTAGTTCGGGATTTGTGTGTGTGTGTGTGTGTGCAGCTTTGCAGTATAACACTGTTGGGATGGAAACGAAGTAACTCATAATGCTGGCTTAACCTCAGTGAGTTTTCCTGATGTGAAGCCCATCCCCAAAAGGCCAAGCTGCTCTGACATGTGGCACTGCTTTACCTCTAATTTCCATAACTCTGGACAGCTGAGGTCAACACTTCGCAGTACCTCTGGATTTTAATGGCCAGCTTAGAACATCTTAGCCTGCTTTTCAGTGAGGCTGGAGTATTTATTCACAGGATATCAGTTTCAAGCTGGGTACCCAAACACCAGTGACTGGAGAACCTTTTGCTGTGCACTTGGGAATGGAAAACTGAATGAAACTGAGAGGCCATCAGCGGCATACTCCAGAGTATGGCAAAGCTCACCAGGATTTAGGTGGGATGCTTGGCTGAGGATAATAGCCCAGGCCCTCTCTTAGTTATTTACCCTACTGCTACTGCTAGCTGTTTTCTGTTATCCAGAACAGAAAGTACAGGTGCTTCAGTCAGCCTCATTAGCACCATGACACAAGCTATTAAAATTGTCTTTGTAATGAAAAAATAGTTCAGGGAGCCTTCCTAGCTGTCTGACTACTCCTACAAGAATGAAATTAGAAAGGCAAATCATAAACAATGTTGCAGGCGTCAGGAAGTAACATCATTAGAGATGCCCTTGGATGCCATTTACCTGCCTCGATAGCAATGTTTGGTGCCCACGGATCTGAATTATGTTATGACTAAAGAGACAGAGCTTCATGGTGTGTTTATAACAGCGAGATTGTTTGTTCAGCATCCTTTCTGCTGCTGGATCCAACCCCGTGAGCTGTGCTGCTTCTTTCAAAGACCTGTGCTACGAGGTCTGTGGCTCCATGCATTGGGTTGAAATGTTTTCGCATTTAGTGCTGTGATCCCATGTAGGTGCCAGGAGCTTCCTTGACTAGTTTTCTCCCATCTTAGTTGGGTAATGAACCATGCAGTTTAGATGCACCATGCTGTTGTATGTGCCAAGCATGGAACAAGAGGGAAAAATACAGGTTCTGTCTTCTTTGTGGTCATAGGAACCCTATAATACTTCCTGGAAAATCAAGTGAAACTGAGATGCTTGAGTGAGCCTCCCACTCATAGCATACTTTGGGCAATTAAATTCTGCCTAATTAAAAATACTCTTTGCAGACTCAGAAAGATAACTGATTTTTTGCTCATTCTCCTGAAGAAATTATTATCTTCATCTTCTTAGCTGGAAGAGCCACTGCTTTGTCTGCTGTTACCCTGTGGTGTGCAGAGCAATTCTTTCTCCTTTTTCCAGTCTAGAAAGCACACAGGGATTCATTTGGGTGCAGGCACCTCTTCATTATGCAGACATGCTCAGCTGATTGTCATGGTAGACATCCAAAACCTTCAGATACACTAAAAGATGCTGTGAATTCATACCCAGAAAAGTTCAGAGGGAAACTGCAACCCCAACTGCAGAGCCTGTGTTTCAGGCTGTCAGTGCATGGAGCAAATCATCAGCACCCTCTGAAACAGAGAGCAAATATCATTAGTGTTATATACCTTTCCAATGCAAAAGCAGTACAAGACTGGGCAAGGCTAATGTTTGGCTTACTTTTGGAATAGTACGTCCTTTTACCTGCAGCTTTGCTGAAATCAGTAATGGCTTTGCTTTTAGAACATAGCCCAAATACCTTCAGAAGCAGGGAGAAGCAGTCATTGAAAAACATGCCACCATAACTCCAGTTATTAACAAAAGCCCGTCTCTGTTGCATTGTGCCAGCAAAGTTAAAAAGGCAAAAGCTGCAAAAGAAAAAAAACATTGGACTAAACAGAGTCTTAAGCAGTGGTAAACAAAATGTAGTTTCCTTTGTGGTTGATTTTTATCCAGCTGCAGCTAAATATCAAAGTGATATCAAAGGAAAGCTACCCATTAATTAATTCAGATTGACTTCACAAAGCAAGCCGGAGCTTTTGCTGATATCTGATTCTGACAACTTCCTAATCTTCACAAGTTGTCATTAAGAGTGGCATTAAAGCAGTCTGCAGTCAATCCTCACTCTCGCCCTATTGTAACTCAGAGATGGGCTATCTCCCGTCGCAGAAGGGGGGCAGGATACACAAGCGAGGGTTAGAATAAGCAACTTTGCTTCTTTGCAAATAGAATTTGCAATGTATCAGGGAATCTTATGAATACATTGCCTCTGTCATTCATGCTAGGAATGCTCGCCCAGTTCCACTTACAAGAATCTGTTGCAATGAGTGGAAATTTTCTCTTCTGAAGGAGAAACACAGGGGGAAAAAAAAAAAGAAAGAAAGAAAAGAAAGGAGCTCATGTTTGAAAGGGATAATTGGAAGTCTGTAACGATCTTTTAAAAAGTATAAGTAGAGCCTTATCATTGATTTCAAGATAGAGAACCTAGTGAGTTGTAGAAAATAAGATTGGGGAAAATAAGACACTAATCAGAGAGTAAGATTAGTTTTTAACTAAGAACTGAAAAGCAGGTACCTCCATAAGAGAAGCTTGTAATTCCACCATGAAAATAAACAAAACACTCTAGTGTTCTTTACTGCTGCCAGCATCTCTCCATAGGATTACAGCCTCCTGTAGAGACTGGAGGTACGTGATACCTTTGTATTTCCATTCAGCTGTGAATGGCTCAAATGATTGAACATAGTTTGTGTTGTAGACCATCACTTGAGCAAGTATCCACCAGACAGCGACTAATATTATTTTGTGGCAGATTCATGACAATACCTTAGAGGAAAATGTGCAGTGTTATTATACAGTATGTTCATTTCAAATATTGCAAGAAAAACACAGAGGATAAATGCTGTTGCGGGAGTACCTTGCCAAGCATCCCCGGCAGCATGGATGGAGCTGGTGCATTTATTTCCTTCAGGGCCAAGTGTTTGTACTGCCCAAATGCCAATGACAAATGGGAATTATTGTTGATTGTATACAGAATTGAGGATTTACAGTCATAAGAGGTGAAATAAAACTTAGATCAAGTATCGGGAAAAGCAGTATCTCTCCAATTAGAATAATCTTCTAAATGAAACAAAGTTAAATCCTAGTCCTTAGAGGCATTTGGGGTAGGAAAGAATTAGAAAATATATGATAGGCAATAATCCTTTACTGGCATTAAGTCATTCCAGATGAATTACTGAATTTTCTTCATCTCTCATTTCTACATTTGCTAAGAAGTGAAAGAAATTGCTATGCTTGTCTCAACACAGAATCCCCCTGTTTGTACAAAAATGTGTGATTAACCAAAAAGAAAGCTACTGGTAAGTAATAACTACAGTCAGTCTAAATGCTGTGCTTATATGCTCATGTCTGGAGGACTCTGAAGGTTGCTCAAGCAAGCGTGCCCCTTGCCTCTAGTGACCCCATCCATTTTGCAAATAAGACATGGATTTATCCCAGTTTAAAAGGGGCATGATAACTAACAGCTCTCATATCTGGCACTCGTCTTCTTCCTTGTTGACATGAGAGCCAGAAATAGAGGGTGTGACTTGGTAAATGTTTTTTTTTTCTGCATCCATGCTGTCCTCCCCTGTGCTTTCATTACCCTCTGCTAGCCTCACTGAGTCAAAACAGCCCTCAGGATGAATTAACCCAATTCAGAAAAAAAATAGCATACACCCAGAAACCGGGAGTTCAAGACTTTCCAGTAGCTGAAAATGCTACGTTTGGAGGAGGTAGGACCCATGATGTTTAGCTTGTTTGGTTCTACCAGAGGACCTTCCTGATAGCTGTCCTTGGCCTCCAGCTGTTCCACCTGAAGCCATCTCCGCAAAGAGATTTCTTTGACCTTTAGGCAAGTTGTGCATGAAGATGTTACTCCTGGGGCATAATGCAGAGAAAGTCTTTAATTGAGTAGAAAGGCAGTATAAAGAATAAGTAAGAGAAGACAGCTTTTCACCTACTGGCATTTATAGTAACTAGATGAAGCACTTTGGTGCTTTTTGTTGTCTGTTTTTTTTTTTTTTTTCAGGGGAATCAGGGGCCCAATTTCTAGAAAATGCATTAAGGTTCATATACAGGGTCAGATGCTAATACAGAGCTTTGCAAATGGGTGGAGGCAGGTTGATTTTGGCCTTATTGTTCCTGATACTGTCCCTTTTACTAATGAAAGCGTAATCACAGCTCTGTCCAAATACCACAGCCAGCTGGAACTGACTCATTCTTCAAAAATATATGTTGCTGCTAATGTTGCCCATTTAATTTTTTGTTTATTTAACTTCCTATTGAGAGAAATATTTAAATACATTATAATTCCTTAAGATTAGCATTATGAAAGTATACTGCATGCTTAATATGAGTAAAAAATGTTTTCTTTACCCCAAAGAAAGCACTGGCAAAGTACCTTAGCTGTATAGATGCTGAAAAAGAGAATGAGTTCATACAAAGGGTGGTTCAAAATTACGTGGTTACTGAACAGGGTATTCTTACTGCAGTTTGTAATTGTGTATATATACACAACTGGATATTCATATTTTCACATGGACAGTGTGTGTGCGTGCTTGCTGCTGGAGACTGCAGCAATGTTGTTTTCAGAGGTGGATCAAATATCGAGCTATCTCTTTCAGTCTATCTCCACAGCCAGATTATTTCACCACTGCAGAGTATTGGCATAACATTGAGAGCTTTTATTTGGATGCTGATACTGGATAGTTGTGGAAAATTCCTGTAACTTCAGCTCATGGACAGCTTAAATAGAATTTATGAGCCATGTCCTCATTTGGCGTAAAATATTATGGCTCCACTGGTTTAACAATAAAGCTGTACTATTTACCCCAGCTGATCTCAGTCAGGAAAGTAGGATTTTTGACATCTTCATTCAAAATCACTTTTCTACCTGAATGCTTTGGCTATTCTCTGCAATATTTAAACAGGTGTGCATGTTATCAAGTAGTTTGGGGCTCATATATGATCTTTGAAGAATTCTGGATTAGTTTGTATTTGGTAACAGGGAGAAATTGACTGACTGCGGGAGAGGTGGAAATTGTGAATAAACTGTATTCTGGACTCAGAACTATTCTGTGCCTTTTCTAAGTGAAAACTGCAGCAGCCCCACATCATCGGTGCCAACTCCCTCTATAAATTGTACCCTTTGCTCTAATTTAAAAGGTAGGATTTCAATAGAAGTTATAATTTGGATGCTTTTGGGGCTTATTTTAGACTTACCTCAATCATACTTTTTAACTATGAGATGTTCTTGCTGTTACATTGTAATGCAAATATGAAAGCTTTCCAGCAAGAACTTTAAAAAAGCTTTGCATTAAAAAAAAAAATCCCATAGCCTAGAATTTGCGTTTTGTACCAAATAATAGACTCTAGTTTCTGTCAGAAGAGGAGACCAAGCACAGTGCTGGATCAAGGTGACCTTATATTCTGCAGAAAGAGCCAGGCAGAAGATATAGTTGGTAAACGAACAGAAAAATCTGTGAAGTGAAACTGAGGGAGTGGTTGAGGCTGGTTTCTCTCCTATTGAATGAAAGCCAAGAATGGAGAAGATAACTGGGAATGAGATAGTGTTGTAAAAGAAATGGAGGAGCCCCTGACTTCGCTTTCTTTCTGTGACTCTTCTATCCCTGGTCATTCCCTTTAAAGGGTTATTTCCTGAATTTCATCTTGGCAAAGGTAGAGGATATTGCTGAGCATAATCACATGGTGTTTTCCCAGAGCATAGTTCACAGAGGAGACAGTACATGCAAGCACAGAACAGCATAAATCTTAAAATAAAACTTCTGCAAAACAAGCATTTCATATCCTGGCAGCCATGCCCTCAGTCACAGCTGAGTTTGTTTTGCATTACAAAAGACATTGCATGTTTTTAAAAACCTTTCATTTAAACTAAATTTCCTCATGGTCATCAGTAGCCTAAAAGATAATTTATTTAATTTTGATTTTGTTTGGGATTGTTTTCTGGAGGGAAGGAGAAGGGTGGTGGAGAATTGCTTTCTTTTGTGGGTAAGTTTCTAAATGTCATCCTCAATGTTAATGTGGAATCAGTGGGATTTACGTGGAAAGGGAGGGTTTTCATACGGACTAAACTCAAGCATTAGCACCCTAAAATAGTGTCCACAGCCTGAGCTACTTGAAGGTTTCCATGCGGCAGCAGGAGGGGTTTTTTAAGATTGAAATTTAGAAAGTCAAAATTGAAAGCCTGCAGCAACATCATCTTGAGTCTTCAAAGGTACTGGAGTCATAACTGAGAAGGGCAAAAGTCCCTGAGCAACGAGAGCCAATGCATCCTAAGCAGAGGATTTGACTTGTGCTAGGAGAAGAAAAGTGAAATGCGTCTCTCCAGACCACTCAAGTAAGCACAGCTTCTGCTGTGCTGCCTCCCCACCTGGGACAATTTAGGGGCCTCTGCTTCATTCCCATTCAGAGGCTGGGAGGTGGGAAGACCTTTCATAGACAGTGAGCTAATAGGTACCAAGTCTGGTCTTTGCACTGTTTCTGTTTTCCAAATATTAATATTAGGCGTGGAGGTGTGTTGCTCTTAGGTTTTAAGGAAAAGTACTCCTTTTTAAGTCTCAACCCTCTGTTGACTTCTGGAAAGCATTCCAAAGCCTGAGTAGGGAGATGGAAGAAAGTACGACTTCAGAACACTTGAGTCATGTCCAGTGAGACATTGACTTTAAGGCTTGTGTCATTCTGGGAACTGAGTCCTGGCATCTTAAGTCATGCTGGGCAAATCCACACAATGCACTGTGAGGCAGCGTTAGTTACTAGCTCTGATCCCCAAACCACAAAAGCCTGGCTGGTATTTGGTTCCCCCAGCTATCCTGGATCACTGCTTCAGGTTCTTATGTTACTTTTTGGGTAGGATATCTAGGGAGTACTGTAAAAATAAAAAACCTTGATTGAGCACACCCCCTCATTACTGCCTAACCTATACCTGGTGATAAAACTGCAAGATTTTGGCTTGAGAGATTTAGCTTCAGTTGCAGAATAACTGTAGATGAATCACATATAGCCTCTGTGGTGTGTTTTGTTTTTTTTTTTCTCCCATCATCTTCCTTTCTGCTAGAAAGAGATAGCAGCAGCAAGCACCTCGCCGTTGTGTTAGGAGGAGAAATCAATTAGAGCGTGAGGAGCTCGGGCTCTGCTGCGGTGAGGCCAGCACTGCTGCCTCCCTTCGTTCTGGTCCACACCGTGTCGTGCTGCGTGACTCCGGGCGGATCACCGCTTCACCGCGCTTCATTTTCTGCTCAGAAACGTGGACAGTAATTTGGCTTCTCACAGCTACCTTCAATGGGTGTTAAAACTCAGTCAATTAATGTCATGGAGACACTTTGTTATCTTTCTATGTCTTACCAGTTTAACACAAGGGAAAAAAAAAAAAAAAAAAAAAAAACATGCTGGCATGCAAACTTCAATTGGCAAAATGTCAACAAAAGTTATTGCTGCTGCAGATGAGATGGATAACTCTTGCTGTTAAAATAATATCTGGTGTTTTGCTCAGATGTCTAATGGGTTTGCTTTTTAAGCATGGATGATACAAAATATCCCCAAGGCATTATTCCCAAGAAGATATAGAATCCCACTTAATGTCTATTTTTAGGATTGAATAGGTTCTGTAAAGGCTCATTTGTTTGAAGAAAAGATAGTTAATCACTTTGGTTTCCATGTGATTTTTGAAGGGAGAAATTTTGTCGTACCTCCCCTTCCTTATCTCTACTCTGCTTGGCTCGCATGTGTCCTGGAATCGTTGCCATTTTTGTGTGGGTGGTAAGAACTGAAGGAATTAAATAAATGGAGTAGAACTGCTAACAGAGCAAGAGTAGTTATTTGTACATTACGAAGTGAAGTTGTCACTTCTAAGATTGCCAACTTTTTCATTTCTGTAAGAGGGTACAGCTTTTAAAGAAGACAGTGTTACAGGCAAATTAGTAAATGGACGGAAGGAGCAGGAGGATGTGGGGGTGACTATGGAAGGAATTGTTAGAATATTTTACTTATTTTAAAGTGTACCATTGGTTTTAGTCACTCAAGTTCGTGTCCGATTTAACTTGTATTTAAGAAATGGAATGTGTTGGATTGCAAATGACTGGCTTGGAAAACTTCCAAAAGTCATTGAATTTCAGCAGTTTCACTGTTCTCCTGTAACAGAAACAACTTGTTTTAAGCAAGCTATATGCTTCTTTCCGTGCTCTAAATAGAAAATAATGATGTTATGCATTACCGCATGAACTATATTTGGCACTCACCAGCAATATTCATTTTCTCCTGCTTCTCTCTCTCCCTCTCTTCCTCTCTCTCCAAAATACACACACATATATATGTCTGACAGTAATCTAGGAGGCCAAGTAACAGACCACATTATTCTACTACTAAAATCATATAAATACCTAACATGGCTTAAATCCCCTAAATTGGGATTTATGAAAGAATGACAGCAAACAATCTTCTGTCTACACCATCGCTCAGGCAGTTACAGCTACTGCTTTGCATTTATTTGTTAGACTACATGATGGATCCACATTTAATCTCCTTTTACCCATGAATAAACTAAGGCAAATGACTTAAACCAGTACTGGGAATCTAAAGCTCTGTCTGTGCTAGTAAAGCAAGCATACCATGGCATTGGTCTCAGTGACAGTTAATACTTTCCCAGCCAATGTGTGGTCATGTTTGGGGGAATAAGGTGGAATGGGCACTGTTCCCACTAGGCAGTGTGGACAAAGACATCCTACTTTGAGAGGAAGAACAGGTATAGCTGTGCAAAAGCGAGCTGTGCCACACAACTTCTCTTAAGTCAGAGATCAATCCCTTGCCTCTTCTATTCGGTAGTATTTATTTGGCCTAAGAGACTGTCCCTGGTTCCCAGAGAAGCCCCTGAAGCTGTAGCCAGATATTGACTGTAATTCACAGTAGTCTGACCCCAGAGAAGTCATTCTAAACAGTTCTTCGTGATAGGAAAATACACCTCTTTCACTTCTGGGAAACTTGCATTACTTGTGAGTCACAAGGCTTTAAAAAAGCAAAACAAGTTGCAGTTGAAGTGATGTGAGAAATATGCTCAAGAGCTCCTCCAAAAGGACCCTACTGAAAAACTTGGGAGCCAAGAGCTGAAATGGGGGGCTGGGAGGCAGAGGTGTCTGCACATAATACAGAAAAATGGTGATCTCTGAAGACACTGACAATTGTTTAATTCTCTGGTTCTCGTGAACCATTTCCCCTTCTTCCTACAGTTGTTTGGGTGGTCGATACTTTCCTTCTTGACTTCCAGACTCAGTGAAGGTGCTCAGGAATCTGGCAGGCATAGGTTTGGCTTCTTAGTTCCTTTCACTGTTGGTCTAATTCAGCTGCATTCACTAATTGGATAAGTAGCATGGAGAAAACTTTAATTTCATTCTCAGACTATGGTTAGGCAAAGCACATAAATTTTCCCCACTCTCTCAGTGTCGGTGCCTCTTTAGGCACTTTTCTTTCTCTGGGCTCTTAGCCTGCTCCTGCTGTTCCTTAATATTTTCTTCAGCTTTCCTTTTGCTGTTGGTTCCCAAAACTCCATAGATTTATAGTAAGAAGAATATTAGGGTCCTGTTAAGGACCTTCTCCTCTCTCCCACAATCTCTCCTACCACTCTTTAACTCTGAGATGTTTAAAATGTGAAGTCCCCTTTAGCTTCAACAATGATTGATGCTAGCAAAAAGCAAGTCCCAAAGTGCTAAAAATGACAAGATGCATGCAAGCTGTCATCATTTAATGCTTTTGCAGTTTGTTTGGTTTGGATGTTACCCAAGGAGCCCAAGTTCTTCAAATTTACCCTTTGCCTGGGAGAAAGTTGAGCTTGCATTGTGTTACCCTGTGATGTGGTCTGTGAGGGTGACAGGTAAAGGACAAAATGAGCTGGGGCACAGCTAGACACATATAGCCACAGCATATGACAGAGAAGAAGGAAACAAGAGGCCTAAGAGCTCTAGGAATCTGCAGGCTGCTTTAAAAGCTTGTAGAAAGATGATGAGAGGAATTGTAAGACAACCCCTGTGAGAAGTCATGGATGACATCCTCCCCACACATTCCTTAAGCTCCCTTGGTGTTCAGAGGACTTTTAGGCAATGGTTTCTGACTGACATGCTAAGCTGGGTGAAGGCATGAGCAGGTTTATATACATTCGGAGTCTTTTCTTGACCAAGGGTTTTCTTCCCTTGAGGTACGAGGAGAGATGTGAGCGTGCTGTGTCCTGTGCAGTCTGCAATAGCAGGAATGGGGAATCAAAGCTGCTAACAGATGTAGTAATCATGTATGAAGGTGTTGTTGTAATGGATTGTAAAATAATGATTTTTCATAGTCTAATTACATGGCCAGAGTTTCCGAGGGGCTGGGGGCACCCAAATTTCAGACTCAACACAGCTGCAGCAAATTGGGCCCATCAGCTCCTTTACTTTCACTGAAAGGCATTTCCTGCCTTTTAATCACCACAGTGCTCTGTAAGACAACCACATTCATATATATAACAAAATATCTCCTCTTGCAGCAACTGATACAGTTCATTTAAAGTGCTGACTGCTTCAGCCTACAAACCTTGCCTCCCTCACAGAAATTTCTGCTCGCAGGTAGTCTTTAGCCTACCTAGAATATCTGAGTGCCCATTTCCCCTTAGAAAATGAGTGGAAAGCAGGTGCCCATCCTTCCACCAAGTGTGCTGACAACTGGGAAATGAGATATAGGCAATCTTTGATAAGGCCAAGGTGACTCAGCCCATGCTGGTCCTGAGAGCAGCCATGCCTGGGCAGAACTCTTCCCAGCTCACCCCTAGTGCTCGCTGCTTAAGATTGCACCTGATTTTGAACATCCCCTGAATAAATAAAAGAAGCTGTAAGCTGATGTTGTTGCTCAACGCGAAAGCACACAATAGTAATCACAGCTAATGACTCTGCTAAATGCTAGGCTGCACACACCTCCTTGTTTGGTGTTTGTTTTGTATACAGAAGGTAACATTGGCTGAATAACGAGGATGCCAAGTTACAGATGGGGTTGTGGAATTGTATTTGACAGCCGATTAGAGTAATCTGACAGAAATGATGACTTAATCACCACGACAGACTCCAAATTCCCAGACAGAATTCCACCCAGGTTAATCTAATTTCCTTGCAATATTTTTGCCAGAAATAGACTCTTAGCCGGCTTGTTTTCTCCCGTGCAGATGTCACATGGTTTTGACAAGAATGTAAATAGGTAGCATTATTATTGTTCAAAAGATGACTGTGAGGCTCTAAAGCTGGAGGGGATCCGTGCCTTTGAGAGGTTTTTGGTTAGCTCCATTGTGCTTTTTTTCCCTGATGAAGTTATATTTTCATATAGTGGTGTGTACTCTTGAAAAAGAGGGGGGAAAAAAAAGGTATAACTAGTCAATTGTAGTTACAGGCCACGTCTTGGTCCTGCTGCTACCCTGGACATAGCCAGTAGATGGATTCCCTTTGATTTCAGGGAGATTTGGGATTTCGTGTTTTACAACCGTTTCTTTCCCACTGAGATTTTCATTACCCTGTGGACCACATCAACACCTCTGTTTGGGGTGAGCCCAAAAAGCAGCAGTGATGTACTGGGCCTCAGGTTTTCTGTGGCCTCCATTACTGCACAGGCCTCGTGTGGAGCCTCTGTGGCTGACAGCACTGCCGCAAGGCACTGCCAGCCTTGGGCAACAGGCATCTGCCTGCTCTCCATTGTGAAACAAGGGTGATGAAAGCTCAGTCGGGCTGTTAAGGGCTGTACAACTGCATCCAGTGGAGCTCTCTAAAATCTTGCCAAGGAGGGATTGTTCCTCACAGCCCGTTCTCCAGTTTGGTTGCGATAGTCCCATGCACATTGCTTTCTAGAGAGGCTGCCCACCCTCAGAAACAACTTGTCTGAGATCTGTGCTCTTCTCTTGTATTATAGATCCAAGTGCAGGATGATAATGTCTGTAAATTATTTGCTGCAGTTACTTTTCTCACTTTTTCCTATTTATTAATTGCAAATGTACAGTCATAAATACTGTATTTTTATAGGCAGAGCTTTCTTCAAGCACAGAAAAAAAAAAGCGTTTCCTGTTTTTCTGTGACAATATGACATACTAAGAAATCACTTACCTTGAGATCCATAAGTGTACGGCTTTGTGATGTATAGCTACAATAACAGCTTTCTGATAAGACATGAAATCCTTCATTTCAGCAGATGACATGATTCTAGTGGGTGGCATCTAATTTGAAACAGGTTTATATCATCTATAATCTTTTGGAGGGTCTCAGAAAGCACAGCTATTTTATTATTTTATAGCCTACAGTTATACAAGCAAGATATAAAACGCACAGATTATTTTCTCTTTTGCTGGTTGTGGAGTGAAAGGATAGTACCTATTTAGCCTTTGTCTCTGCTCCTTTAATTTTCTTGCTTACTTCACGCCTTATAGTTCATCTTTTTTTCCTTTTTTCTTCCCCTTTTCCCGTTTCCTTTCCTTTCCTTTCCTTTCCTTTCCTTTCCTTTCCTTTCCTTTCCTTTCCTTTCCTTTCCTTTCCTTTCCTTTCCTTTCCTTTCCTTTCCTTTCCTTTCCTTTCCTTTCCTTTCCTTTCCTTTCCTTTCCTTTCCTTTCCTTTCCTTTCCTTTCCCACCTACTTCTAAATATTTTATGGGTAGAGAGCTTATAATATGTATTGTCACGGCAGTTGTCTCTAGAGGTCAGCAATGAGTTTAATAATGAGATGCGAACCAGTGACTCTGTAAAACCCATTTCAGGTTATAAATGGCATGTTTTATTGAATCTAGTGTTAAAGGTTGTTAACGTATCAATTGGTGATGGTCAGGGTTAAACAAGCTTCAGCACGAGCCCTCTCATGTTAGGGAACTGTCAGTAACATATTTTTCCACCATCCTCTTTGCCGAAGCCATGTTTGTGTATCGCATCCATTTTGCCATGGCTATTCTGCGGTTTAAACCCTTCAGGCCTGATCTGAATCTTTTATTAGTTTTGCACTGATATAATTCTGTTAAGCACGGTGGCATTCCTCCTGATGTAGACTTGCTGGTGAGAAGAGAATTTGGGCCCTGGGTTTTCAGCAGGAACCTTTGAAATCAAGTCAACACCTAGTTGGAATGTCTTGTTAAATCATACCTCTTTGCAAGCATAACAGATTACTGACTTAATGAACTTGAGGTAATTATGCAAAACAGAAGAGGATAATTTCTGATGTGCTAACTGTGTTTACCAGGTAACCCTGATCTTTTGTGGTACTGCAAAAATAACTTCTTTACATGAGTTTGGTCCAAAGGTCTCTAGTTCAAGAGGTTTGTAAAGTGAAAGGTTTTTAGAATTGTTAAAATTGCATTTATTCAAAGTATATCCACTCAGGGACATAAAATGGAGCTAGGCAGAGTGATAGATTCACTGTCTATATAAGGCCTGGATTTGGGTTGGTTTTCTGTAACGTGCATATTCTCAATGTTACAGTGAACTGAGAAGTGATGTTTCTAGTAGTCATCATAAATTATCCTACATCCTCCTCGGCCTCTAGTATTAGGAGATATGTCTGACTACCTCAGTTTTTCTTTATTTGCACCCTCTTACAATGCAACCAAACAACTCAATTTTGTTTTATTTCTTCACCTTCCTGTGGCTCTGCAGAGATGCCAGTACCTGCAGCAGGCTCATTGAAGCAAGTTGCACCTTTTTTCCTGATTCAGCTTTTGTTTCCTGAGTGGACATGCTGCATCCCATTCCCATGAATTCGAAGTCTCCTGCAGTGCCCAGCGTATTGTTGATGCCAGGATAAATGTTAAGCACTGGTTAAAGAAGATAGAGTACAATATAAGGTCTCTTTTTTATATAAATTAGATCGAATAAGAGTGGTGGCAGACAAGTGCAGGGCTCTTTAAGTCTGTCTTGGAAACAAATGATTCAAAGAGAACAGAACTGTTAAAATTGAAGCAAATTTATGCATCCTGGTGACTTCATCAACCTTGTGGCTTTGCCTTTTCCTTAGGGCACAGTAGGGAATTTTACAAGCAGCGCAAGGAATACATTGATTTGTAGGGCCAGAGTGCATTCTGGACTTTAAGTAAATCTTACGGAAATATTCACGGCAATATTGTATATTCAGTAAAGAATCTAGCAGCTACGTCCCTGGAGGTTAAGTGACTCCACCAAAAACAATGCAGATTTGGTTTTCTGTGCTGCTTTGAAAGTGCATTTGATATGAATGCATGGATATTCTCTCCTGCTCAGCTGTTTTTGTTTTCCAACATCATGTTTGTCATAATAGTCTTTTATAAAAAAACATGAAATTGCTGCTGACATTTTCAGCCAATATGCAGCTTTGCTGCACTGATAGATGTTACAAAAGCAGAAAGAGCTCAGATCTTTACATGTTCACGTGAAATGGAGAAGAATTGCCGAAGAGAGTAAAGGCAGAGGCCCTGCTGCTGCCTTAAGGTTTGTGCAGAAAAATCCCAGCAGTTCTGCAGAGCCCAATGGTAAAAAATAAAGAGTAGTGGTTTTTTGTTTTTTGTTTTTTGTTTTTTTTTTTGTTGTTGTTGTTGTTGTTGTTGTTGTTTGTTTGTTTGTTTTTTTAACTTAAGCATCTCCCCCACTGAAAAACAATGCAGGGTCCTTTCTGAGGGATTTTGAGAAGCTATAATAAAATTCCCCTGAATCCATCACAGGGCTGACTATAACCAATGTCCACTAGAAGCAGCATGTGCTCTCTAACCAAAGAGGACTCAGCTGTTGTGGTGTTTCTAGTCCTGAAATACCAGAAAGCGGTTGGTGAAAACTTTGTTGGAATTTTCAACAACTGAAGGTGGAGGGAGCCTCATTTAACAATGAAAGCCAAGGAAACACCATTTTAGGTGTGGGAGGGTAAGATGCCATGAGATGTACAGCATAGCTCACTACACACGTTTTCTGTTGCAATAAGAAGGAGACAAATGAAGGAAGAGGTTGAATAGGAAAAAGTGTTAGGAGCTTTTATGGCTTTTGTGGAAGCCAGAATTGTACAGTGTTGTGATGAAAGCTTTATGAATGAATGTATAATGTATTGAGAGGAAAAAAAAAAAAAAAAGATACTAAAGAGTTATAGGAAGCTATTATAGGAAGCACAAGTCTTCCTCTTCAGTCCTGAAAGAATCAGCACATGTTTTTTTAATTACAAGCAAAGTTCATTTGTCAAACTAAACTCCTTTGAGTATGTTTGAAATGCTTTCGAGCTCTTAAATTACTTGAAAATTCCATCTCAGTCTTGGCAGTGGTGGAGCTCAAGAAAAAAAGTTGGTAAAACAGAAACCAAGCATGCCATAAACTAATGAGGGCTGTAACTTTAGAGGTCTTCTGAAACTAGATATGGCAAATTAAAGTTTTATATGAGTCCTGTGGGCCCAATGATCTATTTTTTTTAATCTTCCTGGTTATAAAATGCTCCTTTACCATTTTATACTTCTTAAAAGCCTATAATATGGTGTTATTTTGAAGTTATATCATTTCAACATGTTTAATATTGATCATGTATCCTTTTAGTCCCTCATTAAAAACCTGATTCTTGATTTTTATGACTATCCAACCTGCCTTACTCTTTTTCATTTTTGTTTTTAGATGCATCATCCTATTCAGATGAAACCCGCAGATAGTGAAAAGTCCAATGGTATGTGTTTAATTTATTTTTACCTAATTGTGACTCTCTTCACTAAAGCAAACAAAACATTGTGAGAGTTTTTGCTTTACTCCTTGTGTGGTGAAAATTATATGAGGCAGTTTTGCTGTACCTGACAGGTCAGGAAAGATGTTGACCTGCTCTGAACTCCCATTTATCCTCAGCTTTAAAGAAGGAAGGATATGTTCAGAAAAATGATCTTCCCTTGTACCTGCTGTATGTCATGGCCTACCTTGCTACAAATGTCTGTTCACTTGTGTTCACTCCTAGCAGTGAGATGATCCAAGAGCACCCAATATTGATAAGATGGAGATTAAATTTTAATGGTGAAAAGGAAAAAAAAAAAAAAAGAAACAAAAAACATTCCAATGTTATCAAACAGTGTAAGCAGCTGATGGGCCTTAAATATTTGCCTAAACCTCCGTTTTATAGAATGATGCTGTTCTGAATCTGAACTAAATTTAGGTTTTAATGATATGCTTAGTTCTGAACTGGGAAACCCACCTTGCATCTCTCTGTATACTTATTCCTCTCAACGATTGTAAAATGAATGCTATAATGACAGTAATATCCGTTCAGAATACTAGGTTACTGCCTAAGTGGATGTATATGACATGCAAAATAGACAGCATTCTCAATCTATTAAACATGCCAGGTTTGTATATTCAAGGAAATAAGATAATCGGATGGTAACGCAGCCTGGCTGTGTGTGATTCTTTAAAAATATATACATGTGTATATTTTGCCCCTTGATTTGTTCCTGTAATTTTCTAAAATATATGTTAAAGATATCATCTGCCTTCTTAGATTGCAAGAGCTTCTTTTTCCCATAAGGCCCACATAATCAGAGCTGGTTCCTCCAACAGGCATCTTTGCACCTCATTAATTAGTAATCAGGGCAGAAGCCGTGCACTTAGAGATCTACATACCTGCAAATGTAAATTATGATTGGGCTCTAAATCTCTCCGCAAGGCTTTTTTAAGGCTTCTTTTGTGCTAATTGTAGTGCATCCCATTTTCAGGCTTCTCCAAGGATTAAAAAGTTTGGAAGGAAATTAAAACTTCACATTATGCTAGGTTTCCTATTATGACAACTTTCAAAACAAAACTGGCCACAAGCATTGAAGATTTAGGCCATCGCCCATTTGTAAGGGAGTGGTGTTTTCTCTCTTGGGATGTCCACAGAGTTTTAGCAGCAATTTGTTACTCTCTTTGAATGTTCAGAAGAGAGGCCAAGGAATGAGCAGGAGGACCAAACTTTTAAGTCCCCACTGTAGCATGTGAGAGCTGCTGCTGGAATCAAAATTTCACTACCTAGTATGTATTGTGCTTGCAGTGGGCAAAGTTTTCCCTTAGATACAGGAAGACCGGCCTGGACCCTCTGAACTACTTAGCCTGTACACGTTCTTTTTTCAAGAATAAATTTCACCTCAAGTTCATTGGCAAATTAGAAACATAAGAGCCAAGGGGCTGAAGTAAACTCCCAAGGAATTACTTAGTCATTCCTCATTTTTCTTCCTAAAGAAGATTGAACATATTGGCAAAGCACTATGAGGAATTGTGCAAACCCTGTCCTGCTCTGCAGTGCTTACAAAGCAGAGTAAATTAGCTCCTTGCTGCTGATGTTAGACTGGGGTTATCTACATGATACTCCTGTCTGCACTGTGGGAATACTCTTATTAATCTTCAGAGTATTCTCTTGCACCTATGCCTAGCATGAAAATCATGAGGGATTGTTTTTTTTCTTCTTTTTTTTTTTTTTTTCTTGACTTCTTTGTATTTTGAGAAAAACACGTCAACAAATCAAAGGCAATCATCATTGTCAAATTAAAAACCTTTTTAAATTTAGAGTCCTGGAGAGTGTATATGCTTCTGGTAGGCATGTTCAGAGGGTGGTGAACCCTTCGTTTCTAATGACTGGGGAAACAGAAGGCAAACTGACACCGTGATGATGGGAACAATAGCACAGCACCTCGGAAGGACGGGGCGTAGGAGTAGGATGCATGGAGGAGGCGAGAGTTTGCAAGCAGCCTGGAGAGCCAAAAGAGAAAAAAACAGCAGCATGGGGGAGGTGGAGGCCTGTTTGGCATGTGTTTCCCGTATGCTTCAGGCTATCCATCTGAGGAGGTATATTATCTGTGCCAATAGCAAAGTGTAAACTGTACCCCTTCAACCAGATTGGTAAGTTCAAAGGGGAAAAGAAAGAAGGCGTGCCAAGGAATCTTGTTTTTCATGATCCATGGTGTTTGAGCTTTTTGGGAATGCTTGAAACCCTTTGATTTCTGAGTAATGAGAGGATCCAACTGCATTTTATAGGTAAAGTGGTGTTTCTCAAGTTTCAAAGAGGTTAAAGAAATTCTCTTGTTCAGGATTTCCAAGTAGCTTGTAGAAAGATATGTGGGAGAGGTTGAACACTCACTGCAGTTCTTCTGAGCTTGCACACCTTTGTGAAAGGTTGGAGAGACCTGTTCAACTTTCAGTGGTAGGAATCATAGAATCATAGAATGGCTTGTGTTGGAAGGGACCTTAAAGATCCTATAGACAAGGACACCACTCACTAGATCAGGTTGCTCAGGACATCATCCAACCTGGCCTTGAACACCTCCAGGGATGGGGCATCCACAACCTCTCTGGGCAACCTGTTCCAGTGCCTCACCACCCTCTGAATGAAGGGGACATTGTCTCTTTCATCTTACAGAGGTTTTCAAAGAACAGTATTTTCTGTGTGATAATATGCCTCCTCTCCATCCTGAGTCCCTTGCTAAAAGATCTGAATGACCATCCAAGCCCAGCAGTGTTAGGGTGGAATGCTCCCCATTCCTCATCAGTGTTCCTGTCTTTATGCATCACTTTACAAACTTATGCCTTAGCACAAAAAGCCAGGCTCACCTCATGGAAACTGGGAGAAAGTTATGAAAGAGCCAGCTCCTAGGCATGTTTGACTAAGTGCCTGGGCACTTTTGTGGTGCTAGGACTTCATTAGAAACCTGAAGGTCTGTTTTTATCTGGGTAGGAACTGGGTGGCTGATAGATCTATGTAATCATCTCCATTTCATCCCTGTGTATGGGACTGAGGGTGGAGAACAATAGCTCATGTGTCCAAGCCAACTCTTTGCTCGTGCAGATGAAGCAAAGCTTAATCAGTTTCACTGAGCTTTTAGCAGCTAGAGTTGATGGAGAAAGACTTGCCTTTAGGTCTAATTAATTTGTCTACCCTGGAGGATTCTGAAAAAGGCTTTTATTGTTGAGAAATGTACCACCCTGAAAAATTTTCAGAAGATTAATTTTGTAGTGTGCCCTGTTCTAGTCACCCATTAGGGCTACTCTGACCACCTTTATGTTGCTTCATAGCTATTTTAACCTATCTACAAAGTTTCAGTTAAGGATTACCTGCCAGAAAAGCATGGCTTCAAGACTTCAAAGACTCCTCCATTGCTCGATTCATCTTAACTGTTAATCACTCACAATACTTGGCTGCTTTTTTTCCAAAAATAAGGAGTACCTGCACTCTAATGCAGAAAAACACAAACACCTTTGGCTCTAAGATGTCAGTGGCCATTAACATGATCACAGAATCACAGAAATCACAGAATTTTCTAGGTTGGAAGAGACCTCAAGGTCATCGAGTCCAACCTCCAACCTAACGCTAACAGCCCTCCACTAAACCATGATGCGGTTAGCAAATACTTAAATGTTTCTTGGACCAGGATTTGAATACTGTCAATACTTTCAGGCACATATCCTGAGGACAGTATACTCTTAAATGGATCAAAGCTTCAACACTTCAGGGAAAATTACAATATTCTCCATTTAAAAAAAAAAAAAGCGGGGGGGGGGGGGGGGGGAGGGGTGATGCAAGGGGTTATTTGTGTGATCCTATCATTTATTTTTATTTATTTGATTAGTGAAAACTTGAAGAAATAATTCTGAAATTCTATGTGGCACGACTTTGCCAATTTGGAGGGAGTAATTAAATGCCATATGTTAGCACTAACACATAGAAAAGTTGATAATTAATGCAAGCAGCTCCGGATCCAGGTGTGACTTTGACAGATTGTATGCAAGGGTTTTTCACAGCCTTACAAATAGGGATAAAAAGTCTGTTTTCCCCCCTTCCCTTCTGGATGAAAAAAAAAAATAATATCTTACCATTTGTACATAATTAACTATTTCTTGATTTGCTCAAAAGAGAAGGCAACTTCTGAATGGAAAGTACACTCTTTAACTGACTGGAGCCCTCAAAATCTATAAAAATAGAGAAATAACTGATTTTTCAGGACATAATTTTGGGGATTTAGGGTTAGAGAAAATGAAAGTTTGTTGAGTCTTAGGGCAGATTTCCCGTTATTGTTACAAGGTTTACCTCTTTTCTAGCATGCAGGAAATAATCCCTGCTCCTTTATTCTCCTGGGTTAGCACTACTGATCTAATACAGATTTCAAACTGAGAAATGGGAGTATGCTCATGCAAAATGCTCATTAATGAAGCAAAATGAGTAAAGGTGAAATATTTGGAGCCTTCAGGATGTTATTCTGCAAGTTTTGTGTAGTGCTGTCAGAAGGCAGGTAGCCCTGGTTTGAAAGAAGCCCCCACCAGCAGAAGACTTCACCTCTGCCAGCTTCTGATGGCTGACATAGCTGTCTTCGAGCATGATACCGAGGCACCCTTGCTAGTCATCAGAGCTAGTCTTGATGGAGTTAAGAAAACTCATTTTACTATAAAACAGATGTCTGATGCTCGTCACACAAAGCTTCTGCAGTCAGGCGGAAGAATCCCACCTCAAATCCAGTAGGTTCAGCACTGGATGTGTCACACTAACTGCCTGGGCAGCAGAGCTGACCTGCATTCATTACATGTTTGGATGGATTAGAGGTGAATACCACAATTATTTGCTCAGGATGCTGTGCAGTTTCACACCTTCCTTCACATAGCTAGAAATTCAGGCCTTGTTCAGTGTGACCTTCTGCCTGCTTCTGCTCCATCAGTGCGGAGCACTCAGCCATCTCATCATGCTTGTTATTTGCAGCCAGTGGTATCTCCTTCAGGGTCACCAGAGTGGTGCAAAACAGCCAGAAGTTACAAACAGGCCTATAAGCAGAGTCAGAAAGCAATGATACCAAAGGCTTGCCAAAAATTTTGCATTTAGTTTCAGGATTCTGAATTATTGAAACCTAACCCTAGTGTGGGAGAGAGAATTACCAAGCAGCAGTGAAACGTTTTTGAAATATGTGCACACAAATACTGTCTCCTGTGCCCTGCTGTCCTTCCCCCAGCTTTCTCCTTCCCCTGATCTTATTGACCAAAGCACTCACAGCTTCCAGGCTTTCTCCACTCCCTCAGAGCTCACTTATTCCTTTCATCCCTGAGGCTGGAGCTGAGGACATCTACATGTTAGGGTTGGGAGCTAGCTGGAAGTGTACAGCCCCATCTATTATTATCAAGAGCAAGGGGGAGGCTCCCATGAAACAAGCTGTCCTGTCTTGCCAGGAGAGGTGATTTTTTTGGAGGAGCTGACCTCTTGGCATTGGTAACAGCCAATAGATAACATTTTAGCTGGGACTAGGACCGGTAACTTCACTTTTAAATGAGTATAGTTGGGGGATATAGCTTCAGAAACTGCTGTTCTTCCTGAAGCCAGCAGTGGGTAGCACCTTTCCAATCTCCATGCTTTGTTGGGTTGCATGGACTTAATGTTGAGCTCTTCTTTTTAGTCTGTGGAAGCAACTCAACATGCACAGATGAGGCAGAAGGCCTGGCTGGTCGAACGGGGAGTTTGCTAACCTCTAAATACACTTGAGCCATACTTCTTGCAGTCCATTTCTATTCAATTCTCACATCACATCTGCAAGGCAGGGAAGTATTCCTTGTAGAAAGAAAGTGGCTGACCAAAAATGCAGAAACAAATCCTGTCAGCAAGCCTTAAGCAAGTAAAAAAGCATTCCTTTCTCTGCGTGAGAATACATAGTTTAAAACTATTTCAGCCTAATAATATCAGATGTTCCATCAGATGGAGTGAAAACATGTCATTCTGAGCCTGACAATTGTCCCTTTAAATGTTTTTTATGCTGGGCCCCTGGCCAAAACAGAATAGCAATTTTCTTAAGCTTCAACGCTGATCAGCACTGACTAATAGCACTGAATGCAGGGCACGTCATCATATCAATATGTTTTCTGTACTCTGAGCATTCTTTGTGAAATCTGCATTTTTAAGATGTACAGTACACGGGAGCTGGATGTTTAATTTACTATAAAATCACCCTCAAGCTGAAAACCTGCAAATCATCTTAGTTCAATTGCATATTTATAGGTTTACTAGCGAAACTGAAGGAGGCCGGTGGGGAGTTTGTCATCTGTTACTCTTTGGAAAATTAAAACAAAGCCTTCCCATTTGCTTTGGAGGGGTAGAGAAGCGGTGGGGGCTCCCTGCACCCTGACGGCTTCTGTTTGCTTTGTGGGGCAGGGTGAGGATCCCTGCATCAGTGAAAGATCTCTCCTTTTTTTTGATTCTCTGAGTGAATTTCTTTGGTTTGAGTCATTGTCCTCGCACCTAAGCAAGACCTTCAGCTCCTTACTCTGGAACTGCGTGGTAGGCACTTCTCTGACAAGGCCAGCAGCTATTTTTAAGAAAGAGCTGGATCTGGTCACTCTTTGGATAGCCTAAAATCAACTCACTTTTTAACTGCCTGGGTACTAGCTGACACATAGGCAGAAGCTAAGAGGTGGCACCTGGGCTTCCCACAGCCTGACCTCAGTTTGCAGCATGAGAAATTTTTACAAATGCCTGGCAGCCCAGCGGAGTCACTTGCTCATACCCTTTCCTGTGCCCTGGCTTTAGTGCTTGGCTGTTGTTGAGGGAGAAGGCAGGCTAGAAACCTTCCTTGAAGAGATTAGTTAAGGCAACAGAGGATTTTTAAGCAGCCAATTTACAGGTATCCTCTCACCAGCAAAGGTGAGTACCCAGACTCTCCTCATGGCTGTGAGCAAGCCAATTCAGTTTCACCATCCTTAAAATAATTATTTGCAGCACCAAAAACAATTGTGTATTGTGAATCAGGTATAAAGCTTCATTGAAATGCATTTATTTGAATATAAATCCCAATTTATGAGTCTCATCTGCAATCCCACTGTTCAGCTGCTGATCTCTGTATACCTGGCTCATCCCATGCATTCATTGTTTGTTAACCTTTCCTGAAGGGTTAACCTGCCAGTAGAACCCCAATATAAAGTGTGAATGAAATGTTGAGACTTGAGGAATCTGCCGAGAAAAACTTCTCCTGGGTGTTAAATTCACACCAATTTTCTTGCCAGCTTCTTGAGCAAGAAGCTGAGATTGTAGGGGCTGGTCTCTGGTTTGGATTCTGAAAAATGCCTGGTCTCGGTGCTTGCCTGTATAAAAGCTACAAATACTTCTTAAACTCTACAATTCTAAGGAAAAAATTACTTCAAATACCTCTCTTGTGATCAATAAACATGAACCTCTTCTTTTTATTGGTGAAATTATGAAATGCACTTAAAGTGTTGAAGTATAACACAAATAAAATCTTATGAAAATAGATGCAGTTTCTTATTCCTCAGCTGCATTTTTTCCCATTTGACAAACTTGTACTAATACAAAGAGAGAGGGTTGGAGAGCAACAGAATATTTTTTTTTTTGTAGGCCCAGAAATGGAAATACTTCGTTACAAAAATAATTTGCACAATAATAGAAATAAGCAAGTGCACTGCAGCCTCTCTGGAGTAAAGCTTTCCTTCTCTCTTTGCATCCCTGCAAACTCTGACAGTCTGCTCATTAACAGTGAATTGGATTTACATGCCATTTCAAGAGAAGAAGAAAGCACTGGTGTATATACTGTATAATAAGTGCTTAGATTTGGGGTTTAATATAGATGGGATGGTGTGTTAACATTTTTAAGTCTTTCCAGAGAGCATTAAGTTTGAACCTGTTTCATTTTTGACACGAGTCCGCAGTTTTAGACCTGTAAATTTGAGTTTGACTAACAGGACTGCCTGAGTCCTGTTGCTGCAGAGTAGCTTTTGCTGAATTTGGTGACAATACAGGCAGAAAATATTCTATCAATAAGTCAGGTAAATTATCTTTTTCATGTTTTGGTTGTGAGTTGTTGGGTGTTTTTTTTTGCAAATTCAGCATCATTGAAAATCAAAGGGTTTGACTCTTGGAAAGCATTATGCAGCCCCCTTGTTAAAGTGCTGCCCTAGAATATGCCTTGTGCCCCCTTGGAGGGGAGAGGACTGGATCACTCCAAAAAAAAGCAGGAAAATTTAATGTCTTCTTTTTCCAGAGCAGTGGGTTACACGTCTGCCTTTCGAGTGCCATGCATTAAGTTGGTTGAAATTGAAAGCTAAGATAGGAGCCTCTCTCTCAAAACATTTCTCAGGAATATTTTTCATTAGCTCATATCATTACGTGCACAATCCCCTCTTCACCCTCACCCCTGTCATGATTTCTTTCATACATGAGGGAGGTGAGGGAATTTATCTGAATTAAAATCTATGCAAAGATATCTTTACTCTGTCTAACAGAGGATGCTTTTCTCTTAGAAGCTGTGATGGGGGAGACATATGTAGAATGACTAAGGCAGCCAATTAATATGTTATATAAACAGCAACCACCACTAAAAAAAGGCAGAGAGATAAAGAAAACTGAGAGATTTGGGGTGGGGGTGGGAGGGGGGGGGAAGGGAGGTTGTAAGTATTAAGTGTTTGCCTTAGGACTTGTCTTCAGTTACAGAGCCAGACTCACATGACTGGAGCTTGGTTTGATGTGGTAATGAAGCATTGATCACAGGAAAAAGATGAAATGGCCTTTGCTCATTCATTATTTTTATCTTCTAGCTGTGGAAGACAGAAAATTGTTCATAGGAATGGTTTCGAAGAAGTGTAATGAGAATGATATCAGGGTGATGTTTTCTCCGTTCGGCCAGATAGAAGAATGCCGAATCCTTCGGGGACCTGATGGGCTGAGCAGAGGTGAGTGTGCAGTCTGTAAAGTCTCCTTCCTTAAGCACTAATTGGGAGCTATATGTCACAGTCAGGGTAGGAATAGCCGCTGTCTGCAGCTAGAGGTTACGCCGTAATACGTCCCACGTGATGAAGGTATCCGCATGAACTTTTCACAGTGACTGAAATTATCACCTTTTATTTCCAGTGTCAGAAAGGTCTTGGTGCCAACATATTAACTTGTGTTATCACACTGTTTGTCAGCTGGAAAGGTTCCTTTGCACCCTGAGAAAACACCCTCAGTTTTCTGCTCTCACAAAATCAAAGATCCTTCCCTGACCCCATTTCTGTTTTGTACCACAAGGCCAAAAAAAAAAAAAAAGGACTGTAAATGACTGTTTGAAGAAGTACAGGGTCATGGGAACTGGCCCACTATCTCCTGAATTCCTGTGTTTTTTATAACCATACGCAAAATATAGGTCTGCTCTAACTCAGAAACAAAGAGGTTAGCTCGAACCTGAAAGCTTTACCTGGACCAAACTTTGTAAAAAGCTTCTTGAGCTTGTGCCTCTATCACAAAACAAAAACCAGCGGAGAGGTGTTAAGCGGCACCACCAGGAGCGGTCAAGCGGCTGTCCTGAACTTTGGAAATGAAGTGCAGCACAGACTTCAATAGCTGGTGACCCTTTCTGAATGCAGAAGTGCCTTTTCAGGAAAGGCTCTCTGAAAACATATTGAAAAGAAAAATAAGTGTATATTGATGACACAGGCTGCATATTAACTCCATGGTACATGGACCTGAAATTATTCTCAGACTATGAACCTTCCCACAAACTCAGCGTTGTGTGGCACTGAGTAGCACAGGGCATCGTGACAGCCCCATCTTTCACTGGGGAAAGCTTTTGGGGTACTAGCTGCTGTCATGTAATGGCATGGGGAGCAAAGTAATTTTAAGTGTGGAGCTGTGAAGAACATCACTTCTATTTCAATAGAAATAAATTAAAAAAAAAAAAAAAACAGAAAGCACAGTTTATGCATTTTATTACATTTTCAAAAGGCACAGAAAATATAATTGTATCCATCTTACATATAGATATAGCTCTATTTATTTTTTTATTACTTCCGGATCTATTTGTTTCCTGTAGGCTGTAGGATCCTCAGTGTTTTGTGCAACAATTTGTGCCTGGGGTTGAGAAGCAGACGTTTTTGTTTTGTGTGCAGCCCAGCTTGTTTAAAAATACTATGCATTTCAGCAGGGGAAGTTGCATGTATTGCTATATATTTCACAGCACTGCTTGAAACATATACTCCACGACTTCTGAATAACAAGGGCTTGTTAAGAAGTTATTCTGACAATAAATAGGGAGCCCAACGAAGATTATGCTCTTACATTTATGAATGCTTAGATTGCAATTCCAAAACTTTGGGGGCTGGCATACAACAGTCCCTTCAGGCAAGTAGAGCATCAGGATCATGGCTTTTGCCTTGGGGAAGACCAGGGGAAAGGTCTGAGGTTGGTTCCTGCAGCTCAGTAATGACTGTTAACTGATGAGTCGAGCACTGTTATTATCTGCTAGACCCCACACTGAGGGAAAACAAATATTTCTGATTTTTAGTGATTTCGCTTTGTAAGCAGCACAGAGAAGGGGTGATGGAAGACACAAGTGGGAAAAGAGCTAACTAGCTGCTGAAATGATAACAAGATCTGGGCATCAGATATTTTGAGCCCAAAAAGAATTTATTGACTCCAGCATCATCCGGCAAAGAAACAGACCTCCCCTGGGATCTGTGGAAACCCCACTGCATTATTACTTTTATTCAATAGTCATTGGGTATACTATAAGCATAGAAAAGCTAATTATAAATTCAAATAGAGTAAGTAAGGGTGGTGGGGTAGTTTTATTCCTCCATAAATAGCAATATTACAATCAGCAACTGAGATTTTGAAGCCATGTCACTAATGTATCAGGGAGAGCAGTGTTGTTTGCCAGCCAGCAGACCCATGGAGTTAATGTGCTGCTCTCTCCTGTTGGAGGGTGAAGATCTTAGTCCAGGTAGGTCACACACCAGCAGTCTTAGCATAGCTGTATCCTCCCTGCTACTCGGGTTTATTTCGGTCACCATCATGACTGATATTCTGTCATGCCCTCATGCATCATGGCTTGTTAAACTTGAATTGCTTTCTACACACCCATGTTCACACTTGAAAATGAGTTCAGCTGTGCCAACCAGGTTTTCAGGCAGATGTTTATCAGCTTCACAAAATCACCACGCCATGAGAGAAGGCAAAGCGTTGGAAAAATGGTTGGTTTTGCAGAGCTGAAATGAAATGTGCTAAGGGAGATTTGAAACCAAGGGAGCTTGGTTGAAAAAGCCCAGTGTGAAAAGCTGCTTCGCTAAAGCAAGAAGGAGAATTTACAGAGTTAAATCTTAGTAATGAGTTCTGATACTTAATGAGTTTTAATTCATGTTACCGTTTCTCAAGATGATAGTTCCCTTTGCCACAAACAATATTTGTTTTCCCAGCACCAGTTCAGATGTGCTTCCCTCCCAGACACAGAGGGGCGAATGAAAAATAGTCACTGTCTTAAGAAAACACTGTCCTCATGATGCCAGAGCCTTCGGGAACTCACAGTGCTCACAGCAGTGAGATGGAAATATGGTCCAATAAACTCTGTTTGGCATCTCTTTCCAATTGCATAACGAGTGTGCATCATAGTATCATGGAAGAAAAGAGCTTGAAAAATATATTCATTGGTATTTATGCCAACTTTCGAGCTTCGTTGAAGGATTCAGGCAAATAATCTTTATTATCAGCAGATAGTTGCAAGGAATAGCTCCAGGTTACACTGCTCAGTAGAATAATTTTAGTTTGTGCTGCTACTTTTTGTTGTTGTTGTTGTTCTTTTTCTTATAATGAAGAGTAAAAAGCTTTCAGCTGACTTTTCTATCACGTCTACACTACAACAGCAACCATAGTGCTAGCATGGTAACAGTAAGCCATAGGGTTTTACTGTAAGGTTGTAGGGTACCACATGCTTCCAGCAGCAAGACGAAATCCCTTTCTGCAGCAGCAAGGGAAAATGTAACACTTGTGATGGGTGCAGTATAAGTGTTAAGATAAAGAGAGAGGTTGAACTGGTTGTTCCTATTGTAGTTTCTAGCCAGGAGCTGACAGAACTTTGTATTAAAGTCGCACCCCTTGCTGTCACTACTGATAATGTACCATCAGCATTTCCACTCCAAATTCCTATTGTCAGCTGTTTGAAACTCATCTGTAATACGAGACTAAAATGATGATACAAAGCTCCAGTGGTGGAGCGGTGTACTTTAAAGAAAGTGAGATTTTCTCCTTAACTCAAGTTTATAACTTGTTTTATTCTACCAGCTACAAGAAATAGGCAGCAACCAAAACACGCTGCCTTCCAAAGGCTCTGGGATAGTCCCTGTGAAATTAGTTGGCTGGCAGAGAGTAATTCCTAGCTGCGAAGAGTATTAAAAAAATAAAAATACCCTGTTGGCTGTAGAGATAAAGAAGCCAGGGACTGAACAGACATGGAGGCTGGCCTTCGCTTTAGCAGGGTTCATGGGACTATCTAAAGAAGCTTGCAGCTGCCTGTACTATATTCATTATTCAAAGAGAAGGATTCAGCCTGCAGGGTTGTTTAATCCAGCACTTTTTCTGAAGAGCTAAGTATGCTTTACAAAAATTCATGATTGTGATATCATGTGCTAAGCTTCATTATCATGAAAAAGCAGAAGTGAACTGCCTCAGATGATTAAGATTTTAAATCACTTATTGTGAACGGCTTAAGGAAACTTTCAGACCTCCTGACTTCCAGCACATGTCTACATGACCACAGATGCCAATGCAGACAGCCATGCAGTGATAGCTGGACAATGCAAAAATAGCCAGAAATAACCAAGTTTGATTTGTTTCTGGGCTACTAACATGTTCTATGGCTGTGGGTGAGTTTATTTTTTCATCATCTATTATCCTCTTCCTTAAAATAAGGATAGCAATGCTTCTCTAGCTTTATAAGATGCTTTTTTTTAGACCAGTGGATCAATATCTCTGTATCACTCTAGGAATTATTACCATCCATAACGATGATAAAAAAAAATCCTCTTATCCTTATCACAGGAACACCACACAACAAATTATTTGGCTGTATTGCTAAGTGCAGATTTATATAATAGATACCAGAAACAACTCAACTTGGTTAATAACGCGCTCTGAAGAAAACCTGCTAATAACACATGCAGACAATTGGATGTACCACAAAAATTGTGGAAAAGCTCCAAATATATATTCCTACACCTTCCAGGCTCCTAATTGTGTGCTTTTTTTTTTTAAACAAAATATCACCAGACACATGGGACAAGTGCACATTTCTAAACACATTGATTAGAGGAATATTTTTTTATTTGCTTTAAAAGCAGGTTAGAAATGGCATGGAGAGTTATATCACGGTCAGGCAATTTAATTTCATGAAAATCCATTCATAACTTTCAGATTTGGGGGGTTTCTTGATGAATGAATAATACACAATTAGCATTTGCATCATAATTAGCTGCAGTGTAGAGTAGGTGACAATGTTTTATGCCTTTATACCCGTTTCTTTTTTCCTTATGGGTATTTACTGCTCCTTTCTGAGCTCAAGTAAGGTGAAGTGCCACCATGGGAGCAGCCTGGATTAGGGGCCACCTTTTGACCTCTGCATCAATAAGTGATGAGGAACAAGCACAGGGGAAGTTCAGTGTTTTTTCTTGCTATTCAGAAGCACCTTCATGCCTTATTTCTTTTGCTGTAACATGGTAACTTTTTAATTTTTCCAGTCATTGTGGCACATTTAATTTTCTTCTTCCCCTGGTGAAATGTTTCCTGAGGTGTGAAGGAGCGAACACATCAAGTGACCAGTGTCTCAGCTGGCCTCTGGCCAGCCCAGCAACTCTATATCTCAGTTTCCATTTCTGCACCTTGTCAGCAATCCCTGCTCAGAGGGAGGCCTGAAATGAAATAATATACACGAGTTCTTATGCCAGCAGGAGGGTCATTGAGGCACTGTTAGAGAATGTGGTCTTTGGAACCCGTTTGGTTGCATAAATTCCAGTTACTGAAGTCTGTACTTTGCAGGGTGGTTAACAGACTACCCAATTAGAAACACTGCAAGGAAACCATGAATTTATCTAGAATTTGTCATCTGGTCAACAGTCAAGAAAAGTCAGTAAAGCCAAAGGGATAAGGCATGTTCACAATGTGTCTGTTGGCTTTATGTACCTGACATGCATAAACTAAAGAGCTTTACTGTGACTTCTTCATCAGACTTTACTTTGAGATTAGTTGTTGCCCTTGTTCCCAGACCTGCCATTGTGTATCAGCACTAGTTAATGACCCAATGTCTGTACAGTAAACTACTGGATGTCTTCATTTTGAGCTGAAATGTGTGTGACCCACTAAGACATATTTTTGTGCAATCTTTTTTTACTAGAAAGCTGTCTCCCAGGCTGGTCTTCCCTGCAGACTATGCTATGGTATCACAGTGTATAAAAAGGAAAGTCTACTTTGCAATCTCAGCTAGAAATATTTTAGCACAGCTAGGACTTATTTTTATCACACTTAATTTCCATAGCTTTTTACTTGAGCCTTATCTTTTCCTTAAATAGAGACTTTCATCTCAGAGGATCCCAAATGGTTCTCGCAGGAGTATTTTGGCAGCTTTTCACTATTGTTTCTTCACAAAAAGTGAAGAAAAATCTCAATTACGTTGAACTGGGAAGCTGTAGCACAACCATTACACCACCAGCTGCTCAGCCTCCATGCCTAGTACTGAGATTGCTTGGATGCCTTGGAAAATCTCCTGAGCCGCCTTCTGTGTCGGAAGGGTCGCTGTATGGTTGTTGTGTTTTTGTTTTTGTTTTTTAATTGATTACATCTGCACTTCTTTCATCTCCAGAACTTTAAAGGCATGTTTTTTAAACTCCCATTTTTAACTCTAAGCCTGATTCCAAAATGTCTAGGGGTTTTGCATCTTTTGTCTTCAGTGAAGGTCCGTGGGTTTTAAACCTCTGGTAGACAATGGTGGTTTTATCTGGGAGGTTTCTTGTGTAGTTATGAAATCAGACCCCTTACCTTGAGGCTTCTATGGTTAAAAATGTTCTACTTCACTGGCAGCTCGCTGGTATTGATGTTATGTTACTCTGTGCATGAACTGCCAACTGAACATTTCAAAACAGTCCATGAAAGCCTGAGATGAGAAGAACTGAGTGAAGCAGGAACTGAAATGGGGCAGTGCTGAGCATCTTTAAATATTTCAAATAATTCGAGCAGCGAGCCCTAGTTATGGGGTGGCGTGGTTCAAGGAGGAAGCTTTTCTAACTTTGCAGCCTCGTCAAAATTCTCTTTCAGTTCTGGGGGGAAAAGAAGACCAACCTGTGAGTTTGGTAGTTACATTAGCTGAAGTGGTAGATGCAATAACACGTTCCAAAATCTCTGTGATGGGGCTGGGTGCCCTCCTTCAATTCTACCTGTAGCAGGAAATTATGTGGTGAAACCTTTCCCTAGTCAGCCTATTTCCTGTAGGGGGTGAGAAGGCAGCTTTAGAGAAACAACCAAAACTCTCAGCCTTCCTTTCTCCATCCCCTTTTGCTTCTGTTAGTAATCCCTGACATTTTGAAACCAGAGGTGATAAATTGCAAGGTGACTTTTAGGTTAGTCATATTTATAAAAGATTTTTGTTTTTATTTTTTTATATATAAAAGGAAATAATTTCAATGCATTAGCTATAGAAATATGCCTTCTCTGGGTTTTTGCTCCCAATCTGAGCTCCATAGCTCCAGTAATGGGGCAGTAATTGAAGTATCAGGACTCGGTATGGTAAAATAGAAACAGTTTGCTTGTAGCTGTTGGTGCAGAAGAGCTTGGCCCATGGCACTACAATTAATGCAGAGTTTCATATGATGAGGAGAGAGGCCGTGGAAATCTTTCTTGTTTCCTTGCACCATGAGGCATGAAATCTGATTAGTCTTGTCCTGTTATAATTGTGATTTACAATCCTAAAGCTACTGGCATGTTCCCAAAAGACCACCTATATCCATGAGATATAGAGTGGAGTATACTGAAAAGGGAGCTTTCTCCCAGCGCGTCAGAAACCAGGATGAGTACAGGATGGTTCAGGGCTGCCAGAACTCATCTAGCTTTAACAAGTGAAATCCAGTATGCTCAGATACCGACTTTTGATGAAATTCTACATGCCCAAGGAAAACATCCTCCTAAAGTGTATATGTTCCCCATATAGAAAATTAAAGGTACTGCTATCACCTGAGGCAGAGAATACAAACATCTCAGAAAAACAACTTTTCTCAATACCCAACTTCTTTGTGCAAGTCTGGCGACGAAGTGGACTGAATCCTGTTATCTAGGTTTACCTTCTCTCCAATGTGATGGTCTGATTACATAAAAGGAAAGGATCCCAAGTTTTACACATAATAAAATATATAGGATCCCATGTTTCACACATAATAAAATACACGTGCATAAATAACATATACAAATACTGAGCATGAGTGTCCAGGTTTGATAGCTGAAAAAATTGCCTTTAAATGTGAATGCATGTAGCTTTTAGCCTGGAAAGGTGGTTTAATTATCTAGCATCTAATTGGGGTGTTGATGGTAACAACCGAAAGTCTAGGTTATCAGATAATTTAGAAATGAAGTTGTCTAGTGAATTTTTACCATGATTATTTAGGCAAATTGGGTATTTGCTGTGCAAATGGGCAGTCCATCGGTGGGAAATGGCTTGCTGACCAGAGATAACAAGGGGACCTAACCTTGTAGCCTCTGGCTGGCAAACCTCAATTAAAATGCAGTCCTGTCTTCTCCATGGAATGCTGTTTCCAAACTCTCATATTCAAGCCACATAACCTCATTCATCAAGCATTCCCCTTGCCCAGAGAACAAGTTTCTTTTAAATAGGTAGCTTGCTCTACAGCACTTTGCAGAGATCTGCTACGAAAGTCTTTTCACTCCACAACAAAGGAAAACAGGATCGAGGCAAATGAATTTGGGCTGGGCAATGAGGAGGGAGGTTTTGCCGTAGCAAAGTCCCCAACAACTGAGCTTTGTGGTTAGAAAGAGAAAAAGCTTAAGGGAGGGAAGAGTGAGCCTGCTTTATCTTGAGAGGAGTACAGCTTTATTTCTCTCCTGATTCACATTTCTTTTGAGACCTGCTAATTGCAACATCTCTCAGTAAGTTACTTACAGCAGTACTGCTGGGTAGAAATTGTGATAAATGCATAAACTGTGTCTTATTGATTTTTGTTGACATTTTACATGCTTCTTATGCATTCTAAACCTCCATTCAGTAATTGTCACTATGGTACACACTCCTGGATAATGAGAGCGAAAGAAGTGAATGAAGCAGTTTCTTGACCATTATGAACAATATTATTCAAGGCTCTCTGGGGTTTCTCGCCTGCCCTCCAGTATATCTCTATTTGTGCTCATCCCCCTATGAATTATCAAGACAAGAAATGAAAATCCTTGGTGTTATTTCTTCTGTTAATGATAATAACAGAAATGTGTTTTTTGTTGTTTTGTTTTGTTTTGTTTTTTTTAAGAGAGATTACTTTGATGGTAAATTTGGGCCTCTTTAATTTTAGTGCACAGCAGCAATATGGAAGCTAGCAGAGGTACTGTAGTTTATTTACCCTTCTACTGCACATTTGGTCTAGAATGCTGTACAGAAAGCTGTTTGTTACATCATTTTCTTTGACAGGACGTTGATGCTGAATAGCAGTAGTATAGCAACATGTAGTGTGCCTAAACAGCAGTAAGACATCATCAGTTCTTATGTTACCTGAGAAATACGTAACAAGTCATGACACTGCCGTGAAGTTTGCATAAAAGGATCCTGAATTCTGATTTTATAATGCTGACCCATCAGCCAGAGGTTCATAAGCCAGCTTAGGTTTTCTTGTACCAAGGGCCTTAACATTAAAGAGGAAAAACTACCGCATGATGCAAAAATGCATTGACTTTATTTTCATGACTAGATGTAGTGCTTTTGGGTAATGATCAGGCATTGCTTTCTCTTACTGTTGTTTGATTAAAATGTGAATACAGTCTTGACTTGATAATCTCACCAGGTGCACACGGAGCAAAAAGAAAAGGTATTTTATGCCTCTAATTGATTTGCATAAACCGAACAATCTGTTGCTTGTTGGATTGCAAAATGGTTTATTTTGCCCATTGGCCACAGGGGCAACAATATTATATTTTTGATGCCAGAATGTAGCTTTCATGCATTAGCTCTAAAATGACAATATGCTTTAGCCTCTCAGTGCTTAGATTTGCTTCATTTGGAAATCTTTTAAGTAGTAATAATAATAATGTTTTGAGGAAATTGAGTGGAACACTAAATTATTCTCTGAAACCTAAGTTCAAACTGTGCAAGGCTAAGGGAGCTGAAAATCAATGCACTTTTAAAGTCATTAGAGATCACAAGTGAAATAAGTCTGTGTTGCTTTAGCTAAGCTTTTAGTGTGCCATGGTATTATTACAAAATCAGCCTGAATCTGCATTAATTTCACAGTCTTTTTCTTTAAGATGCCCAAGGGTGCATGAAGAATAAAATGTAAATCTCAGAAGGCAGTGTTTTTATTAGTCAAAAGGGCAGTGAGTCATGCACTAAGAGAGTTGACCTGTACCATGCCTAGTATAGGTATGACTGACAACAGTAAAAGGGTGGAAAAATAGCCCAGACATTCGCCTACTGGCTTTTCATTATGATTTAAAAGGCTATAAAGCGAGAAAAGTGATTTTTTAGTTATTCATGCACATAGCTTCAGAATTGTTCGAGTTGGTGGTAGCTTTCATAGATCAAAGAATTATACATGTACCTAGGACTCTGAGAAACAAAAAAAAAAATAGAGATTTTTATTTTAAATATGTCATTTTCTTAAATGTTGAGATTCCACCTACATTACCGAATTTTGTCTGAGTCTTTCCACACTTAGTTGCAGGGTGCACAGTGGAGTTTTTCTCATCCCTATCTGTATGGTTGTTCTGGGCACATCACAGAAATCTGTAAGTGACATTATGGACTCCTTTAAATTCTCAGTTCAGCTGCCGATGATGCCAGTCCTTTATTCACTATCCAAAATTTGCCTGCACAAAAGACATAGCAAGCAACTATTAATGCATGGCCTGAAGAGACTAAACTATGCAATCCAAACTCTGCATAAAAGCCTTACTTATTTCAAACCCTGTGGCTAAAGAACAAAACGAAAACAAAACAAAACAAAAATAAAGAACAAAGAAAAAAAAAATAAAGAAAGAAACCCTTTCTCCTCACCCATCCCCACCTAATTTTTTTTTCTTTCATCTATGGTCAGATTAGCAAGTCAGCACTGTCGATAAATAAACTAGAGAAGTTGTTTATTTTTATGTACTACTGAGAACAGTGTCGTCTTGTGGCCGTTCTCGTAGACTGTGTTGGTTTAACAAGCGTCCAACCCTTTTGTCTTGTTGTTTTTTGTCTTTCCTGCTCCCTGTCCCCTTGTTCCCACAGGCTGTGCGTTTGTCACATTTTCTACAAGGGCAATGGCACAGAATGCAATCAAAGCCATGCACCAGTCTCAGACCATGGAGGTACAGTACTGTATCATTTGCCCTTTCTTTGTTTTCTTTGTGCAAATGATTGCGAATGGTAAAGCCATGCTCTCCTGGACCAGATCAGACACATGACAATCACAGATTTAAACTTTTTACCAACTCACTCTGCCTCTCCTTGTCAAGCTTGTTTTCCTTAATGACCTGGAAATGCACAATAAGGTTGCCGTGTGGTATCCAACCACGGCTCTTTATCCTATTTTCAGTGGCATTCAGCAGAAAATAAAAATTCCATGAATACCACTCCTTACTCATGTTCAGAGTATATCTAATGAGTAAATTACCTTTAATATTAACACCCCCTCACCTCCTCCCCCCAAAAATTCTTAGTTTCCTTTAAATAGATTTTTAAGTGTTCTGGTTTGCGCTGCTCTGAGAAAAAGCTCAGGAGAATTAATGTGGCCACGCTGAGTTACTAGTGCATGTGTTTTTCTGCAAATAGAATCTCTTTTTAAGTTAATATAATTTCTCCTTCATATAGCCAATAAAAATGCTAATGATGACAGAGCATACTGAAGCTTCCTGCAGAGCACCATCGTGGCTGGCCCCTTACAAGCAAGAGGCTCTATCTCCTCCCACACTGCCTCTACGGCCTCGTATTTCATAATGATGAGCAACACGAAACTTTAAACCTGTTCACTTAATGTGAATATATCTGCAGGCTAATGATCCGGTCATTGGAGTGGTGATCGAATGCCACAGCTTGTCTGGCAATCTCAAACTTTTGTCAGTCTGTGATTTTTGTCATGGTCTTTCAGAATTTTGCACAAAAAACCGCACAAGTATTAAGTCTTTACTTACTCTGGATCTTCTAGCTTATCATTGGAGAGTGCATGTTATACTGTATTATGTATACTGTATCTTCGTGTAGTGATGATTTTTCTCAGAGGTGGCATTGATGTTATGTGCACTTGTTTCTTTTTATTTATTTTTTCCACCAGGACCTTTCGATTTTTCTCAGTGACTTTTCTTTGCAATGCTCTAGTCTCCCACAGCATGCTGGGTGCTAAACAATCATTATTGCGTCATGTCGTTGAGCTGCTTTGTGTAACGAGCCAAGGGGGGAGAGCAGGGGTGGGAGGATGGAGAGAAGAGAAGAAACAAAAAAAGAAAAAGAAGGCAGTGCATGAAAATGTCACTAACTGTTTCCTGTATTCTACAAGTAATGATACTGGCATTGCAAAGCTATTGTCTTTCCAAACATCACGTTTGAATTTGGTTGAGTTTATTTTATAATCAATGTGTTTTCTTTTCAGTGCAATGCATTTTTAGACTCTAAGTAAACAGTTTTAGATGAGAATCTGCCAATGAGATGAGAATAATTGAAATTATCTTTACTAGAAAGCTGATGCTATACAATATATGCAGTCTGACATTATATTGTGAGAAAACTGCCACTTTGAGTTTTTGAAATAATACTCATAGTAATTTGTCTGCCATGCACTGCTCCATTAATTCAGATCTATATATTTTGCTGGGCTTGATTCCAGGTAAAAATAAAATGTTTTTTTGGTAATATTGTGTTTTACCTCTATTTTTCTATGTGTTTTAATGTATTTTTCTGTCTAGCAAAATGAATTTTACACAGCTCTGCCTCAGAAGATGTTAATATTAAAGAGATAATACATCCCAGACAAATTCTCCCATTCTTCTGTTAAATGTCGTACTCCAAGTGAGGCTGCATTTTGATATGATATTCCAGTTGACTTTAGTTCTGTAGAATAGTTACTCTTGAATCTCAAAATCTTTAGAATCATCATCAGTTAGGTCCCCAAATTGGCAAGGCAAAACATTTTGCACTTTGAACCTCTGGGTTTTTGTGCCAGTTGAGCTCAGGCTGAGAGTCCCTTCTTGGAGAGAAGCAGTACACCCTCCACCTCCATGGGTGATGGACTGAACAGAGTCTGTACATACTGTCTTGCTAACACAAAGAAAAATAAGAAGGCAACACGAACTGTTGAGAAGAAAATAGAATGAAGTGAGGTGCAGATGCCAAGCCACTGAATGAGGAGAGGAGGTGCACGTTGTGTATGTACTGGGACCTTCCTCTCAAGATAGAAAATGGAAAAGCATAAAGCAGAAGTCATTCTTTAAGCAAAACAATTTTGCTTTCTTTTGCCAATACTCTCCTGGTAAAAACATAGGTTACCTAGTGTTAAATCTTGACTCTCAGCCTGAAACAGTGCTCCCTGGACACATTTATTTCACATTTAATGCAAAAAAAAAAAAAAAGTGGGCTGGGGGGAGAATGTGTATTACACAATCACATCTCAACTCAATTACTGCAGTGGTTTTTTTTTCTGACTTCATTATTTTCTGTTTCTTGGCACGCATCATTGACCAAGATGTATTTTCAAAGTGGGCTAAGAAAGAACAACGGGGATGTTAATGTCCAGACGAACACATCTCCTAAAATAATGAATAGTTCTACTACTTCTTGCATCTGACTTTGTGACCTGGTTAAATCAACTGATTTTAAAAACATAATTGCTGCTCTGAGTTTGTGCTCTTCTATCTCATTTCTGTGGGTTTGTTTGTTTGTTTAAGGCATTCAAATGCAGCACCAGTGGAAGACACTAATTTGTTATCATGGAGTAAATTTGATGCAACAATAACCCTTTTCTCATATAGAGCCACTTGCTACGTATAATTTCAGTCTTCAAAATGTTTGCTCTCTCAAAAATGATGAAGTGATGAAATATAGAGCAGACAGTGAAAAAATGAATTATAGATTCATAAATTGCAGAGATATTGTTTTTATACAATTTACTGACATTTAAGCATTCATAAATATGATGTCAGCTGTAGTGTTGATTGCTGAGCTGCTGAACTGAGAACTGAAATAGCCATAAAATATTTCTTCCTTTAAAAGTCATTTCTATTTCTTTGGAAATAGATTTAATTCTCCTGTACATCTAGGTAGCAGTCAGTAAGTTCTAGTTGTTTTTAGCCCAATGCTACCAAAGTTCATATTAAATACAGCTTGATTTTATTAGTTAAACCAGAAAATTTTCTCTCTCACCCTTCAACCCTCAGCTCCTTTTTTTTTTATTATTTTTTTAAGGGCCTTGTTTTTAATATTAGTATAAAAATCACTGAAGAGAGGTAATTGTGTAACAAGATGACTGCTTCATAATCTTTATTTGATTGCTGGAGTGGTATGTATCTCCTTTCTTCCTCCCTGAAACATTGAAAGACAATTTTACGATGAAACACGCAGGGAAGGAGTTGGAGGTGGAATAATAAATCACAAGTGATGATTTTCTAAGATAATTCTAAAGGAACAGTGTTGATGGGAGATCTTCATAAAAGAGATATTATTATTGTGGTTTATTTCATCATTTCATCTGTTGATTTTGAATGTTCTTATCATTTGTCCTGGTGTGAGGTTCTTCAAAGAAAAGGTACTCAGCTGCTCTTTGTAGATAATAGAGGACAGGAACTTTTCTCAAGATGTTCGCAGTGTTGTGAGAGCAGACAGAGTTAAGTTAAGTAAAACCCCGCGCCCCATCCTACACTGCACACTTTGGCTAAAATGCTGCTGTGTTTTTTGGACTTGAGTCATCTTTCACTCCTACCATTGTGTTCAGATTGAAGTTAGACAAGAAATTAGTATAACAAAGCAAGGTGGTGGAGGGAAGTTATTCATTGGCTCCTGTGTAGCTCGAAAACAGTGTGGAATGGATTGGCAGGTTCTGTGACTCACCAAATGCTTGAGGTAATTTGAAGAACTGAATCATTGCAGTTTGCTCCCTTGATTTGAGAAAAAAAAAAAAAAAAAAAAAAAAGAATAAAATAAAAAGACTTGAAAGGTTAAAATATGAAAACATTTGATAGCAGGGAAAAAAAGTAGCGGAGACATCATTCACATGTCTCATTCTCATAGCAACTTTGCCCAGGACTACCCAACCTGGAGTCCGTGGTTGGACATTTAGCCATTTAGCTTCCCTCAACAGTCCACAACCTTCTACTTCTCAAGAGTACCTCAGACATGGGTGAGGAGTAGACTGCAGACCAGATCTCTGGTTCTTTCTTAAAGCCTCCCTATTTCCTGAGGTATCTTGCAGCCCTCCCATATCATGTAACAAGAGGCTCATAGAAGCACTAGGATAATCAGATAAAAAATAAAATAATGGTGTCAATCAGGAATAGGCTGCTATCACCAGAACTAGTCGCTTTTGGTCTGCATCCTGCCCTTTGTTCACATCTTAAGGGTGTTTGATACAAAGCGTGCCAGGGAGCAGACCGCAGGAGGGTGAATTGTCCAAGCAGCATCGCCCTTTGTGCTCACACGAGGTTCTTGATATGAAAAGGACCAGTGACCCGTTGATAATGGGCTCTGCATTAAATCTGGACCTATTTACTTAGGGTACATGAGCCAGCTGCACCGAGCACGACCGCACAGTCAGCCCATGGTGGCAGGGCAGCGTTGGCTGTGTGGTCCCTGGCAGCAGGGAGGTTGGACACCTCTCCTGTTGGCGATGCCTTGAAAACAGACTGCAGACAAAGCATCATGTCCATCTCATCAGCTGTGAAGCTTAATTAAAGAGGACTGGTACACTCACTGTCTCTGGCAGCAGTTTTGATAGCTGGAAGGAAAATAGAGCCTGAGGAAAGGTGCTTTATAAAAAGAACTAGGGAATCAATAATTCTCCGTGGCCTCTTTTCCTACAAAGCTGAAAATCTTAGTCCTTGCAGTCCTATATATGCCAATCATAAAGAGAGGGCGAACAGTCAGGTCATGCCATCGCTGGTGGCCCTAGGGGACATGGCTGAGCTCACGATGCAGGGTTGACTCGGTGTGATTTAACGCCTCCGTTTCCCGATCTGTCTAACCACAGGGCTGCTCTTCGCCAATCGTGGTGAAGTTTGCTGACACCCAAAAGGACAAGGAGCAGCGGCGTTTGCAGCAGCAGTTGGCACAGCAGATGCAACAGCTCAATACTGCCACTTGGGGAAACCTCACAGGTCTTGGAGGACTCACACCACAATATCTAGCTGTAAGTTCATTTCAGAGGCGGTGGCTATGTAATGCTGTGTTTATTTTAGAACCATGAAAATTAGCTATAGTAAACTCCCTTCAGTAAGATGCTACATCCTCCAGGACATGTAGTGTGTCTTCTAAAAAAACTCTGCATGTTTATTGCATGGTCTAACAATAAATAATAAGGAATAGAATTTGAATAAATATTTCAATGTGTCACTGCTGTCCAAGGCAAGCACTTAAAGTTTACTCACGCTGCAAAATAAAATTTGATTCCATTAGTTTCATTGTTCTTTTGAACATTAGATTCTGTTTTTTATAGCGGGGATAAAATTTAAGTTATTCCTTAGGGAAGGACAGATAGGCATCTGAACACTGTACAGTCTGTATTTATATGGTGCAGCTTCGGATGTTCTGGTTCAGTCCTCTAATTTTACATATTTTCATCTGGAAATTACTTTTACTTTAATGCATGGTCCCATCAATGCTAAACATGCGTGATTCATACTATCTTTTACAGAAAGCGAAGATGGCAGAGGAAAGCAATTTGTCTCTCATAAATTTAAAATGATATTTTCTTTGATCCGTATGTAAGATGAAAAACAAGCACTAGCTGCTGCCCCTGTTGGAGAAATCTGAAATGCACGGCCGTGTGTCTTAGGTCCTGGATTGCCAAATCTCCCTTTGCAGCACAGCTGAGAGGGAGCCTGTTTTGGGAGGCTCTGGAGTTGCATGCACTGGTTGAGAAGCTTTTCGATAATTTGGGGGGTTCCTGGTGATTATGAGCTAGATGAATAGATGCATCCATATATGTACTGTATATGCATAAGTACATAATTTGTATGCGTACAATGCTTTGGTACAGTGATATAATGATAAACAGCAATTTACCTGGCAATTAAAAATATATATTAGTATTGAGGTAGGCTAATTAATACTGAGGTAGGCTAAATTGCTGTATACAAATACCAGTCTAATGAGTATCAGTGTGCTTGATTCATATAGATAATAAAGAAAAAAATTAATTCAAGAGGGTGGGGGAGAATGGACCGTGATTGACAGAAATGAGTTATAGTAACTACTAGACTACAGAGGGTTGTAATTAGTCACGCTATGTTGGTTTAAATAGATTTAACACCTGGTTGTTAAAAAGAATAAATTGATTAATTGTTTTAAAGCAGCAATGTTATTGAGTTTCCCTTGTGTCTGTGTGTTTCTTAATAGAGATTAGACATTAATATGGATTTACAGCGTTGACTCTAGGGATGTTCATTCCAACAATAGACGGAAGCAAGAGACTACATAAATGTAAAGGAAAGCATAAATACTCCAAATGTGAAATGATAGCTCATTTTAGTTTTATCTTCATTTGTTACATTAATGTCAGATAGATTGCTGTTTTGTGTTGTTAATTTGCAGCTTCTGCAGCAAGCAACTTCCTCCAGTAACTTGGGTGCCTTCAGCGGCATTCAGCAAATGGCCGGTAAGTTAAAAAGCATTTCATTTTGCTCCAGCTATGTTTTGTATTCTTAAGCTATTGAATTCTGTACCTCTAATAATCACATTGTCGGTTGGGGGGTTGTTGTGTATTAAATGTGGCAGATGTATTGGCAGGGGACAGCTCGCGGTTCAACGTCAACAGAAACACTTTCTCCCCTCTTTCAGAAACTGAAATTAAACCCAGTGCTCCCAGGTTGTGCAAACAGTTTGTCTTGCATTAGTCACCTGCCATTTGTCCAAAGTAACCAATTGTAAATTGCAGGAGAGCTCTTAGTCCCTGCAGCTGTATCCTTCCCTATGAAAAGTGTCAGTAAAGCAACAGCAGGATTACATTCTAATTTCCAGTGAGATTTCTGTGTCCGGAAAAATCAAATTAATGGCAGCCCTCAAACATTTTAATAATAGGTGGTGAGTAAAAATGTTCTGACCTTTTTAATGAAACCCAAGATTACAGGCCTACCTTTAGTATGAATTTTCAGGCTCCTTTTATAATCATGGAAAATTAACTGTGTGCCTTTTTGACTTTGGAACCCTAGTTGACAAAATTGCACAACAGAAGCTTTTATGTAAAGGTATAATCTTTAGTCTGGGGGAAAAAGAAAGGAAGAAAGAAAAAAAAAAAGAAAAAAAAAATCAAAGCGTGAGCATATTTGAAAGCCAGCTAGTTGGAGGGTTTCTTAGTAATGAGCTGTGTGCCAGTAGTAACTGATGTGTAGTGATTAGCAAAAGGTCACTCCCACTGTGTGACCTACCATGCTGATACCCTAACTTAACATGATGCTAGAGAAGGCAGCATGTGCAGTAAATCAGAGCACAGATGCACATTATGCCTGCCGCGAGAAACTGTTAAAAAGCCTTTTTTCTTGTTAGAGAAGGGAAAAAAAAGGAAACACAAAACCCCCAAATTGCTACATTAGTTTATTTTAATCAGGAACCCACGGAATCAATGGCATACAACATTGTGCTTGCTTCATCATCACAAAACAAAGACTAAAATATTCAGAAGTCTTTATGAACAGCATTTTCTCACTTATCTTCTAATCCTGATCTTTTGCTTCTCTGGTTTGGCTTTGAATGAATCCTGAAATACTTTAACAAGTATAGATATACCGCACAGTATAGCTATACCCCACAGGTATTCTTTGCTCAATCGTTATATTATGCCATTATTGCAGTGACATCAGAGACTAATGTGAACCTGCTGTCTGACAATATAAATTGGCCTACAGATGACAATATCTCTGAATTATTCTCTCTTCCTCAGACCTGCTGGCAGTGCTTGCTGGTTCTATTATGTTACACTTGCAATCTAGCATTTTTTCATCAAAAAAATGTATCTTAATATGATAAACAGAACAGAGCGGTACAGTAACAGTTTTATACTTGGCAGTTTTGGAAGTGGCTTTGAGCTCAGAGATTGTGTTTAATGTTTCCATATTTGGTTAGGTCTGCAAAATGAAAGAATTGAGACACTGAGGAAAAATAATGTGATATATATTGCATTATATGCACCTTAGAAGTTTTCTGTTGCCTGTTTCTCACTGTTAGTGTAGACTCAGCTTTGTCTCAAACTGTGTTGAAACTAAGAGTTTTAGTCAAGTAATTTGAGGAGGGGCTCTCAATCCAGGTTCAGATTTATTCTCAGAAAATCATATGGTCTTGAGAGTAATAAATCATCTTAAGAAATCGTAGCAGTGCATCACTTTTACTTAAGAGATATAACTTCTTGACAAAGTATTAGATTCCTAATGAACTCATATATGGGATAATTTATTGACTGACTGCCTCTCCCGGAAAATAAATATTTTTTTACCTTATAGTCATGTTATCAAAACTGCTCTAAATTTACTCCTTTCTTTCCCCGAAACATGCCACTCTTAAACCTTAGAGTTGAAGGTCAAATCAGTGATACTAAATTTCTTTCCAAGCTAAAGCTGTACATGAAAGCACAAAAGACTAAGCACTATTTCATCATTAGGACCAAGAGTTCATGCCCTCTCCTCAGAAATCATAAATTACCCCAGACTTTATCTGCAGTACTGTTATGCTGTGCACCTTGTATTAAAGATTTGTATGTCACATTTTACAAAAGGAGTAGAAAATGATCCTGAGTCTGCAGGAAGGTCTCGCATTACCTGAAGAAGCCATCCTTGAATATTTGTCCTTACAGTCCAGAAAGTAGCATAAAAGCCAAGGGTTTTTAACTTAAGCTGTATGCATTCATTTTACAAAAATGAATCCAATATGTATTTTTCATATTGTGTGTGGCTTGCGTATTAATAGAACGTGTCAAGATGAAGACTAAAGTCTAGACAAAATTGAGTAAGATGCTAAAGAAGATCCATTATTACAGCTTGCACATTCTTTGAGCTAAAAAAAATATGTTTACAGACAAATATTTGCACTTGTGCTGAATTTACTGGGGAGGGTTAGGCATTCCTCAACATAAGCAATGACAGCATCTGCATGCTTGGTTGACTCTGCATGCAAGAATTTATTCAAACATGTGCACTGTGTTTGAGGGGTCAAACTTCCGTCTTCGAAGTCAGCGGGTATGCTTACCACTGAATTCAGACACTAGAAGTTTGATCAGAAGCCACAGAAGCCATTGAGATTTCATTCTTACTTACATGTCAGGGCCCTAGCCCATGTCAGGGCTGTAGAACCTCTTGAGTGAGTAAGTCCCAATGAAGTCACAGTTTGCTAAATTAGGATGTTTCATATAGCCGCCTGCTTGTCCAAAATTGGGGACCTCCAGATCTGTAAGTATTTATTTGTACTACTAGAGTTCATGGTGTCCCTGAACAGAACAGAAGGGACACAGCACACAGCCTGCTGTACATGTGAAAAAAAAATTTTAACATGCAGTCCTCTGTGATACTATTTCTTAGATCAAAACAATTTTCTTTGCAAGCAGAGCAAAAACACTGGTCTTCAGTGGGAAGTTTTAATTCCCTTTGTGTTAATATCATGCCTCAGACTAGTTAAATTTCATTTGGCAAAACCAGGGATTCTTTATTTTTATTGAAAGGAGCGTTTAGGCATTTTCAATTGGAGAGAACTAGAGTTTGTTTGGAAGATCAGGATCCAATCCAAAGAAACATGGGGATTAGTCTCAAGAACTGGCTAACACAGAGACATTAAACACACAAAGCATGAGCTCCAGAAGTGAATGTTGTTTTTGGTGTAACAGCCCACTGGCACTACTGTATGTTCAGTGTTGCCTTTGCCCTATTTTCATAAATCATGTGTGAAGTCCAAGTAAATCATGAACCTGGCTTAACTACAATTTGTGATATTTAGATTTGAGAGACAAAAAGTAGTAGCTTGCCATTTAGCTTTCCAAGCCTTAGGGTTCTACACTCAGTTCCTCAGCTTAGATTTTCTCATTTTTATTGAAAAATGAGATTTTCATAAAATCATTTTATTTCAGGAGTCAAGCTGAAAAAAAAAAAAAAACAATTTAATATGTCAAGACTGGTAAAAATAAGTTGGCAGAGTTTGCAGGTCTGCTTTGTTATTATAATAATCCCCTTGTCTTGACTACAGGAGCTAACCCTACCTTGCCAAACACTGCTTTATTGTTCTTTGTAGAACATACAAGCACATACCATCACTGAGCATATATTTTATAGTTTTTCCTCCCTGCCTCCAATATCTGCTAATGCTAATTTAAAGGCAATGTTTTCTGTCACATGTCTCTCAAGCTTTGGTGTCTAGCCCGTGCTTTGTCTTTGGGGAAGGCTAATAATGTGGACGAATTACATTATGTGATTTGATTGTCTTATTTAAAAAAGACAATGCAAGCTACACTCAGCACTAGCAACCTTTCAAGCAAAAATAAAAAAATAAATAAAAAGATTGCTTCCTCAAATTTACAAAATGCATGCAAGGCTTAGTTCAAAGGTGACCGATGTCATTTGAATATTTACATTAAATTTGACTCAGATCCAAAAAAAAAAGAAGATATATAAACCAACCTGCCTGTTTAAGAAGCACCTGGAGAGTACTATACCAACAGTAAAAACAGGGAGGTTTAGGGAGGTTTTATACTCTGCTGGGTGGCTGTAAAAAAAAAAAAAAAAAAAGTCAAATGCCCAAAAGTATATAATCTATGAAGATTTTCTATTGCCTATTAATGTGAAATGTTTTGGCAGGAATAAATATTTGCTTATACAGGAATATGTCTATATATGTGACCAGTCAAGACACGTAAACATGTACAGTACACATAAAAGACACAAAAGGACTCTTTTCTTTTCAGTGGACAGACAGTTTATTTTACTTCCTGAA